>NW_027493501.1:0-405705 GCF_021521415.1 Bidens hawaiensis | reverse complement strand
TTCTTATGATATTATACACAATCCTTTTCTTAAAGTCGGTTAGAAAGTAACATGTCATATGATATCAAAAAATCGCCAATGAATGTAACGCATGAGTAGCTTACGTAGAGTCAGGACATAAAATACCAAACTCTAACGATGTATAAACCCAAGCAACTTTTGTTTTTTTCTTTTAAGGATGGCTTTAAATTGACTAAAATGATTGGTGGTAATGTGACTTTATAACCAAAATGGCCAGCATCATATGCGTAGGAGTGACCTCACCTCATGTCTATCATGTTACCAACCCTTTAAATATGTGTGGCAGTGTAGATGAACCCAAATGTAAGACTAGAGTTGATCACTGATCGGTTTTGACGATTTTAAGTTAGACCATGAGTGAATCATTAGTAGCTATTTTTGTAACGATTATAAAACATAATCAAACAATTGAAAGTTAAAACCAAACCGTTTGTTTAGGCTTATTGAGACTTTATAATTAAAAAATAATAATTTCCAATTAAAAATGAAAAGAACAACTCCGTGTAAAGGTAAATAGAGCACTCATACAACATATTAAGTTATTTACAAGTTCAAAATCCCATGGTTTGCCTGGCTTAAAGCATAAACCGTGAACCGTGAACCAAACTGTTCAGTGGAGTTGAAAATTCCTTTAATTTTATTATCGTAAAACAGTTTTATGTAAATAATCATAAGAACCATATAAACAGTTATAGTTAGCAAGATTCCCATAGTCCATTAGTCCTCTACACTCCCATAAAAAAAGTAACAAAACACAACCATATTTATCATATTTAGTACATACAATCATGAAAAAAACAGAATACCAACACCCATATACAAGGGCATAGCATTAATTTCACACTACAGTCTACATTACATCCGGGTTCCTCGGGCCTTAAAAGATCGGCCGATCGAGAACAATGGACGACAATAATAATTAATCTTCTAGTTATTCAACTACTCTAAGAAAAGACAACAGGGTCAGTGTTTGATAAATGCTTGACTAGACGGTAATCCGGCTATGTAAAAACACATATTTTCTTGTTTCCTAATCGTCGTTAGATTATGCTTCAAGGAACCCAGAACACCATTGATGATTCTGCACAAGTTATATCTGCCCACCCTCATGATCTTCGTTGCCCGTTTGTTGTTCATTCGCACCAGACGTCGGTTCTTCTCGCCCAGGAATTTCCCCTAGTCGTTCCTGCAAAAAAAATAAAAAAAATTCAGTTAAACGATTCATAAGTAATTGGGTTAATCCCCATGTTTGGTGCTAATGTTTCTCTAAAGTAAACCGCATCAGTGAATGTTATTATACTGCTTTGGTCCTTACAAGAACACTACAATGTCCATTTATGGAGACATACAATATTTACGTTATTGATAAAAGTTTAAATCCGAAATGATCTCTTCGCATATTAGTAATTATGAAACGCAAATAGGGGTGTATACGAGCCGAGCTGCTTGAGAGCCACTCGAGATTGGTTCGCTAAAAGCTCGAATTGACCAGAGCTTCATATATCAAGCTCATTTAGGCCTGCGCTTGATATACGCGAAATATATAATACATAATAAAAAATATATCAAGCTCATTTTGGCGCGCACTTCATATATCGAGCCAGAGCCTACTATTTATAGCAATTTTCATTTAATATTAAAATTATTTATAATACATGTTACTTATATATTATGTTGCATATACAACATTTGCAATTGTAAATATATGCGAAAATAATTATATTTATTTAATATGAATAAATAATAAAGTAATTAATAAATAACAATCAGGCCTAGCCCGAACTGAGATCGAGCGTGAAACCTTTATCGCAAACAGAGCTTAACTCGTTTACACCCCCTAATTAAAAATAAAATTATGTTGGTCCCCAGTAACCTTTCCTTTTGTAACATTTAAAGGCTTTTTTTCGTATATTTGACTAATAGTCAAAGCACTTGAATCAGATCATTCACAAAGTGATACTACATAGAAAGAAGCATGTTACCTTGAGGTTGCATTTTGAACAAGAAGCTGATCATACTCACTCCTAAGGCAGCCCACTTCGGTCCTGAGAGAAGAATTTTCGTCCCTCAAAGCTTCAGCCCTTTGAGCCAGCTCATCACATTCTGCCTGACCCCAGATGAAAAATAAAAAATGTAATAAATACTCAAACGAGTAGAAACTAGAAAAAAAACTATTTCTAATCGCATCTAACATGTCAAACAGGTCCCAAAAAAAATTAAGCGTGTCAGGTTAACTTGACCGGACGATTTGACCTGCCGATTTTTTCACCTCTAGCTACCCGTTTACCTGCTTGCGTAGTCTGGACCTACGAGCCGATTCCCTGTTGGATTGCTTCCTTTTCTGCCTTTTTAGCTCCCTTTCATCCTGAATTAAACCATCAACCAATGAGATTACAGAAAACCATCAAACACTGAAAACTTGCTTCCTGTTCTCCTTAAGTTTGACGTTTCAGAACTGGTCTACACTTTTAAAACTGATATAAAATTGTGAAACCATTTATGAGGTGGGTAAATAATGAATTAAGAACCACAATGAATAATCTTGAAACTCAAATAAAGTGGATAACAAATAAACTTTTTATATGCAATTCACCACTGGTCATCGTTGATATATTTTTATTCATAAATAAATTAAAAAAAAACATTCATTTTTCATTAATATCTAATAAGAATACTTTTAGTCATACAGAAAACTCATCTACAAGTCAACAAAAGAAAAACACCAAAACAGGATCTATATAGCTTAACTTGATAAAGATCATATAATTAGGGAAAATATAGCAATACCAAACTATGATTTGGTTTCAAGCCAATATTCAATTATGCGAGAATTAGTGATATTAATATATTATTTTGATAATTAAGGCGCACCTGCAGCCAGAGTTGTGGTTGCATGTTATCCCTCGAGCCAGCAGTAACCACTCCCCCTGCAACTGGAGGGGCAATTACCTTTACGCCCATTGCAGTGGCATTTGCACCATTCCAGTATTCCATACCAATATTTAAGTTGGTGGGCCCAGGCACCATTTGGTTGACCACAGAAACGGGCCCATTTGCAGAGTTTCCGTTTTCACCTGTAGCTAGTATCATTGTAATAGCAGTTGATTCAGTAACGCGAAACAAAATAAGAGTAATAACTCATTACTCACAGAACCCAACCTTCAATAGAATCTTGCCTGGATCCTGATTTCATTTGTGAATCCTGCAATATTTTAATGTAAAAAATAATTATTATTGAACATAATAGTAATAGTTATCCGAAAGAACAGATAAGTGTCAACAGGATATGTAAAATTAATGCTCCTGGTACCAAAACTTAATACTGCCGAAAAGTTCACATCCCATATCTACTTTCTTTTAACATAAAAATGTTTAAGTATGAAGAAAGACAAAACTGAACATATAATAATAAACAATGAATGTGTTGTGTGCAGATCCATGCAACCATGCACATCATGAATTGTGGGAGGCATGGATCGGTTCTTAATTATTAGCAGTATTCCTTCCTGTTATGTTTTAATATTATTAGGGTGAGTCATTAGTGTGATAGTGGTAGTATAAGTTAAAAATTATTTCATCAAAAGGCAAGTGGGCCCATTTCTACTGCAATATCCCTCTAATTCCTTCTCTTTTCTCTATTGCCAAGTTGGTACTCAACAGAATGTCTTTCTATCAGCAATAAGTATAAACATAACCATATAAATAATCTTACATTTTAATTGAACTGATTATCCACATTCATGTTACTTTATCGGTTTGTCCAAATAATAGGACGCTTAAGCACTCAAATAACGATTATCAGACGCAGTTCTATTGTTCATTATTAGCTTAAGCAAATCTATCCCATTTGAACTGTCTTAGAAACTGGAATTAATTATAATGCTTCTAAAAAAATGTTATTCACAAACTGCAAATCTTGAATTATATGAATAACCAAATTAAAATAAAGGGTCATGCTTAATTGTAAAAGAAAGGTGGCACCGTCTTCTCAATATAAGGAAACTGATCTAGAAGATACTATCGCATAATTCATAGTTTGCTAATGTAATGGTTCTAGAATTGGATGTGCAGGTCCAAGAGCACCACAACAAGACTCATTAATGAGAGGGTGATTAATGAGATGATAACACGCTGTAACACCCAAGTCGAACATTGAGCTAGGATATTTTATATGTTGTGATAAAAGATATTATAAACTGGACGTGTAGTATTATGCCTAATGATGTCAAACATGCGAGTTTCTATGACTACTGCCTTTTTTCAATATTTTTGGGCCGGAATACATGTAAGTAAAGGTTTCAAATTATTGTGAGTGTATGTAAACATTTTCAAAGTGAGGTGTGACACATGCTTACAAAGCTTCTATCGCAACATTTATTTGAAAAAGTAACTTTGACCTCTTACTTGTATTATTCAAATCATTCTTATTCTTATCTAATCTGTATAAGTAACTTTGACCTCTTATTTGTATTATTTAGATTGGTATGATGAGGTTGTCAGGATAAATAGTTTGAAATCTTTTTCAATAATAAAAACATGGTTCTTACTTCTTAGACAAGCTCGGTTATATACTGAAGGCTATGTAATCTTCTTATCAGATTATAGTAAAAATGTAAAATCACTCATCCATCTCTGGTTTTCATATAAACAAACACTTTGCAGCAATACTTACATTTTCAGAATGCCCTTCACTACCTTCACTTGAACCTTCACTTCCACTCTCACCACTGAAAATCCAATTACAATTATCATACGTCAAGGAAAAGTAATACAAATAATTAAACTTAAAGCAGTTTATTAATCACACCTTTTGGGATAAGCTCTGTTAGCATTAGCACCTGCTTTGTTTGATTCATTATTTTTGCCAGTAATCATATTTAAACTGCCAAGACTTCCTTTTGACCTTTTAATAGGAAGTTTTTCCTTCCCGTCTGGTGACTTGCGGTCAGCTTCCGTATCACCAGGAGTATTCACCTATACAAAATAATATTAATAATATCATCACAAACTTAAATTACGTTATAAATACAAAAAAAATCATATTTAATATTAACTCAGGCAACTTACAGAAGCTTCAGCAACACCATTTGGAGAAGGTATTGCGTATGGGCTGAATGGATATGACCCCTGAATAAATGCAAACCAAATTTTATAATAATTTTATTGTAGGGGATAAAGAAGATAGCAAATTAATATTCTAAGTGAGAAGAAGATACCGGAGGCATTGATGGATGAGCATAAATGCCACCAGGGGGATACATGGCAACATATGGATGAGGTGGAGTCCCGTACGGAGGCATAAGATGCTGCAATTAATATCAGAAACAGAAATAAATTAAGGGGAAATGATAATGAACAATATTTTTCAGATGCGTGTATGTAATAATATTACTAATTTCAAGCAATAAGAATAATAGACCAATGGTAAAGACAATGATATCATATTTGGAACATCAAGAAAAATGTGGCATTCATGAAGTGGAGATATTTGGTGTCTCAAGCTAGAGGTGGTAATTTTGACCCGTTTTCAGCATGCATCAGTCTGGGTTTGGGCTGTAAACGAGCCAAGTCGAGCCAGGTCGGCTCGAGATCAGTTCGTTTATAAAACGAGTCCGGCCGGCTCAGCTTGTTTATCTTAATGAGCTGAAATGTTGAGCTCAATACCGGCTCGTCAAAAGCTCGAGACAGCTCGTGACTCATCAAGCCGGCTGCGTTTACTTTTAAAAGTTTTAATTTTTTTTTTATATTTTACACATTGATACATATAAAAACTAAAAATAATATTTGTAACATAAACATAATGCAGAATTTATAAATTACAGAACTCATAGTTTATATATGTTAAATTTTGGATTATAATTTATAAATATTAAAACTTGGCCATTACTTTTAAACGAACCAAATGAGAATACTCAATTATTTTTCATCAAAAAATGTCACACAGCTTTAAGTTACGAACACACACACACAACTTGGGCTTTATTCTAAATAGGCCACGAGCCTAATTTAAAAAAAAAAAGAACCTGAAAATATATGCAATATAGTACCTGAACTCCCCACATGTAGGGGTGAGCTTGAGGGCTTGATGCCATGAATCCAGGTGGGGGCATATGAGGATAAGGCTGTTCAAGGTATACATAAAACCTAGGATCAGTAAAATATCTCACATCTTAAAAGGACCAATTTGTTAAAGTTTAAATTTTTAGAGACGGAACCTGAAACCCGGTCCAATCTGGATTGACCACACCCTTGGCAGTAGCTGATGTCTGCTCCTGAAGAAATGAAAACGATAAATACACATTATATGATTACATGCTACCAATATACATTACATATGCATATATAGGCACAACACGGTTTTTTTGCGACAATACGCAGAAAAAACTAAATCATTCATATTTTTAATCTTACGATTTTTAAAAATATAAGAAAATGAATGAAATGCAATGTTTATTAATGTACCCTGAAATTCAGAAATATATATATATATATATATATGAAAAGACTTTTTTTAATGATAGAACCTACACATCATGTGTGTAAGTCATGTGTGGAGGTTATATTACCTGCATATGTGTAGGTAAAAGGTTAAAACTTTTACAAAAAATATATCTTACCTACATTGTTTTGATTGTTTTTAGTGTAGATAACATACACGCTTGCATTTAAAAAGTACAAAAGTTTAAGCATATGAACCACTGATCTAGAAAACTAAACTATTTAAATTTGTTCTCGCAAATATTTAGTGTTTTCTAGTGAACCTAACCCTATGCACACACACATATATATCTGTGTGTATGCATATGCATATACACACACATACACACATGGAGAATATGTATATAACAAAGCCTCTATAAATCAAAACAAAGGAAAAGAAAGGCACTTGGGAATTTGGTGTTTTGGAGTCCTTTGTTGTGTCTTTTGCCTCGTTGGCGGATTTATCCTCCATCTCACTGCTACCCATTACTCAACAAGCACCACTATAAGTATCCTGCAATCATCCTATAAATAGATTTATTATAAAACAAACAAACAAGCACATTAATATAACCTACCAGCAAGAGAATAACAGAAAAATAATAATAATATTAGAAAAACATCAAGAGCTTACAATCTTCCTAAACATTAAAAAAATCAAACTTTCTAAATTGCATAATTTGGGGATTTCCCCAAATTCACATAACAAATTGCAAAAATTAATTTTTATTAAAATTTGTTAATAAAGAAAGAATTTAGAAGAAATAATAAGCTAAAAAGATTGAATTGATTAAGCAATAAGGCAAAAGAATTACCGATGAATTAAGTCTTGTGATTGCAAGAAAGAGGTAGATCAAACTAAAAACCCTATTTTAATTTAAAAGGAAGGATTTTTATTAAGCAGAAAGGAAGGAAGGAAGGAAATTGAAGGTGATTGTGAGTGTAATGTAACTGATCCAAGGGTTGAGTTTGTTTGGATTTCAACTGTACGGACACATATGGTTTCCATGGATGTGGGTGTAGGGTAAATAGCCTAGCCTAGCCTAGCCTAGCCTGGCCTGCCCATTGTCTATTATTAAAAAGTAATTAAAAGTTTTTCTTATCTTTTTTAACCGTAAACGAATCCTTCAAATAAGCTCCTGGCTAAATTCATATGAAACACTAATACCACTTCATCACTAACTCACTGACAATTAAAAGTTTTGAATGAATGGTTTACACAAATGTAGAATAAGTAAAAGTAAAAATGACTTGTCATGGATCGATTATGTGCAGTCTGTTACCACGTGATTAAGAACTTCTGTGTATAAAGTTGTTATGGAAGTGGCAACCTTATAGATTCAAATAGAGTCACTCCAGAACCATTTTCAGTCATTTGACATGTTACTTAACATGGTTACCATTTATGGAGGATTACACCATTAGCATCTTTCTAAGCATGTAGTTCATGAAATGCATGTTTTTTTTCATCAAAAGATACTATTCTCTTGAATCAGATGCATACCCTCTTTAATTCATAAGTTTACTAACCTAGATAAGCAATGAAGAACATAAAATAACAAATAATTGATTTTTTTGATGAAAGTCTTTTGGCCTTCAAATCTCTTTCCCTCCTTTAATGGGTGAAAATAACAAATGAAAACACCAAAATCAATCCTTCAACCGAAAACCCTAAATGCATGTTTAGCATCAGATTTTCTAAAATCGTGAACGTATAGTTCTACTTGCCTAATTTAGAATTACATAGGGAGGTCAACGTACAATTTGCCATAATACAAGGTATGTTGACGTCTTAACTCATAAATATATGGGGATTTCACAATTGACAAAGTTTATCACCACACAACGGGTGACTTATTGTATTAAGTGTAGTTATGATGTGATAATTTAAAGGTACATTGACATGTGGTGTTTCAAGTTTTGTTTTAATGATCCAAGAACGTTGTTGGAAGAACAATGACTAAACTTTAAATTAATCATTTTTGTTTGAAACTAGCGTAATAGCATGAGAATATAAGAAAGAGATGCAGGGAGAAATATAGAGATTTCCTAATCAAGTATATAATACAACTAGATTTTATCCCCCGTATTACGGGGGTTGTTTTACATTATTTGTTTTTAATATTTATATATGTATATTTGGATTTTAATTTTATTTATTGTAAAAAAGTTAATAATTAATATACTTGAGATTTAATGATAAAATGGTTTCATAAATAAATGATATGTTATAATCCGGTTTAAAAGCTATCTGGGTTTGATGACACACATTACCCGTTTATTTTCTTTATTATAAAATTGTTTCTTAATTATAAATAATATATTTTTTTAAAATAAAATAGGATATTAATTTTTAGTATATTCTTATTTTATAAGATTTTCATATCAAATATTTGATGAGATTATTTTTTAATATAATGAGATGTTATAACCCGCTTAAGAGCTATCTGGGTTTGGTGAGACCTTTACCCGTGAATTCGAGTCAAATGCGTGAGAAACCTTCATTTACAAATAAAGTAATCTGATGGCTTGAGAGAATTGTTGTTTTACAGTTTTGGTTTTTTAATATTTATTTTTTGGATTTTAATTTTCTTTATTGTAAGAAAGTTAATAATATACTTAAGGTTTGATGATGAAAGACTTTCATAAATAAATGATATGTTATAACCCGTTTAAAAGCTATCTGGATTTGGTGACCCATGACCCGCTTATGTTTTTTACTATAAAATTGTTTATTAATTATAAATAATATCTTTTTTTTTTAAATTGGATATTAAATTTTAGTATATTCCTATTTTGTAGGATTTTCATATCAAATAATTTGTAAGATTAATTTTTAATTTAATGAGATGTTATAACCCGTTTAAGAGCTATCTGGTTTTGGTAAGACCCATACCTATGAATTTGGGTTAAATCAATGAGAGGCCTCCATTTAAAAATCAAGAAATCTGGTGGCTTCCATAAAAGGGGGGAGCGACCACATCGCGACACATAGGATTTTTGGGTTTTCGTTTATATATATTATAGATGAGATACAATGGAATATTTATAGGAGAGGAAAACTTGAGAAGGAAGCTAATCTATATTAGGTGTTGATAACCATAATATTAATATATTTACAATACTCTCCCTTGGTTATCAACTTAATACACTTGGAGATGCTGGCTCATTAAAAACATTGCTAAGAAAACCCAATAGAAAACCATAGCTAAGAGAAAAGGAGTGCAGCGCATATTGTCTCTTCCTGATTTATATACCGTTTAAAATGGTAAATATCGATCTTCTGTGAAAGTTTCCCAAAACTTTTGCAGTCAATCATTTGTGTCTTCGTCCCTTAACATGTGAATCTTTAGGTTAAACAATGTTACATGATCTTCACATGAAAAATTCTATTGCGTCATCAAGTAAGCATATACCACTGTATTGATAACCATGCTGTGTTTTTTTGCATCGACAAGACTAGCCAAACTTGTTTTGATGGGTTAGTAAAATATAAATATACATCTTTCATATATGAAATATTTATGTTAAACCATTCTGATGTCTCCTAACTAGACACATGTTGATAAATATAAATAAAAGATACAGAAATCATGTATAGTTAGCAATAAATATTAATGCACATATGCATTTAATTATGGTACTTCTGATCCAATAATGTTTTCTTCTAGGTTAGGAAATGATATGTAGTGCATTATTGAACAACCTTTAGCACTCTCAAATGATGAAATTTGTCTTCTAGATACACTTTGATGGATTGATTAACATATACACATATACTCGAATTATAAGTTGAACAATGATCACACCTTGTTAAGGTCTTTCAAAAATTCTCCCTCTAAAAGTTCGTCAATTTTCTGTCAATGATGTGTAAATCAGCACTGCAAACTGTGATTATAGTGAACTTTGAAAGTTGAAATGTTAATAAAAGTATGACTACTTTTTCAAATTTATATAATTATTTATCGCAATATCTTCTGATTAGCAAAACGCTCGACCCGACTAGTTTTCATGCGTTATAAGCATAACTTTATATATGCTTAAGACATTTTCAACCCATTAAGGTCTTCTTTCCATCTTGACCAATTATGCATGTGCATTCACTCTTTTTAAGAGTTTTGGTACATAAACTTTATCACATAGCAAATCAAAAGTTGATAACATCCAAGTTATTTTCGATATACCATTATTATAAAGTGATATGCCATAATTATTGGGCACAATTTTTCTATGAATATATATTAGTGCACAAGAGTTACATCCTTAAGATGTTTAAGTTAACATCTTACGTATTCATGAGCTTGGGAACTAATTTTTAGGAGTCCCAACTACATTCAACATATAACATAATCATAACATATCAAATCTGAATATGCATACAACATGAGTCATATGATCTCGAGAACTTACTTTACATGATTTGATAATTTGAAATCCTTTAGATACTTTCACGAAAGCTTTCAGTATCAAATGAATCATTACATTTATTAGATGCATATCAGTTCTCTTTTTGTATTACTAGAATATTTAGGTATCAGAAAGTCATTGCTTACACCATTGTAGAATGCATATCCTCATAATCAATCACAGGTCTTTGCAAAATCCTTGTGCCACCAATTTTGCCTTGTATCACTTAATTTGATTTTTACACGATTCGCATAAAAGATATGCTTGTATCCATCAAATTTTACAGCTTCAGTTATATGGATTGCTGATCAGAAAACTCTCCATTTCCCTTGAGAATTTTAACTCTGCTTTACTTGCGTCTTTCAACATTAGCCAATCATTTATATGTTTTTATTCATAGGCAGATATTAAATCTTGATCATCATCATCATTATTTCAAGCGCTAATATATATATATATATATATATATATATATATATATATAAGTATAACGACATCGACTTTATTTCGATTCCATATATCTTGTAGACATGATACAATAATTTACTAAAGCTCTTTGTTTCCAGGTACATGGGTTCTTCAACAATCATCATATCTAATGTCTTTCAAGAGACCTTTTTGCTGTACCTCGACTTGACCATCTTTATTACTTGCTCCAATTTTCGAGGATATATTACCTCTGGAGCCGATTAGTCTACCATGCTTCATGTGATTTTCCTTCTTGGACAATAATATTAATTGGAGCATTAGAAGTTAGTATAGGTGTCTTAGATAGACAATTTGTTTTGGTCGGTGAATCATCTGGTAATTGATTTGTTAATCTTTATATATGAATTATCCTTTGAACTTTTGGTTCATATAATTTATTTTGAGGATCAATGATAATTCATTCCAATTAAATTCGCTTTCCAGCTGCTTTATATCTCCCACTAATGTTGGGAATGTTGATTCACTAAAGTGAAACTATTGAGCCATAAACAAATATCTCATTAATGGCTCTTAAGTATCTAATCATAGATAATTTTTAATACCGACATAAATTTCCAACTTCCTTTATGGTCTCATCTTTGTGTCTTATGGTTGATTAATTTCAATATATAGAACGCACAAAATATTATATGATAAACACTTAGTTACCAATCAAAAGCCAATTGCAATGGGGAGGAAGTATCATAACTTGTTGGCTTGATATGAATGCATGTAAAATGATAAATACCCAAATAAAACTTGAACTTTTGCTTTCATGATCATTGACATTGCAATCAATTATGGACTGTCATATGACGTGAGGTCGAAGACTCACTCAAATGTAAACCAAATACTACTAAATAGATAGCGGTAAGTGGGTATCGAACACGAGGAGTTTGTGAGAAGTGTGTTAATAAGTAGCTCAACGACTAACTAATATAAATGTAAAAGACGAAAAGTAATTTCCAAGTTGGTTTTGATTTGATTTTATAAACTAGATTAAACTAAACAAAAGTTGTAAACGAATAATTAAACAAGCATTCCTCTCGGGGTTTGGGTTATTACTCAACACTCTTGTTAACATTCAATGGATAAACCATAATATCTCAGTTTTGTGTACATGCAATTGTTTGTGATTAATCAAGAACTAAGTACTCGGATTCCTAGAATGCGAGGTTATTACTCAACAATCAATCAATACGATTATCCCTAATTCCTTCCACTAAATCTCGGTTGTCAACGACACCAAGAACGCATGGGTCAAAACTAGATATAAGCGATAAAAACAAGCTATAAACAATCATACAAACATCATGACTATACTAACATAACATTTAGATAATCAATCCAAGTCAAGAACAATAAACCGAAGTGTTTTACGATTAACCTTACATCCCGAGAGGAATACCATAGAACTAGCCACTCATGGCTCGAGAGACCATTTTTGCATCAAGTATCTTGTTTATATCAATCCTAAACATAAACAAAGGAGTACAAACACCCAAAAATATTGTTTCTTTCTTCAAAAATCGCCCTTGGCCGTCTCCAAGTGAAAAGGTAACTGAAAAGACACCCAAAATCGGCTAATTAAAAGACATGCAGCTGGTCCTACGCCCCAAACCGTGGGCCACGGTCCGCCCCACGGTTCTCCTTTTCCTCCACGGTACGGTGTAAACTAGACCATTTGCTTCAGGTGGACCGTGGGCCACGGTGGAGCTCACTCCCGTTTCTTGTTTTCTTCGTATCTCTCTCGTTCCAGCTCCATTTTCTTCACCGTTTTCACCCGTGTTCTCATAACGACATTCTCTAGCTCCTCAAACCTGCAAACACACGAGCAACCGTAGTCAACTAATTCCACGGAATTAACTTAATCCCGTAAGTATATTTATATCTTTTAATTTACTTAGTTGCTTCCTACGGGTCGCTCGTCACATTCCCACACATAACCGTTGCTTGTCCCCAAGCAACACTTGAAATCACAATTGCTTTCAAAACACACCACCAAACAAACCACAAGACCGGCTCAGTTAAAGTCCCAAGTCATACCCTATTCCCACATAATTAGAGGTTTGCACTAGCTTACTTGATATTATATTTAAAACATAGAATTCTAGTCAACCTTAACATGCTTTCGGTTTTTACTCACACATAACACACCGTCACTCATTAACTCACTTATCGGTGATCGTTCCAAATATCACAATAATACTCGATTCTCCTCACATACGCTTGTACCACAGTCAAATATCCACCTAATCGTGCTTTAACACAAATGCAAATCAAAAGGTCTTAAATGGGTTGTAATGGGGCTAGGTGCAAAGGTATGGAATGGGGAATATTGAAAGTGGCTCAAGTGATCCGACCCATTAAGCTAGATCCGCCCTTGGCAATTATCATATCTAACTTTTTTTTTTAACTGAGTTTTTACTCTACTGGAATTCAATAGGTCTACCAATCACTAATAACCGAACTTGAGACCCAAGACAAAACTTCAACCTTCAATTATTAGTTTGACGTTTCAAAAATCCAAACCCAAGATCACCCCAAAATGAAACCCCTAAGAAAAACCCTCTAACCACCAGATAACATATCTAACTTGGTTACAAGGGGGCGTTTGGGATTCCTTATGAATGCTTCTTATAACTTTTCAAGTAAATTAATAAGTCACAAAAATGTTTCGATTGTTTTCCTCGTTCTTAAAAAAAAAAAAAGCAAAAAGCAAAACACAATTTTGAAGAAAAAAGTTCGTTGTGTCTTTTATTTATCATTGTGTTTTTTGTTTATTTTTGCCATTAATTGTGTCTTTTTTTTTGATATTATATTATATTACTTAATATTGTGTTATATTTTTTTCAGTATTGTGTTATATTTTGAGATGTATTGTGTCTTTTTTTATTTCTCATTATGTTATTTTATTTATTTCTCGTCATTGTGTTTTTTTCTTGACGTTGTGCCTTTTTGGTGTTTTTTTAACGGGAATGACGAAGAAACATTTTAGTTTATTTATTTATTTTTTTGTCGTATTTTATTTATATTTTAAGTTATAATTTTTTAATTAATTTTTTTGCTACAAATCCTCTCACAATTCTCGTTTTACATGCCTTTATATTTTAACCTTTGCTCATGTTTCGACACCCGTTGCCTTTGTTACGAGTATTTTACTTATTTTATTTTATTTCTTGTTATCACAACGAGTGAAGCGATAAATTTTAAAAAGTTTATTTATCTCACATGTATACACGACACGTTCCCCATTGTGAAGCACATATTACCATCAGCTACTTTAATATAGATATAGATAATTTTATACTTGGTTTTTTAATTTTTAAAAAAGGCCATTTTGTTGTAAAAAGTTAATCCACACTTTTGGACCCCATACTTATAAAACCGCATGTAAAATTAGAGCTAAACATGTAATCAAACTTATCTAACTCTACTAACAAACAAAAACTATGATGATGTGTCATAATCACATTAAATTTTAATTTCTAATCTCTATTTTTCTTAATCTATGTTTTACAGGGGTCATGGATGAAGATGATTTGACCCATGAGTCACAACATTTTCTACTTCAAAATATTATACACACACTAATAACCATTTATAATAATTTAATACCTAAAATGTACTTATGCTTAATGTATACCTTACTTTATTATAGAAGTCAACATTTTTTAACAATAGGAACTCGTAAATTTGGTTTAAAATTATGCAAAGTTCACTTCATTTATTTAAATTAAGTTTTAATTAGGCTATTTAATTTAAACTTTCATTTAATATGATCATTTAATTTTGAAGCATTAATTAAATTTTTCTAAAAATAATCATTCAAAAAAAAATTAAACATTAAAATCATGATTAATTATAAATAAAAATTTGGAGTCCTATAATGCACGATTTTTGCTGAAAAATTAAAAATCCACATTCTTTGTGTTTTGGAAACCGTCAATCTCGGGTTTTTTTTTATTTCATACACATTTATCATATAATCAATTTCAACACAAAAAATATGATCGTACACAAAAACATTTTTCGTAGTACTGTCATATGACATGTATCAAATCATTCTATATACTTCTAGTTTATTTGGTTTTAGTATTGTTGTGAATCCATTTTTACCACTTCTTCAAACTCATAGCAGTGTTGAACTCATAACAATATTTAATTTGTTTCTATGTTTTCCAATTGAATGTAAATTTGAAACTCTAGATTTCTTATTTTATACTATATATTTTATTTCTTTTTTACCTTCAATTTTGTGTCCTTGTTTCAAATAACGGGCTTTATTAAATTTTTGTTTTTTATTTGACAAATACCGTATAATACATATACTCAGAAACTAGTTTGAAAATATAAAAGGAAACTTAGCTCCCAAGTAAACCTTTGAAAACCCAAACCCACCTCGTAAAATCCACGCAGTTAAGAAACCCGTTGCCTATATAACGGTAACCCCTGCACACTCTCCTCCTTCATTCAACATCATAATAATAACCCACCATTGTCATAGTAAATCTTACACATTTCATCAATCCACCGATTTCCATAACAGGTTTGTTTCATACTACCATCAATATTAATATTCTGTTACCCTAGCTAGTGTTTATTCTTTAATATACATATATATGTCTCACTGAATCATGTTATAATCGTGTGGTGTTTGGTTGAAGTTTGTGTTGATTGTTGAATAAAGTTAGGGTTAGTAGGGTTTATGTCTGCAATTTTCGTTGAATGATTTAAACTAATATAAATTAATCGGTGTCTGTTTTATGTACAGAATGGCATTGGTTGCTGCTAAGAGATTGCTGATCAAGACGGACACCTCCGTTTTCAAGAGACTCGGAAGGAGGACTCAAGAAAATATAGTTACAAGAAATCATCAAGTAGTAAAATCTGCTGTAGTCTGCAAGTATTGGTTGGAAGGAAGATGCACCCGAAACCCTTGCAGATTTTTACACCCGGACTCCGTTAAACCACCCGGCCGTGTTTGGAAGAATCCTAACAGTTATAAGTTGAACAAAAAGAACATTGACTGCAATCAGATTAATGTCATGAAGACAGAACAAAAGGTGTTGGCAAATGCTGCTCAAAATCAAACGAAACGCATTACGAAAAAGACCGAAGATGGTGTCAAAGAAGAAAAGTGCCGCAATTTGGGATCATGGTTTGGTGGTAATGGGCTTTCAATGGTTGCCCAGTTGGAAGGTCATTCAAAGGTATTGTAACATGCCACCAAGTTTTCTTTTTTATTATCATGAAACTGGTTACTAATTGAAGTTTTTGTATGCTGGGTGTAACCGGGATTGTTTTACCGAGTGGATCCAACAAGCTTTATTGTGGCAGCAAAGACAAATCTCTTCGAGTTTGGGATTGTAGCAACGGACAGGTCCATTTCAATCTTCTGGCCTCGTGCAATATAATTTTTATGCTCATATGACCTGTCATGGTGTTTATGATTTTATTTTGTGTTGCAGTGTGTGGATGTAATGAACTTTGATCAAGAATGTGGAACTTTGGTTGAAGAAGGTCCCTGGATTTTTGTTGGACTACAAAATATGATCAAGGTACAATCTTTTGTTAAACACTAATTAGTTCAATGTATCTGATGATTGTAGCTAGTTACTAATAATTGGGATCTTGATTTTGTTAGGCTTGGAACCGTGAAACTCAAAATACAGTAGTTATCCGAGCATGTGGTGGAATGGTTAACACAATTACCATGTATGAAGACACTCTTTTCGCCGGGATGGAGGTGAAATATAAACTTAAGCTTGGTGCTTTTAAATAATATAAATAGTTATTCTTATATCTAGCACGGTTAATTATATTTGGTTGCAGGATGGCAGCATATTAACATGGAAATCAACTTCTAAAATCAGTTTTTCTGAAGAAGCAACATGTTTGAAGGGCCACACGGGGTCTGTACTTTCGCTAATCGTAGGAGCTAAGCAGCTCTTTTCTGGCTCTGCTGACCGTACCATTCGGGTATGCTTTTTTTTAACTTATAAGAAGATTTGTGTATTTGAAAATATTATCATCATGTTTATTGATTGTGGTTCTTCTTCTTGAAGGTATGGGATGCTGAATCCCTAAAGTGTACGCATGTGCTAAACAGGCATACGGATGATGTGACAAGCGTTATATGTTGGGATCAGCATTTGTTGTCTGGTTCATTGGATAAGTCGATCAAGGTTTGGGCTGCAACAGAAAGTGGCAGCATTATGGAAGTTTATAAACATGATGTAGATAATGTAAGTTATCTCATTCGTGTAATTCATTTTCTCTTGTGTGGAACACAATCATAGCATATGATCTGATGGCTTTGTTTGTTGATTATTGCAGGGTGTTCTTGCATTTTATGGGACACATGACGCAGAAGAAAAGCCGATATTGCTATGTTCGTGCAAAGACAATGGCGTTTGCATTTATGATTTGCCCTCGTAAGTGTCGAACTTTATGCATAACTTTATGTGGTGGTTGAGTGGTTGACTGCAAATATTAAATCTTTTTTTTTATATGTTTATAGGTTTGCTGAAAGGGGGAGAATATATTCGAGACACGATGTTAAAGCAATCCAAGATGGTCCTGAGGGCCTATTCTTTACCGGTGATGCAGCCAGGTTAGTTTCTGTATGGAAACCAAACGAAGAATCTGTCAACAAATCGAGACGAGAATGAGCTTTAGATAAAGTTATAGATTACTGTTATATATAGGTTACTGTAATAGATTACTGAATCGACTTGAAACGTGAAAAAAGACTGGTAGTGACCCCCTAAGAGGGATTAAATTGTATATTGACAATTAGTTGATTGAATGCAATTCAAATAGGATTTGTTTCATATTACTCTTGGTTATATGCTAAATTTTGTGTTGGTTTTTCTGCTTCTGTTCCCCTTTACTGTTTCATATTAATGGCATGCCCCTCTGTTGTGTTAATTTGATTGTTGAAACCTCATATCCCAAATAATCAACGTGTCTGACTTGAAATATCTAAAACCGTAACAATTCTAAGTTAACAACTTTAACAAGTCTAAATAAGACCAGTTGCTTGAAACCCACATGTTGTGACGGGGCCGCGATGGGAACCCAGACGGTATTGATTCGGTTTGTTATGGTACCGCCATTCGCTATAGTAAACAATGTGTGCTAAAATGTATCGTTTAGCATTTCAAGCACACTATAACTAGATCATTTCGGTTGGCTCACTATGGTAGCCAACGTGCATAAAGAAACAAAAAGGACTTGAATAAAATTTATATCGAAACATGGATAAAAATATTCACAAATGCCCCTTTTATCAAAACAAATTATTATTACTATTATTAAATTTAACCAAATTGTTAAATTTGAGGGCATAATTCAAATTATTAAACTTGGGGAAACTGAAATTGACAAATTAAAACTTAAAATAAAGGATAAAAATTAACTTTTCACCACGTATAAGACTCGAACCCAAGATCCCTTAATACTTAATCCAGAGGTTGTCCCTGAGGTTTGGTTGATAATACGATTTTAGTCCAAAAAGTTGCTTTTTTTTTTGCACGTGAACCATCTAGGTTTCTCACTTATGTCAATTACGTCCAAATCGTTAACTCAGGGCTGTATTTGTCTTTTTACCATTTTGTTTATTTTATAATTTTTTTAAGTCAACAAACCTCTTTTTATATACATATTTAATAATTTTAATCCCAATCCTAGCCCCCATCTCCCATCTAGCATCTGTTCGTTCCAAATCTTCAAACCCGCAACCCATCATCACCGGCCACCGTCACCATCATCTTCTTCGTCAGCCACCATCAAAATCATCTTCTTCACTGCTACATCCAGTGGCGGATCTAGAACATAATTCTAGGGTAGTGCAAATTTTTTTTTACTGTACATTAACGAAATTTTTTTTACCCGTTTTGCGTGTATGAGGGCCCGTAACGCGTTTCACACTTCCCCGGCCTGGTTACGCGCTGCATGTATCGGCGTTAAATTATCTGTTTCGCTTGTACTGATGCCTAGTTACCAGTTTCGTGGGTTTGGTAATGCATTTCGAGTGTACCGGCGCCCGGTAACGCGTTTCGCTCACACAATCACCTTGTTATTCATTTCACGCATCCCGAGCCTAGTTTACCAGTACACGCGTCTCCATGCCCGGTCACATGTTTAGCGCATACGAGTGACTGGTTGCGCGTTTCGTACTGGCACACGGTAACCTGTTTCATGCCTACCTTCACCCAATTATTTAAGTTGGGCTTTTAAGTTTTAATTAAATGGTAGGCTTTTAATCATCTAATGTTTTTAAAACTTTAAAAGGTAAAGCTTTGGGCCTTTCAACATTTTTGAGAGGTAGCGTAATATAATTTTCAGGGAGAATGTAATACATAAAACGTAAAAATTTCCACTTCGCCGGAAAAGTTGAGGGGTAGCGTGTGCCGCCCCTCCTTATAAGCTATGTCCACCCTGCTTTACAGCCTATATGGATTTTCATTTGCATGTAAACAGGTTATATATCCTAGGCAAAGTGGCAAACATCACTAATCCTACACAAAATCCTAAAACACCATAAGCAGGTGACTTACAAGAAATGTGGTTCCAAACAAACAATGTTCTTTGCGATTCTCATGCATTTCCATCCTACACAAACAAGACAATGAACTTTATTACTATATAGTAACACATCCTAAAGTGATACTAATAAAAAAACTGACTAGTGGACATTGTGAAGGAATCTATTAATAAATTTGAACCGCCAACAGAATTAACAGTGCCTTCTTATCAATCAACCTACTAAAAAGAAAAAACATCTCATTCAAAATGGCCAACTTAATATCATAAGTTAACTGTTACAAATTAAGCAAACATAACCTACACTGCATCATAAAGTTGTCATATTATCTACGTTAACTGTTACAATTTCATCTTAACAACACTTATAATCCAGAACCATTTTTAACCACAGAGTATATACTAACTAATTCATATAATTCAGTATTCACTATCACAATCAGGTTATTCCGACATACAATTAAGGTTTCATATTATAAGAATGTATGGGAAAAAACTTGAAATTGGATGAATAAACAAAAACGCCAACTTTTTTTTACCCCTAATTAAGTTGATAATAACAAAATTGAAGTTCATCATACATCGATTAGAACATACAATGAATGAATTTTGATGAACATTAATCTAACCTTCAAACTTGCCGTCTCCTACACCATCTGTTGTTGCGAGCTATTCTTCAAAAACCCTAGGTTTTGATCAACAAACCAGCCTTTTACACAAAAATGATGAACAATTAACCCCAAATATTAAAGGAAGATCCTAAGAATCGTTTGATTATTTGTGAGATTAAGTTAATTTGTGTTAGGTTTGGAAGAAGCCATCAGTAATAAATATGCCGTTAACTTTGGATTTAATTATCAAGCCGATTTCAACGTTTCTACAAGGGACAAAATTATGCACCGCCCTTGTCTATTAAAATGTCATTACATTAATTACAAATATTATAGACCATTAATCCATCTTAATCAATGAATAAAAATTACTTCTCACATTTCTCGCAATAACTTGATTTCTCGCCTGAACCATCCCCTATATATATATAAACCAAAACCAAAAATTTAAAATGGGTCTGATTTTTGGGTTTGAAAATTAACGAATGTTACATTACGTATGCTTGTATATTAAGCCATTCTTACATATAGTAATCATGGAGTAATCAAATGTTCACCATTACTAGGTATTTCAAAATCAGACCGATCATTTGGTCAAAATAGTTTCTAAGTGCCAAACCATGTACTAATCATCCAACAAGTCAAATAGTGCACAAATTATCATAGCACTCATCATAAAGCATGCTTAACAAATTTGAATTCACAAGAAAACAACATCCATATTTCCATCACATCCTGTCTTTTTCCTTGATCGGAAGAAAGTGAGCTGTCTTTGTTAGACGATCAGCAATAATCCAAATCGTGTCAAAACTATTCGATGCCTTAGGCAGTTCCGTAATAAAATCCATTGAGATTTTGCTCCCATTTCCATTGGGGTATCTCTGGTTGTTGAAAAAGCCCTGATGACTTTTGATATTTGGCCTTAACCTTAGATCACGTCAAGCACTTGCCGACATAAGTGTCAATATCACCCTTCATATTTGGCTACAAACAGAATTCTTTAAGATCTTATACATTTTGTCGGCACCCGAATGAATAAAGTATCTATATTTATGGGCCTCGTCTAGTACTAACATACGCAATTCTTCACAATGTGGTACCCGAATTCGGTTCGAGAAATAAAGGATTTTATCGTCCGTGGGTTCCATTTGTTTTGCCATTCCTTGTAGGGATTCCTTTGCATGTGTTTAGATTTGAGGGCTTCTTGTTGTGCATAACGAATTTGGGTAGTGAGGCTTGTGTGAATGGTCATTCCTAATGTGGCTTAGAGCATCAACTACCACATTAGCTTTTTCAGGGTGATATTTAATTTCATAATCATAATCATTCAGCAATTCGTCCCAATGACGCTGTCTCATATTTAGATCCTTTTGGTCGAAGATATGTTGTATCCTTTGTGGTCAGTTAAGATGGTACACTTTGTACCATAAAGGTAATGTCTCCAAATGTTAAGTGCGAATACGTAAATTTTAATTCCAAGTCATAGGTGGTATAGTTCTTTTCGTGCACTTTCAATTGTCGCGAGGCGTATGCAATAACCTTCTTATTTTGGATCAACACGCAACCCAATCCTTGATGTGATGCGTCGAAATATACGACCAAATAGTCTACTCCCTCGGGTAGAGATAGAATTGGTTCGCTACATAATTTTTGTTTAAAAAACTGGAAGGCCAACTCTTGTTTGTCGCCCCAGTCAAAATTTTATCCATTTAAGTTAACACGATCAAAGGTTGGGCTATTTTGGAGAAATTTTCAATAATACGGCAATAATAACATGCTAAACTTAGAAATTGACAAACTTCAGTCGGAGTCCTTGGCTCTTCCCAATTCTTAATCGCCTTAATATTGACCTGTTGGGTCTAAAGAGTGATTGATATATTCTCAACCTCTCCAGAATTTGTTAACTATGGAATCTGAGCAACTCAGTGCACTCCGAGCAAGGTAAATGCTTCCTCAAGCATGATATCTACTACCGAGCAAGATAAGTCTTCAAAATCTTCCAAGTGTGGGCAAACTAGCACTTCCTCAAGCAAGGGATGCCCTAGAGTATACATGTTTGTTACCGAGCAAACTTGTTGAAGAGCAACTACTTAAACATAGTTCCCGAGCAACTTTGTGGGTCAAGCAAGATGTTGCATGAATAATGTAACATCTCGAGAAATAACCTATTTAAGTTTCGGACTAAAAACGGCAATTTTGAAAATTAAAGGGCTGAAAACAAAAAAATTAGTTTTCTAGACCCATCGCTCTACGCGATGGGTAGGATATGTTTAGAATCGTGCTACGCGATGATGTTTTCCAGAAATTTACAAAAAGGGGGCGTAACGTTGCGCGATGGTCCAGAAGGAAAGGGGTATCGCGCTACGTGATGACCCGGTTAAGTAACCCAGTCCATGTGTCCAACCACGTGTCAACACGTGGTACAATATTACATATTGCGGCGTCGCGCTACGCGATGGCCTATGGAAAGGCCTATCGCGCTACGCGATGGTGGGCAAAACTTTGCCTATAAAAGGGGGCTACGGGTTTGAAGCATTCACATCCCAAAAACACCTTTTTTTCACATACACAACCTTGGGAGGCGTGCCCGACCATTATAAGGTTCCATGGTCCCAATTTCTCGTAATTCGTGCAAGAACTAGAGTTTTAACGATCCGTAGATGTGTTAAGCGAGCTGGAAGCGAGATCCTGACGATTTAAGTTTCAGTAAGTGATAAGGGAGTAGAAGTGCTGCTCGTGCAAAACTTAGGCAACTAAAATACCCGCATGAGGTAGGTGTTCTGCTTAAGTTATTATTTTATTATTATAAAGGCTTAGACTATGGTCGGAAGTATAGCCTGAACCTTGATTACTGATAAGCATAATATACCTTTTCATAAGTAAAGGTTATAGTCAAAGTATTGTTTTCTTTGTGATTAAGAAATGTGAGAAATAAAATAATATTTATCTATGATTAAGAAATATATTCAAAGGTTATAGTTAAAATAAAGTTTCTTCTGGAAGAAGAAACCAAATATAGATGTTTCTTCCTGAAGAGGAAACATAGTATATGATTAATGAATAGACAAATGGACTAAAGGTCCAAATGTTTTAAAGAAATGATTGTCAAGGTTAAGCTATACGAAACAGACTATAGGTCTGAAGCTAGATCATTGATCTAGATATTTATACAAAGGTTGTTCTCGTACTATAGGTCCGAGATAGAAAGAATGCAAAAATCAGAAAGATACACTAATCAAGAACAAAGGTGAATACGTCCAACCTTCTATGAATGTTTTATGACGTGAATACGTCTATGTACTGTCTTAAAGATATTTATTTACTATGGAGGGTTATCCATAGATAAAGAGTCAGAAAGATTTTATATGAGGATTGGTACAAATCCTCTATGTTTATGAAATGTTTACTCTTATAAACTATAGACTGTTATCCATATGTAAAGAGTTATGAAAGTATTTGCATGAGGGTTGGTTCAAATCCTCTAAAAACGTTTTGATACAAGGTAGTATTAAACACTCAGGCTAAAATACTTGTGTCTGGATCCATCCATATATGATTTGTAGTGGGCCACTACAAACATACTGACCATGAGGCAAGTGACTGTCTCTAGGGTGAGTGAAGGCCGATTATGTGGTCTATTGGTATTTTTAGTTCCGATGAGATGGGATGAGGCCCACCGAGTCGTTTAATGCTATTGGTGTTATGTCATAACGAAGATGAATTGTATATGATTATGTATAATGAATTATGAAAACCTTTTTGTTGAGTCAGCGTTATTCACCAGCACATAGCTGACGTATTTTTTCCCCACATTTCAGGGAAACAATAAAGGTTAGAACAGACAAGAAAGACAGAATGGAAGATTGGGGATATAGTCATTAGAGGTGATCTGATGGCTCAGATATTTTATTTAAACTACTATGAAGAATCATATTTTAAATGACAGGTATTTGAAATATTTAAACGGGTATTGAATCCCAAGTTTTCAATATAATGATATTTTATTCGAAAAGTCTTCCGCTAAAAGAACGTAACTCTGATATATTTACAAAACATGTACCAACTATTGGTCATACGCCTAGGCCCTAGGCCGGGGTGTTACAGGTTGGTATCAGAGCCATCTATCTTAACAAATTAGATATTTTATTATACCTAGGTTTTGATCAGAAATAAGTTTATAATGAAATCATTAGGTATTCAATTAAAAGGAGTCAATCCTTGAATAATTATAAATGCTACGGATAAGATTCAATCTTATTATTTGGATATATTGGTGCTAGTAAATTAGGTACTTGATTAAAAGTATCTAAAATGCAAATATTAAATAAATTACTACGGATAAGATTTAACAGTACAAGTTACGGATAAGATAAGAACGTACACTTATCCATAATATAATCTCACCCGATCGTCAATCTAAAGTTGAAGATTATTCCAATCTTCGTTAAGAAATAAGGAAAACGATGTAGGGAGACAGTTCTACTTCAATCCCCATATCTAAATGATAACGATGCAGATAACAATGGAGGAAGATTTACATTCCTTCGATGCTAATATTTTACTAAGTTTGGATTACACCGAATCACAATACGATTGGAACAGGATCAAATAGATCCAAGAAAAACAATGATGTTAAAAGGAAGTAATAACTTATCCGGAAGAAAATCCTCAAGGACAGGAAAATTTTAATCTAAAATCCCTACTTGACTTATACTCAAGACGAACGTCTGAATATGAATTATAATTCCTCAGAGGGAATATTCCGAGTTAGAAAATACATGGAGTAGGATTAAGTCAATCCCAAGAAATCAGTAAATGTTAAAAGGACAAGAAGTCATGACCTATTCAGAATGAAATCCTTAAGAACATGAATATTTTATTCAATAATCCTTGAATGATTAAAGTGCAGAATATAATCAAAGATGATTATATCAAGATTATTAAATTAGCCAAAGTAATGCTTAAGAATGAAATAAAGAAAAAAAGTGCAAACTCTAAAGAACAATCTTTTCAAAGAAGATTTGAAGTAAGGAAAATTTTGATAAATGAAAACAAGGAAAACTTCTACTCACTATAAAGAAAGAGAATCAAGGAAGCTATGATTCTAGTTCTTGAAGTAATCAAAGGAATTTCTACAGTCAAGGCCAGTCAAGATAAGACTGTTTAGTCAAGAAGCTTACAATAAATTAAGGAACGAAACCCGTAGAAAGCTAGAACTTCAAGAGGGATGCAGCTTTAAATCTAAAGCTTATGATTCTAAAGAATATTATGGAAATAGGAATATTATAAGTCGCTTTCAGATGACTAGAAGAATAATAAGGAATTGTCTTCATTAGTAAATGTACAAATGAAGAAATCATCTAATATTCTTTACACATGTTCAAGGGAGGATCTTTAGAATAATAGAATATATTGATTCAAGATAAAGATAGAGAAACAATGTGCAATAAAGAAATGTTCAAAGAGCTTATTCAAGAGAAATTTTGTCCATTTTACTAAATGGATTAGGTTCAAACCTAGAATCATAAGATTGTTAGTACAAATCTCAAGGAATATAATATTATTCCTTGAATATTGACGATAGGTTCAACATTTAGTTACTCAATAACGTAATAAAATAACTCGCTATATATGAGTTACCAAGAAAAATAAGGATTTGATAAAGATCTAGATTGTTGAATCGGCCATGGAATTAGTCGGATATTTAATTAATAGTAAGATGAAAATTTTGAGGTAGAAAAGATGGAAGGAATAGGAACCAAAGAAACCGAAAGATTTCAAAGAAAATAGGCAGCAAGAAAACTTGTGGCAGGAAATGTATTGGAAAGTGCCGACTAAAAGAAATAGATAAGTGTGTATATTGCAATAAAACAGGTCACTTTAAAGATTGCCCGAAAAGAAAGGATAATTAAGAATGAAATATGACGAGATATTAGTGACAAAAGAAACTAGAGATATCTGATAGCAACCAAGGCAAAAGAATAAACATGATCATATCAATGAAAAGTCAGATAGATTAGTTAACTCCTATGCGTAATTTTAACTCGTGGTTAAATGAGAAAATTTTAGCATACAGATTGTGTCAATACACGAGAATGCTCATATCTTTAAAAGAAAGATAATCGAGTATCTAAATCTGACAAGATTTTCGGATACTAAGAGTAGATATCATGTTAGTGTAATTTATCATTTTGAAGGAAACGAGAAAGGAAAAGATAAATTTCATGTCATAAGATACGAAGGTATACAAGGATAGTATTGAAAGAAATTTCTACCAAACCATAAGGTATGTAAGAAAATACAGCTGATAGGACATTAGCTATGGTTGATCAAAAGAAAAATAAACTCGAAAATATATGGTTGATAGCATATCAAATATAATTGGTACTATCGGAATATAAGGAAAATCAATGATCGGGATCATATATGGAAAACTGAACCCAAGAAGGGATATGACTAACATCAGTAAATGTTTGGAATACAAAAAGTAAGGTAAATAATTAAACACAACTGATCACTGTGTTTAGCAATTTACAATTACTAATGATGTTCTGAACTATTCACTGATTACATCACATGAGATGTGAAGTTAGTAACAGACTCGGAAAATTTAATCATTATGTATTGACAAGTTAAACTTAAGAATCAGATTAGAAAGAATCTGATCATAAAGAACAAATGCTTAAAGATATGTTCCGAACTTGTGTGATTGTTCTGGAAAAAAAAGATGGAATGATCATCTTCCTTTAATCAAATTTTCGAACGGATATTTAGGCCACACCATTTGAAGTATTGTATGGAAGAAAATATAGAACGCCGGTATGTTGATTTGAAATTGGAGATAAGCAAATGTTTGAACCAGAAATATTTCGAGAAATAACAGATAAGATATTACAAATACATGAACGGCTTAGAGAAATACGCTGATGTTCGCCGTAGACCGTTAAGAATTCCAAGTAAGCGACAAAGTTTTACTAAATGTTTCACCTTGGAAGGGTTTTGTACGATTTGGCAAGTAAGAAAAATTAAGTCCACGTTTTATAGGACCATTTGAAGTGTTAGAAAGAATCGATACTATAGCTTATTGCTTACGTTTGTCAGAAGAAATGAAAAGTATACATAATACATTTTATGTTTCTAAGTTACACAAGTGTCTAGTCGATGAAACTTTAGCTATGCTTTTAAAAGATTATGGAATTAACAAAAAATTTAAAATTTACGGAACAACCCTTACAAGTTGAGGATTTTCAAGCTAAGAAACTTAAACAACGGAAGCTAAAGTTAGTTAAGACGATATGGAATTCCCAAAGAGGACCAGAATTTAATTGGGAGTTAGAATCGGAAATTAAAAAGAAGTATCCACATCTGATCTAGCGAATCTTGAGGACGAGATTCATTTCAAGGTGGGGAGGATGTAACATCTCGAGAAATACCCTATTTAAGTTTCGGATTAAAAACGGCAATTTTGAAAATTAAAGGGCTGAAAATAAAAATTTTAGTTTTCTAGACCCATCGCGCTACGCGATGGGTAGGATATGCTTAGCATCGCGCTACGCGATGATGTTTTCCAGAAAGTTACAAAAAGGGGGCGTCGCGCTTCGTGATGGTCCAGAAAAAAAGGGGTATCGCGCTACGCGATGACCCAGTTAAGTAACCCAGTCCACGAGTCCAACCACGTATCAACACGTAGCACAATCTTACGTATTGCGGCGTCGCGCTATGCGATGGCCTATGGAAAGGCCCATCACGCTAGGCGATGGTGGGAAAAACTTTGCCTATAAAAGGGGGCTACGGGTTTGAAGCATTCACATCCCAAAAACACCTTTCTTCACACATACACAACCTTGGTAGGCGTGCCCGACAATTATAAGGTTCCGTGGTCCCGATTTCTCGTAATTCGTGCAAGAACTGGAGTTTTAACGATCCGTAGATGTGTTAAGCGAGCTGGAAGCGAGATCCTGACGATTTAAGTTTCAGTAAGTGATAAGGGAGTAGAAGTGCTGCTCGTGCAAAACTTAGGCAACTAAAATACCCGCATGAGGTAGGTGTTCTGCTTAAGTTATTATTTTATTATTATAAAGGCTTAGGCTATGGTCGGAAGTATAGCCTGAACCTTGATTACTGATAAGCATAATATACCTTTTCATAAGTAAAGGTTATAGTCAAAGTATTGTTTTCTTTGTGATTAAGAAATGTGAGAAATAAAATAATATTTCTCTATGATTAAGAAATATATGCAAAGGTTATAGTTAAAATAAAGTTTCTTCTGGAAGAAGAAACCAAATATAGATGTTTCTTCCTGAAGAGGAAACATAGTATATGATTAATGAATAGACAAATGGACTAAAGGTCCAAATGTTTTAAAGAAATGATTGTCAAGGTTAAGCTATACGAAACAGACTATAGGTCTGAAGCTAGATCATTGATCTAGATATTTATACAAAGGTTGTTCTCGTACTATAGGTCCGAGATAGAAAGAATGCAAAAATCAGAAAGATACACTGATCAAGAACAAAGGTGAATACGTCCAACCTTCTATGAATGTTTTATGACGTGAATACGTCTATGTACTGTCTTAAAGATATTTATTTACTATGGAGGGTTATCCATAGATAAAGAGTCAGAAAGATTTTATATGAGGATTGGTACAAATCCTTTATGTTTATGAAATGTTTACTCTTATAAACTATAGACTGTTATCCATATGTAAAGAGTTATGAAAGTATTTGCATGAGGGTTGGTTCAAATCCTCTAAAAACGTTTTGATACAAGGTAGTATTAAACACTCAGGCTAAAATACTTGTGTCTGGATCCATTCATATATGATTTGTAGTGGGCCACTACAAACATACTGACCATGAGGCAAATGACTGTCTCTAGGGCGAGTGAAGTCCGATTATTTGGTCTATTGGTATTTTTAGTTCCGATGAGATGGGATGAGGCCCACTGAGTCCTTTAACGCTATTGGTGTTGTGTCATAACGAAGATGAAATGTATATGATTATATATAATGAATTTTGAAAACCTTTTTGTTGAGTCAGCGTTATTCACCAGCACATAACTGACGTATTTTTTCCCCACATTTCAGGGAAACAATAAAGGTTAGAACAGACAAGAAAGACAGAATGGAAGATTGGGGATATAGTCATTAGAGGTGATCTGATGGCTCAGATATTTTATTTAAGATACTGTGAAGAATCATATTTTAAAATGACAGGTATTTGAAATATTTAAATGGGTATTGAATTCCAAGTTTTCAATATAATGATATTTTATTCGAAAAGTCTTTCACTAAAAGAACGTAACTCTGATATATTTACAAAACAGGTACCAACTATTGGTCATACGCCTAGGCCCTAGGTCGGGGTGTGACAAATAAAACATCACGAGCAGGCTAGTATGGAGTTATTGAAGTTATCTAAGTGATACTCCTAGCTAATTTTAGTCTCAAGCAAATCAATAGTACCCGAGTATACTATTGGTTGTTCTAATAAAACTAAGTATATGCTGAAGTGATTCGGATTCTCTTGTTAATGGTAGCAATTTGAGAAATGTTTTGCTTGCTTGTGAAGATGAAGGCATGCTTGAGAGGAATGGTTACCCGGTACAATTATTCTAAGTATAGACTTGCTCGTATAAAACCAGGACATTCTTGAAGATTACAAAGGTCAAAGGAGCCATGCTCGAGAAAGACTAAAGCTTTCTCGAAGACATTTTTATACTTACGCAATTTATTGTTTTCGTAGATTTCAGTGTTTATAGAAGGAATATCAGGGTCTCTATAAATAGAATGATAGATAGCATTTATGGGACAACCTTTTACCTCTAACCTACTACCTAACAATTATTAGCCATCATTCCTTTATATTTGAAACCCTAACTTCCATGTATTGAGCATTAATGATATTACTAATTACTGTTTGCGTCCCTGTGGTTTGAGCACCGGGACATATTGAGTCTCTGGAAAAAAAATGAACTTGTTGAGTCCCTATGGTTTAAAAAATGAAGGGTTTGAGTCCCTATAGTTAAACTTCCATCTATGGAAAAGCTGAAATTACCAATATGCCCTTTCATAATATTCTTATGAGTCCCTGTGGTTTATGGTGTGCATAGTTTTAGTCCCTGGTTATAAATTTCCATCTAAAATATTTTTTTAACAAAACCAGTTGAATCGAACAATTTTTTTAAAAAAACTAATAGAACCGAACTACTTTTTTAACAAAACTAATCTGGCCGAACTAGTTCTTTAACAAAAACTAATCGAAGCAAACGTACTTTTTTAACAAAGCTAATCTTACCAAAATACTTTTTTTTTATCAAAACTAATCGAACCGAACTACATTTTTTAACAAAACTAATCGAACCGAACTACCTTTTTAACAAACTAATCGAACGGAACTACTTTAACAAAACTAATCGAACCAAACAACTTTTTTAACAAAACTATATGAACTGAACTACTACTTCAACAAACTAATTCGGCCGAACTAGTTTTTTAACAAAAACTAATCGAAGCGAACTACTTTTTCTACAAAACTAATCGAAGTGAACTTAATTTTTTTTAACAAAACTAGTTTTTTTTTAACTAAACGGGCCATACTAGTCTTTTAACAAAAAAACTAATCAAACCGAACTACTTTTTCAACAAAATTAATAGAACCGAACTACTTCTAATCGGGCCGAACAAGTTCTTAAACAAAAAACCAATCGAACCGAACTACTTTTTTAACAAAACTAATCAAACCGGCCTACTTTTTCAACAAAACTAATCAAACCGTTGCGTCGGAATCAGGTGGATTCGACGGAGATGTCGCCGGAAAAGCAAGGTTTATCATAAAACGTTTCAGTTAGCAATAGTACTTCCACCATAATCCACCATAATCTACATAACATGATAAAAATCCTAGCTCGTGCGTCGTCGCCGCCGTGCACCTGTGGCTTTGTTGTCGTCGTCGCCATGCTGCCGAGGTGCCATCAGAACGACTCGCCGGAGAACACCCTCACCCTTCCAGCAACCGTAATCAATAGATATAACATAGAGTGTGAAGAATGTGGAGTGAAATTAGGATCTCAAACGTTCGAATTGAGACGTGATGTTGAATTAGAGTGTGGATTTAATTGATTCGAGCATCGAATTTAAGATTTAAGTCCAGAAATTGGAATTTAAGGATGAAGATGATGAGTGGTGAGTTAGGGTTTGAAGTTGTGATTATACTTGATTTAGGTGGTGACCAACGATCTTTTTTGTTTTTCTTGTTCCTACTGTGAAAATACAAGTTTACCCCTCATTTTAACGGGGCTGTTAACAAAAGTTTAACGTCAGGGACTCATACAGTTCATTTTTTAAACCATAAGGACTCAACAAGTTTATTTTTTTTCAAGGGACTCAATGTGTCCCCGCCTTCAAACCACAGGGACGCAAACAATAATTTTCTCTTCCTTTTTATTCGAAGTCCTAACTTCCATGTATTGAACATTAATGATATTACTATATGAAAATCTTTTGAGTAAATCCAGATTTGTGTGTTTCTTTATTTAGCATTTTACTAATTACTGTTGATTTCTCTGACCTTAATTATTGTTCTTAATATATATTTGCTTGCTCTTGTTGAGTCGGAGTGTAACAAACAACGATCCTGACAAGTGGTATCAAAGTTGCGGAGCTTAAATTAAAGGCACTGAAGCTGATTTTGCTGTTTTGGAGAACTTTTAGTTGCTGAATCTAGATTTTTGATACTAGATCTGTGAATTTTGAGGTGAAATATGAAAAAAAGATGAAGATGACGTCAACCAAACAATGTTTCGGTGGTTTGTGACGTCATTGTTGCATATTTCCTTCTAATTTGTAGAAATGTAAGGTTTAAAAGTGTTCTAATCCTAAATCTAAACATTTTACTGATTATTTGTCTTAGATCTTGGTCTGAATCCATTTTTGAAACTTTTCTGTTACAGATCTAACTCAGTTTTGTCAAATATACATGTTTTCAGTTTATTATCTGCTATTTTTGTTGAAGTAATTTAGGGTAAAGTTTAGTTTTTCTGTCACAAATTTATAAAATCACAAAAATATTGTTTAAGTTTTCTATAAAATAAAAAAAAAACATAAAACAAAAACAAAAAACAAAGATGGATATTGATCAACACTGCCGGCTCTTGGGTTGGGCAACCCGGGCGACCGGCTGGGGCACTTAATTTTTGGGGGCATAAAATATTTTTTTTATATATAAACCTTTACATAATTTTTAAAATTTTCTTTATAAAAATAGCTACAAATCTTAATCCTTTTATTAGATATTAGGCACAATCTTTTTTACCCATAACTCATTTGAGATATTGGGCCTACAGGTCTTTTTTATTTCGTTACTCGTTAGAGCCTACGATAGAGGTGCACAAATCGGGTTTTTTAAATACATGTTTCTGGGTATGAAACCGCGTTCCTGTATGACCGGGTATTGGAAAATCGGGTTTTGGCAATACCCAGATCGGGTCCGGATATTGTTTCTAAAAACCATACCCTATGCATCGGGTTCAGGGGGTCAGGTATATAACCGGGTATTCTAAAATCGGGTATTTAAATACCCTATTTTCAGGTATTGAAAAACCCTATTTTCGGGTTTTTTTCGGGCTTTTTTCGGGTATTTTTTGGGTATAGATTGGATATTTTAAGGGCTGCACTTTTTAAGGGTATTTTTCGGGTAATTTTGGGTATTTGAGAAACCTGTTTCGGGCATTGGAAAAACCCGGTTCTGGTTCGGGTATTACCGGGTACAAATCGGGTCCGGTTCAGGTATGGGTTTTGGTATTGAAATACATACCCTATCCATACCCTACGGGTAGGGTAGGGTCGGGTACGGATTCGGGTATTAAAAAACCCGGTTCCAGGTTCTGGCTTTTTGTGCACCTCTATAGCCTAATTAAGGGCCTTTTCATTTTAGCTCGGCCGAGACATTTAAATTCTCGGAGACGACCTTGTTGATCAAGAAGTTCTAGTAACAAAATTCCCAGATTAGTTGAACAGCCAAACTTTATCAAATGGAAAGTGATGTTTCAAGAAGATGTATGCTACAATGATCCTGAAGTTTGTCAATCTATAAGTGTGGGTCCATATGAAAGGGATGCAAATGCTACACTAAATCAAGCTGGTGAAAGAGCTTTATTAATTAGAAGGGATGAAAAGGCACTTGCTATATTCAATTTGGGGTTGTCTTGGAAAATCGCCACTAGTGTTCAACATCATGTTTCTGCTAAAGCCATGTATAATGCAGTCATTCACATGCTTGAGGGAAATGTAGAACTCAAGGAGATTAAAAAGATTATCTGAAACAACAGATATGCAGATTCATGTTTAGGAACAACTGATTTGGTGATTTCAGATAATGAGGTTTGTGTCAGTTGTGAATGAAATCGAAACAACTGATTTGGTGATTTAAGATAATGAGTTGAATAAGAAATTCTTATCATCTTTGTCAGCCGAGTGATACACTGCTACCAGGTTTATAAAAGAGAAGTCAAACTTTCAAGATAAGAAGCTGGATACAGTTATTTCTTTTGATCAAGCTGTTGAGATAGAGATGATTGAAAACATGATTAGAGAAGACAAGCCAAGTTTTCATGTGGCTAGTGCTGGTGAATCATCATCCTCACTAAAAGCCTCTATGGTAACGTGGTGCCGCATGACACAAAGGAGCCCCATAAGGGCTCCGTCCATTACACACGGTCTGATAAGCATATGTTCACATTATTTAAAAGTTGATGTGATCAAAATATTATACGATTGATGTGAAGATTCAAGAGAAAGTCAAGATAAATAAACACGGCCATCCTTGAGAATCCAAGAGCCCTCACGAACCTTGTGCGAATAAAAAATAATGATCCCTAAGGTTTTGTGTGTGTGTTGACCAACTTAATGCTTAGCCAAAATATCATATTTAGTTATTTACTAAAATTGGAGGGGGGGGGGGGGGGGTTGGATGGATTGTTAGTGTAGACTATTTGGAAGATATAATTGGTTAGGTTTCATTTGTATACTTGGTGGAATTTGGCATATCTTAATCAAATCCTTCACATGGTCTCGACGTGATCTTGTATGGTCTAAAGAGGCCTACTTATCTTACTTGTAAGCAAAAATTATATAATATTATTGAAAAGATGATACTCCAATATATCTCCATAAATATATAATTTTTGAAAGTTAAATCATTTTTAGCTTATTTAAATATTGATTTATATGATAAAAACAACGATTGTTTTTAAGCTTTTTTGAATCAGAATGTTCATAAAGAAATATTTTCACATGAACATGCTCATAAAGAATTTTTTTAGAGAAAATTTATTAAAATAAAACTAAAGAACTAAACATCATTTAGATAAAATCATTTAATGTTAAATAAAGTTAAATTTACAATACTAATGATGTATAAAATAAAAAATGTAAAATAAAAAGAAACTTACATGAAGTTACTGTTGTGTAGTGTTGCGAGAAATTTAAAGTAACAAATTCCAACCACTAAATTTAAAAAAAAAAAAGAAACTATTTTGCCCATAAGAAGCATGTACTTTTTCATTTTGCTGTGCAACTCACATCGTTCCGATAAAAGAAACACATTAATACACACTTAACTCTCTTCATTTCAAACTTTTACCAACCATAGTTTTATAGGGTGGGAAAAAAATCATGAAGTTATTTTTGAACCTTATTTAAACAAAAAACAAAGGCCCCCCATAATCTATTTAGTTTTAATATATTTGGATAAACACTATTCATAATCTATTTATTTTTAATATATTTGAAAGTGGTTGTGAGTGGAGAAGAAAGAAAAGATAATGATAAAGATGTAAAAAAATTATTATTTAATTGTATACGAGAAAGAAAATACAATATTTTTTATTGTTATTATATATAAAGAGATAGAGAAGCTGTCGGGAATGCTTTAAGTTAGAAACCTTAATTAGGTCTCTATATATACAATCTATTGAATTTTAATCTTTGTATTGTGTCGAGCAATAAAGAAGAAACACTAGTTTCGACCCTCAGATGTAGGTCGCCTTGATCAAACCACATATATATCGTGTTTTTGTTTTACTTATTCTTTTGCACGCATGTGATATATTATTTTCGCTGTATACTTGCTTTGATTGATACCTAACATTAAGGGCCCGTTCGTTTCACGAACTTTTTTTAAAGGATTTGAAATTGGAATGGAATGGAATGGAATGTTTGAAAATCCCTTTCATGTGTTTGGTTGGTTAATATGTATTGGAATTGGAATCTTCTTCATTCTCGGGTTTTTTTTTGAAGAACGAGGACAACGAAGGAAACGTTTTTACATTTTTTGTTTTTGAGTTATGATTTTTTTATTAATTTTTTTGAATTTTTTTTTTGAGGGGTTTTTATTTTCCATAACAATCCTTTAAAATAGGTGGGATTTTGAAATCTCATGAAATGTGGGATTTGATGGGATTTAGTTTCCATTCCCATTCTTTCATTTAATGAAACGAATATATCAATTCATGGGATTTAAAATCCCATTCCTTAGAATTCCTTCCAAATTCTTGAAACGAACAGGACCTAACTAAATTGGCTGACACTTCATTTGATTGAAGTTTTAAGTTTGCAGTTATTAGAACTATAGATTTCTTCTATAAAAGGGAGCACTTTGTAAGTATTATGAAAAATGAAATGGAATTTTGATTTATATCTATCTACATATTTTTGGAAGGTTTTCCCTTTTCCTTTTGGAAGAAACTTTCTCATTGGCTTATCAACTTGGTTTCTTTCGAAATTGTGACACATTCTCTATGATCGCTCGCCTTCTTGCATTTCAAAGGTATAGGATTTATATACCCATCATTGTTGAGACCGAATTGTAAAGGCTTGGAGTATTTTGAAAGACCGTGTTCCTTCATCATAACTTCTATTGCTTGCTTTCTTTGTAATTCAAAGGTATTGGATTTAATATATCCGTGTGTTGAGTTCAAAAAGCAAGAGCTTGGGTTCTTGAAGAACACTATCATGTCTCCTTCATCATAGCTTCGCGAATTAAGAGGTTGGGTTTTCAAAAGAACACAAGATAAATAAAGGATGATTTTAACAAATTCGGATTCCTCCTTAGAAAATTCCTATCATAATGTTTGGTTTATAATCGATCTTTATCAAGTAATAATATGACTTGATATGTTATCATAGGTTTTAATGAGACATGGTGGGTTTTATTAGGCCAGTTGGATTGTGAGGGGACACGTTGGGTCTTAATAGATTCTTTTAAGTCTAGGTTATATTCTATTAAGTCTACATGTAATGCGTCACATGTGGCCATAATTGATATATAGATCATGATAGGTCTTATTGGCTCTTAATGGCCATAAGCGGCATATAAGTCATTATTAGGTTGTCGCGTTTAGTTTTTAATAGGGTACTCATCATGGAGTTTAATTTGTCATATTAGACTATGAAGGATTATATTCGGTTGTAATAAGTTAGACTGGCATGTAATCAGCCACTAGATTAATACTAGCACACACATTTATGTTTGGTATGTGCTTATACCTGTATGCATATATTTTAAAAGATCGAAGACGCCTGTAAACCAAAAGGGCAGTGCATAGTAGGCTAAATGTGGAAAATAGACTACAATTATATACACGCAATTCAACTCTGCAACTATTAACTAGACGATGCTTGCAAAATTTGAACCCACAATCCCTCCAAACTATACTTCAAATTTCTTTCTCGAAATCACAAACTTCCAACTAATCTGATTTCACAATCAACATATTACAAATCTGTCCGATCTTCGTTAAAATCCACATCTTATATCCACTAAAACTAAGACTGCATTTAGTTTTGACTATAGGGAATGAATAATAACATCTATAAACACAATAAAACTTGATACTTTCTCAAATCTTAACATCAATTTATGTCACATCATCAAACAAATTTGACAACTAAAAAGCTTTTTATAAATACAAAATCTCTCCCTATAAAAAAAAGGCAGAATAGTAATAGTAAAAACCCTAGGGACTAATTACGTAACTCTTAACATATCTTAATCATATTGAAACCCGATTCGATTGAATCCAGCCTCTTTCTCTTTCTCTGAATATCGTGGCCTCAGTAGAGTACGACGTCGTAAGCGCCGATCACCGCCGGAATCTAGCTGAGATTTTACTCCGTTGGTATCCGGTTAGTCTTTCAACTTTCAATTCATTCTTACCTTACCCGTTACATCTGCCGTTCCGTTTTGTGCCCTAATTTCTTTCTCTCTGTAAAATCCTTTCTGGGTTTTGCTCGATTGTCGTTTTTGGTTCTGGGTTTTCCTAATCTTGGTTTTTTGGTTCTGGGTTTACTCGATCTTGATTTATGGTTCTGGGTTTACTCGATCTTGGCGAGAATTATGGTTTTTTGATTGATTTCAGGTTAGTAGATTGAATGCTTATTATAGATTTTTATTTAGTTATCTAGTTGGGTATTATATTTATGTAGGTGTTGTATCTTGTTTTATAGAATAGGGAAAGTGATATGAGTAAATGTTGTTGGTTCTCTTGATGCTATCAAAGTGTTTTAGTTGTGATGTATGATATTCTGACTTTTAATGCAACTAGAATGCGAATCTTGTTAATGTCTCAAGCGTGATCTATGGGCGTCTTGTTGATATTATGTTTATATATGATGGCATTAATGGTACGCTAGTTTAAATCTTTTGGTCGTATGCATACCTTTTAGTTTTGTATTTCATCTGGCTGTCAAGCATAAGGTGATTGCACTATAGGGTTTGGATGCATATTATGAAACAATTTTGTAGATATCACTGATAAATTTAACGATTTTTATATTACTACGTACATACGTAGAAGGGCGGATACAGAAACTTCTACTTTGGTGTCCTTGGTAGAAATTTGCAAGTCCCGCCCGTCAAAGTTTTACTCTTTTTTCTATTTCAACTAGGCAGTGTTAGGGTTTGTTTAAATGAAGATACAACTGTATGATTGGAAGATGTTTTTTCTTCTCGGATCATTTTTATGCTAAGATCATGGATGCTTGGGCGTTTGGTTTTCGGTTTTGAATATATTAGCTATATTTTTATAACTTCTCATAAACATGGGAGGCTAGTATTTTGAAATTCTCTATTGTCTCATAACTTTAATCAAAGTGTATTCTGCATCAACTGATTTGGGTATCATGATAGATTGTTACGAGTAGTGTGTTGTGCGTGATATTGATCCTACATAAGCAGTTCACAAAGCATTTATGAATTATGATCATCTTCTCCTAGGCATTGTTTTTCTCGCTATAATTATTTTTAGTTTAGCTCGGCAACTATTTAAGGCACGTAGTGTATTCAATGTTACAATTGGATTAGTGAATGTTAAGCTGTACTTACCAGCTGCATTGCCCATGCATGTCAATTCAAGTAGCTTGTAATTGTGTATCTTGTATCAAGATATTGTTACATCCCATTATAGATCCTATAGATTTCTGTTACATAAATATGCCTTTTGTAAAGATTTTTAGGCCATCGAAATTCGAGAGTATACATGTCTAGTGTGAAGTTCTATAATCTTTACGCCTGCAATTTTTGATCAGTTTAATTAAGGCAAACTACAGTTAGATTGTATGTAGACTTAGAATGCATTTATGCTTAATTACTTGTTTTGCAAGTTATTCTTTATTAACTTATATGTACATTCATTTGTTTTGCATCCACTTCTCTTTTATTAAATATATGTTTTAATTACACAGGCAGGTGATGATGCTTTAGCTTCATTCCTGGATAAATTGGAATACTGTAGGGGACCCACAAATGGCTGCTTTGTTATCCGGTGATCCAATGTTATCTGGAATGCATGGAAATGGCCCATATAAACAGTCTGATAATAAGCATGAGGAAAATAGCATACAATGGTATTTTTCTAGGAAAGAAATAGAAGAGAATTCACCATCTAGAGCAGACGGTATTGATTTGAAGAAGGAGACTTACTTGCGCAAATCTTATTGCACATTCTTGCAGGACTTGGGTATGAGACTTAAAGTGTAAGTTCCGTTATTCACATGGTTTTTCATTATTTGGATGTCTCATAACTGTTATTTTGTAAGATGACATAAAAAACTTTCCTGTTGCATATGCATTACTGAATTTGTTATTTGATATTAGTAATAAGAGATGTCTGCAACTATGATGGGCATGAGACCTTCACTAGGATACTCGATACATTCACTTTTTTTTAAAACGTCACTGATTTATTACATTGCCATTTAAACTTCATTATGATGCTTTAAAGTCTGCAGACATAATGCGTGTCTAAACGGCTTGATTTTCTTGTTTATCTTTTATTTTGAACCATTGTTTCTCTTTAAATTTTTTATAATATTTGAGGTCATTCTGGGTGAACTGGACTTCAGTAAGCTTATGAGTTTTGCTACAACACTTTACTCTAGCATTTTTATATCAGTGATTATTTACCTAAAAACAACAAATTCTGATTTTTTTGCCTGAAATTTATTGTGGGATTCACCAAAGCTAACATGTAAGCTAACAATCTTCTAATGAAACAATGCAACTATGTCATACGATTTCATAAATCTAGTTTTGTTTTGAAAGTGTGATTATAACAACCCTATCGACTAAACATCTGTTACTTATCCAAGTCTCACTATTAGAATTTGAATCAATTTTCATACTTGACTATTGTGCCTATTGAAAGTCTATAACTATCACTTCATAGAAATAGTTAGATCCTCGATGGAAATTGTGAGTAATGTTTTGACTAATAAGATGTTTTGAATGCATTTTGCTTGTTGATATTTACAGGCCTCAGGTAACTATTGCTACCGCTATCATCTTTTGTCATCGTTTCTTCGTTCGCCAGTCATTTGCAAGGAACGACAGGAGGGTGAGTTATGCTCCATTTCACTTTCATATATTTTGATTAAAGTTATGATTTGAACTTGCATTGATCTGTTTCTTCTTTATCTTGAAAAAGTATGTAAATTTTTTTATAAGGTTTTTTTAAGTATGTATATTATGACGAGGGGTCCTCTAATTAATGCTTTACTCTGTATTATATAATCTACATGATTATAGTTTGCATGCCATTAATTAGGCTGAAAGTTCTCATTTTTGGTACCAGCATGATTATTAATAGCATAAATTATAAAGACAATTTATTAATTAACATTCTTGGATTGCAGACGATTGCAACAGTCTGCATGTTTCTTGCGGGCAAGGTTGAAGAAACTCCCCGTCCTTTGAAAGATGTTATCCTCGTTTCTTACGAAATTCATCACAAAAAGGACCCCAGTGCAGCCCAGAGAATTAAACAGAAGGTATACTTTGTAAACTCGAAAGTCTTCATTATTCATGATTGGCTTAAAACAATTCTGAATCTTCCGTTTTCACTTTGTCACGCAGGAAGTGTACGAACAACAAAAAGAATTAATACTAATTGGAGAACGTGTTGTTCTGGCAACTCTTGCTTTTGATTTCAATGTGCATCATCCATATAAACCACTTGTTGAGGCTATAAAGAAGTTCAAAGTTGCTCAAAATGCACTTGCTCAGGTTGCTTGGAATTTTGTGAACGATGGGTAAGATCAATTTCTGTAATACCCCTCTCCTGAATAAGTGTCCACTAGCTAAAAGTGTTATTGCATTTTATAATAGCTAAATGCCAAATTTACCCCTATAATGTCGTACAGTTTTAGACAAATGTGAAAAATTTGTTCCAGTTTAGTGTTTAAGGGTAGAATAGGGAACTTGATTAATAACAGGGAAATTTACCAAACTGGTCCGTTAGCCAACCTTTTTACCAGAAACCCAAAGTAGTCATTTGACAAAAAAAAAATCCCTAGCCGGCGGCTAAGCCCTAAAAAAAAAAAATCTAGCCGGCGACTAAGCACTAAAAGGTGCCGGCTAGTAGTCGCTAGCTAAACACTAAAAAAACCCTAGTCGCTGGCTAGACACTAAAAAGAGCCCTAGCCGTCGGCTAAACACTAAAAAAATGCCGTGGCCACTAGTTAAGCCCGTATTTTCATTGTCTATTTTGGGAATTTTTATATCCAACTCGACTGTTTTGTTAACTTTATCTAAATAATATGTAACATTCGCTTTTGATCAACATTTCGTTGTCTGATACTGACCAGCGAAAATGACATTTGCAGGCTTCGGACATCTCTCTGCTTGCAATTTAAGCCCCACCACATAGCAGCCGGTGCCATTTTTCTTGCTGCAAAGTTTCTTAAAGTAAAACTGCCATCAGATGGTGAAAAGGTTTGGTGGCAGGAGTTCAACGTGACCCCACGCCAGCTGGAGGGTTGGTTTATAATTTCTTTTGCTATTATAGCAAACCTTTTGATTCGGGTCGACTCATTTGACCCGTTTCTGTTTTATTGCAGAGGTAAGTAACCAAATGTTGGAGCTATATGAACAAAACAGAATGCCACCTTCACAAACCAGTGAGGTTCTTGATGGAAGTACAGGTGGCATGGCTGCTCAAAAAGCACAAGAGCATGGCACAAATGATGGTGATTCTCATGTTGGTGCTGCAACTTCAAGACCGGTTTCCGATAATGTAAAAACATCTCAAGATCATCAAAGCAATGATGATGGAAGTGCCGATAGAAATAACTCAAATAAGGACGTTAATTCCGATGTTGAAAACAATGATGATCAAAACCAAGAAAAGGGTGGTGGTCAAAGAAGTCAAACACCAAAAGACGCTATAAACAAGATTGATAAAGATAAGGTTCGTGCAGCTCTTGAGAAAAGAAGAAAGGAACGCGGTGGTGACGTGGCACGAAAAACGAATTTTATGAATGATGATGAGTTGATTGAACATGTGTTGGAGGATGGTATTGAATTGGCTGCTGAGTCGGAGAGAAACAAAGATAGGAAGAATAATAATGAGGTCGGGGTGGTGGAAGAAGGCGAGGTGGCGGTGCTGGATGATGATGATGATGTGAGACAGGGCGGGAAAAGGAAGGGTGGTGGGACCTCACCACCCGAAAAACGAAGGAGGAGTTAGAAGGGTGTTTGAATTGTGGTCTTTTGATGAGAAATATGGTATTGTTCATTGGAAGCCATGGATGCGCGAGTTGATCATACTTGTTCATGTACTTGATCATGCTGGAACTAAATTTTGGTTGTGTATGCTTTCTGGCCATGAAATGGCACCATTTATTTATGAAAATGATTTTTTTTTCTTTTTCTAGGATCATTTCTTTCCAGGACTGCAAACGAGTTGAGGCGGCTTAGGTTTGAAATTAAACCAGCAAGCCCGGCTCGTTTATGAGCTAAAATGTTGAGCTTGTGCTTGGCTCGTAAAAAGTTTGTCGATTGTTTATTTATAAACACTTAAAAATCATACCTTTTTACACATTGATATATACAAAAACAAGAAGAAAAAAGAAGAATAAGTACATTTTTAACATATACTTTGTGCAGAATTTATAAACTACAAGATTTATAACTTCGATGTATCAAAGTTTGGACTTAAATTTAAACGAGAGAAACAAGTGAGTCAACACACGAGCTTACGCTGGCTCAAGCTCGGCTTTTTTACAAACAAGCTGATTTTGAGCAAGCTTTCTTTTTAGGATGAGCCACGAGCTCTGCATAACAAGCCAATTTCTTTTGTATATATTTATGCTCATCTGTTTACTCATAAAGGTTTGATATGTTGGCTGCTTAAAAATCATTTAGAATCCAATGTCTTATTGGCTCGAGTTTGATGAATTTTAGTCCTAACGGTTTGATATAAAGCATTGCCAAGATCTTTTATGCTATTTTTGGAACGAAAACTACTCATGCAACAAATCAACATTATTGCCAAGATCTTTAAACACAGAATACACGTATGATGATGTTTCTCCTACGGTCCTTCTTGTCTTAAAGCATATGTGACGATAAATGTTGTCTCGGTTATGTTCATGGTTACTCATCAAATTTTAGATACATCGTTAATATATTTCTTAAGTTAACACACCTAAGTGCTATTGACCTTTACGATTGGAGAATTGGGTTATAAACACACTTTTGAGGACCATTACAATCCTAATTTTGAATGTTGCACGTGGAGTCAAGTGTGTTGGTGGCTAATTTCTGACTAAGCCACAAGTTGGTGGATTGGAGTCCAAACATCTGTTTGGAATCCTAAATATTAGCACTTAGAAGTGTATTATGATTCTTATCTAGCAAGTTTGGTTACACTATATATATATATATATATACTAGCTTTAGAGCCCGTGCAACATACAAGATAATCCAAATAATAAAGTTATAAATAAAGCAAATAAGTACATACTGTATACGAAAAAATGATTATATTTATGCTTATATCTATACTATGTGTATATAAATTGATTTTATTTATATCAGAAAATGTTTTTTTTTTCAAAATAGAAAATGAACTTAATATAATAATAATAGCACAAGTGCAAAAACATATCTGAGAACGGTCTATCTATTGGAAATTTGATTCTCGGTGTTATATATATATAATTGAAAGAATTTTGGTTATGAACCAATTTCAAAAAGACTTTTTCATGAAATAATAGTTCTGAGCTACACCATAAAAGGATTTTTATAATTTGGGGGGGGGGGCCATAATGACAGCACATAAAAATAACACGTTAACCTGTTCAATTTTGTGAATGTTTTGCTTCACTTGAGCATAATTTTGTATGATATGTTTCACACACTATATTTTAATCACCATTAAAGGAAAAGTCAATGCTGACACAAATGTTTCAAATTTGATAAAAGTTAGAAGCATTGATAGGCCTGGAGGTAGCATGTCGAAAGTGTTCGTCATATTGTCTTAAATTTTAATAGTTGTGGGAAAAATAGTCAAATAGCCAAATCCCGAACCTTTTAATTATTTCCAAAAATGGCATTGAAAATAAATCGAAATCTATATCACGTTTAAAATTTGAACTTTCATTTGTTTGACATTTTCAAGTCAAAACATTGGACCTGTAACAAATTTGATAATGAGTCTTCTTGCATTCTCAAACTTTTAAAAATACTGATCATATTACCCATTTTTGACCCGTAACAAATTTTGAGCAAAATGTAGTTAACTTGTAACACAAATCTTTTACCAACTTTTGATCCATAACCATCAAATTTTAGTTTCATAAAAAACCTGAAACAATCATTGATAAAAAAACTGACTATGATAAACTTTATTATATATGAAAGTGAATGGTATATATTATTACATTTTAACATATATATAGTTTAGTAAATTAACTGAAAAAATAAATAGATATATTTAAAGCATATATTTATAATTTATAAGAATATTTATTTTTATAAAAAAATATATAGTATATATAATAAAATAGAGTTTAAAGAAAAGTGAATAATTTAATCATGTTATAGATATAATATAAACGGAGTGTAAAAGAAAACTGAATAATTATTGATCTATGACATAGTTAATACTTTGGAGGGAAAAAAGTTATGAGGTTTAACCACAAACTGACACGTGTCCACAGTTATTTTACTTTATTAGAATAGGTAGATATATAGGAAGATGATCTAGAGAAAACTCATCTTTAGAAAGAAAACTTAAAACTTCTAAAAAATTATTTTTAATTAAAAATAAAAAAATATTTTCAAATTTCTGCTTTTGTCATTATTCTTATATTTTCTTACCATTAACTCAAAAAATAAAAAATTAAAAAAAAAACCACTCCCGTAATGCACATATGTATTACTGTGCGAAATCGTTGTATCACACATGTGTATTGCTATGTATTTTTAAGTTCAATAGTGTTTAATTGTATATATTCAATATTTGTGTATTGTATATGTGTAGTAGTGTTGTATTATATGTAAAAAAATAATAATAAAATAAAAGTCGATGTAGTGCACATGCGCATTAATGTTGTATTACACATACGTACTAATGTGTATTTGATGTGCGTATTAGTCTTATATTGCATATATATAATAGTGTGTATTAAATATGTGTAATATTGTTGTATTCTATGCAACTATTAAAAAATCAGTTTATGAAAAGACGGCGCACACTTTCGACATGCTACCTCCAGCCCTATCAAATATGTGTAATATTGTTGTATCAAATACCAATCCCGAAAATCGCCAAATCCTGGTACCGGTATTGAAGGTAAAAATTTGGGAAATACCGTTACCGTACCGATCCTGAAACTCAAAACTTTGGTACCGATGGTACCTAATCGGTACCGATTTCGGTACCGGTACCGTTTGGAACCGGTACCGAATTTGCTCATCCCTAATGCACACTATTACACATGTTTATTACACCGACGAGGTTACCGATAAGAAATAATTTTTAACCAATAACATATATTTAAAACTCGACATTGTGTGAAACAAACCTTTTGAAAAACTAACTTTTCATACTACCCGCACATCGCATCAAAGGCCTCCTTAAATCTTACAGACATAAAGTAGCGAGTTCATATCAAAAGCAAAACTACAAAATTGAATACCGATACAGTATCTGTGTTAAACAAATGCCATTACCGGTTCCGGTAGTAACTACAAAATATTAATTAATTAGTCTGAACATAATTCTTGCCATGACCGATTAAAGTAGTTAATGTAATGTAATAAATAATATAAATAATTAATTTAATTTAACAATAATATAAAGTAGTTGATGTCATGTAATAAATAAATCAATAATGTAAAATGATATAATTCGATACAATTTGATAATATGTTGTAATATATTATGATACAATATAGTGTTATGGTATGGTTTATAATTTATTTTGATATGATATATTACAGTATAATTTAATATACCATAATGTGATATTATATTATAATAGAATAATATAGTATAACGCAAGGTAGGTAGGGATGGCAATGAAACTCGAATTTGATGGGAAAACCAACAACCAGAAACATTTGGGACGTGCAATACCCATCACATACCTAAATGGTACGGGTTTGCGATTACTTTTGAAATTTTTTACCGGTTCGAGAAGAGTTTGGGCTTTGTAATAAGCCCGATTAACCAGTATCATATGAAACTTGAAGCATTATTTATACGTCAAAAGTAGTTTGTAACAACTATTTGTTGTAAATGATTAGTTATTGGCAACATTTTATGGCAATCATTGTTTGTAACTGATTAACAGTTACCAACTAGTTATAAATTGTCAAAATCTGATAGATGGCTGACGTGTTTTTGGTCGGGTAAACCCGAAACCCACAGGTTTAACCGATACACGACAAATATTTACCTGATTAATACTCAACGGGTTTGAGATAGGATCTATTTACCAGGTATGGGTTCCCTTTGGTGGAAATAAATGTGTCATATGAAACTTGGAGCATTACTTATACGTCAAAACATGTTTATAACAATTATTTGTTGTAATTGATTAGTTACTGGCAACATTATATGGCTTTCATTGTTTGCGACCGATTAATAGTTACTTTCCCGATGTGATTGACTAGTTACAAATTGTCAAAACCCATTGACCCCGACGTGTTTTCTGTCGGGTATACCCCAAACTCGTGGGTTTACCCGAGGACCGACGGGTAATTACCCGATTAATACCCGATGCATTTGGGATGGGCTCTACTAATCGGGTATGGGTTTCAGAATGCCTATATGTAATAGCCCTGCGTAACCGCACCATGATCTTGCCTGCTTTGCTAGGATGAACTACCATTGCCTCACGAATATAAAACACGTAATGATAGGGAAGGTATCCAGCTTCTTATAAAGAAGGTTTCATTCTCCCCATCAACCGATATGAGAAATTACAATACACCCATTAAGGAGTCCAGCGTCCTTGAGGCTGGCATCACTTGTCCACCCTTGCTCTGATACCGTTTGTAAAAGCCGAGCCTAACCACACCATGATATTGTCCACTTTGCGGGACGAACTACCATCGATTCAAGGATTCATAACGAATAACGATAGGGAAGTTAGACACATTCTTATAAAGAAGGTTTTGTTCTCTTCCCAATCGATATGGGATATTACAATATGATAACAGCCAGCATAACCACACTAAGATATTACCTTCTTTACCAGGACGAACCATTGCTGCCTCACGAATTTAAAATGTGCTAGCATATGGAAGGTATCCACCTCCTTATAAAGAAGGTTTTGTTGTCCTCCCCAATTGATATGGGACATTACAATCCACACTCTTAAGGGTCTGTTAGGCCCCGTTTTGTATATTTAGTCTTTTGTATTGATTCGGTTATGTATTTGGGCCGATAGGTCATTTTGTACGTAGTTGGGCCACGGTCCATTGTAAAGAAGCCCATTGGGCCTTAGTGTATATGAAATATGCTTCTCATGCATGCATCCCTATAAATAGGGTGCATGACATGAGAAACTAAGACTTTTGGCAATTCCTCAAAACTCTTTCTCTTTCTCTTTCACCCGCAAATAACAAATTTAAGATCCGAGACCTCTTAGGTGACTTAGTGTGATTTTCGCTAGCACTAAGTTTGGTTGATCCAAGACACGTTGTTAGATCCACCCACTATGGGACCTACAATTGGTATCAGAGCTTCGGCTCACTAGTTGAGGGTTTTTGGATCACAACCTTGGGTTTTGATCTTGAAAAGAAGAGAATAAGTGTTCAAGTGTTCTTGACAAGAAAATCTTCAAAAACAACAAAAACAAGAAAAATATCAAAAATACAAAAGGAATTGGCAAAAACTTCATAAAATGTCTTAGAAAGTGTTCTTGGTGAAAGTTTTAAGTGTTAAAAGTGGTGTTTACAGGTTTCAAGGTTGTTAGTTTGAGTTTCGCTTCGCTCAAGCATTGTACCAAACCTTGTACTTGTACTGACAAAAGTGGGTGGAACAGATCCCGAGACAGATTGCCTTTGGAAGCTTAAAAACTTTTTCGCTTCACCTGGTTCTTTTTCGCTTCGCTTTACTGTTCACTATTTTTCGCTTCGCTTAGGATCCTTTCGCTTCGCTTGGATTCTTTCGCTTCGCACAAGACTATTTCGCTTCGCTTGAAGCTGTTTCACTTCGCTTGAAGCTCTTTTGTGCGAAAAAGTTAACTGTTTTGAAGATTAAGCTCTGTTGAAGGCTTGTAACTACTTAGACCATGGCTAGCACTGATTCAGATCTATTGAAGGGTTATTTGCTGTTGGAAAACCAAGTAGGAACCCCCACAAAGCCTCCAAATTATATGACCCTAGGCGATAACTTTGCAGATTTCAAATGGAGATTTATGAATTATATCTCTTTAACTGAGACTGACTTGTTGAGATGCTTTGAACAAGGTCCTCATGTTCCAGTGAATCGCACTGATGCTGGGGAACAACTTAAGGCTCCAGAAAACTATGATCAAGTAGACAGGGACCTGTTAGCTCAAGATAAGAAGGCCTATCTCATACTGATTGTTTGTCTTTCAAACGAAATCTCTGAAACTCTTCGTGAACACACAAGTGCCAAGGGTCTGTGGGAAGCACTTGTTGAAAAGGTTGAGGGCAATGCAGAAATCAGAGAAAACAAAAAGGCCCTGTTAAAAGAAGAGTTCAACATGTTTAATTATCGTCAAGGAGAAGCTGTTTTGGAGTTGGTAAAAAGATTTGAGAAGTTGATGGTAAGAATTAGGGCTGCAAATGTCAACATTGCAAATGCCGAGGTTAACCACAAGTTGATGAACTCTTTACCATACAACTGGAGTACCAATACTGTCACGATCAAGAGAACTACCAATCTAAACATGATGACAAACACTGACTTGATATCCACTATCAAGTCATTTGAAATGGATGAGCAGATGAGAATGAACAATCATCTCAGTTCACTGAATCAAGCTAGAGTGAGTACTGCCACCTCGATGCAAACTGCTTTTATAAGCAAAGCTCAACCTAACGTGTATCCCGTGACCACTCCCAAGTACTCCTCATGTGTTCCTTCACAACCAATAGCATTCATCTCAACAACAAATCAATCAGATTCTTTAAATACAAGCTCGTTCCAAAAGGTGGTCGATAGTGCAGTTGCCCAAGCCCTAAAAGCTCAAGGGATTTCATCATCTTCAAAACCTCAACCAAGCAAGCCTTCAAGTTTTTGTGAAGCATTACTGTAACATCCCGAAATTTCAAGATAATATTAATTATATTACTTAATAATAGAGGGAAAGTTTACTCGGGTTATCAGGAAATAAATAATAGAGTAGGAGTTGGTATGGGTCGGGCTAGTGTTGGGTAATGGATATGGGTTATGGACTTGGGTTATGAACGAAGGAAGGAGAGTCCATGGGCTTAAGCCCATGATCCCTAATATAAATACCCTTAACCACCATTTCTCACATATTCCATACACACACATTCTAACCGATCAAGATTCGAAGCCGAGACCCGAGATTTTGTTGATAGATCTGAGTTGGTAAGGTAAGAACAAATCCAACAAAGCTAATATTACTGAAAATGGTTAGGATTGGATGGGTTAACCGGACCCGAAACCCAAACTGCCCAAATCGGACCCCTAAAACGTCGATTTTAGGCCGATTTGATGGTTGGGATTTGTAGGCGCCGATCATACGATTCCGTGGGTACCAAAATCGAGTTATTTGGCTAAGAAACGAAGGATTTATGGGCAAACAGATCTGCAGCGCGATAACTTCGCCTGCAAGAATAAGTTCGCCTGATGAACTTCGCCTTCAAGCGTAACTTCGCCTTCAAGTGTAACTTCGCCTAAGGATAACTTCGCTTACGGCCAAGTTCGCCTAAGGTTTAACTTCGCCTGAAGCCAAGTTCGCCTAAGGTTTAACTTCGCCTGAAGCCAAGTTCGCCTAAGGATAACTTCGCCTGAAGCCAAGTTCGCCTAAGGTTTAACTTCGCCTGAAGCCAAGTTCGCCTAAGGTTTAACTTCGCCTGAAGTGAAGTTCGTTTAGAAAATAAATTAAAAACCTAATGGAAAATGTGTTAAGACAGTTAATGTAAATAAAATTTTTCCAAGCTGACCTGGCAGCTCGACCCCAGCCAGGGGCTCTGCCCCTTGGACCCTGCTAGGGGCTGCCGCCCCTAGACCCCGCTGCCAGGGGCGCTGCCCCCGGACCCCCGTTCGTTATGGGTCATATACAGATAGAAATACATTATGAGAAGTGATAGTTAATTGATACGTATACTTGTTATACAGTCAGCCGTGCACAACTGAAGAAAGGGATTACGATCAACGGAGAACGTAACCGTGTTCAGGTGAGTTTCTAGCCTCATTTATGTGTTATGTTTTCGGGGCTGTGTGCATACTCAACATGTTTGTTAATACACTTATCCTAAGAGATAAGTGTATGCCTTATGTGGATAATGTGAAATGTATGAATGATTGCTTGATGGTACGTGAACGATCTTCGGATATTGCACATACTGTCAGGTTGTAACGCTATGTATAAGGTAAGTATGTTATGTATGTTTATGTGTATGATCATGATAGAGATAATAGAAGAAAGAAATGATAATGTATGGTTGTATGGTTACGAAAAGGGTACCGAGCCCTAATAATACTCGAGGTATGATGTATGGTTGTATGGTAACGAAGAGGGAATCGAACCCTACTAATATTCGAGAACTAGGGAACCGAACCCTACTAATATTCGAGGAAGAAGGGTACCGAGCCCTAATAATACTCGAGGAAAGAGGGTACCGAGCCCTAATAATACTCGAGGAAAGAGGGTACCGAGCCCTAATAATACTCGAGGAAAGAGGGTACCGAGCCCTAATAATACTCGAGGAAAGAGGGTACCGAGCCCTAATAATACTCGAGGAAAGAGGGTACCGAGCCCTAATAATACTCGAGGAAAGAGGGTACCGAGCCCTAATAATACTCGAGGAATGTAGGGCGTAATGCTCTTTATAACATAAGATATGAGAGTAAGATAATACTAAAGAAAGTAAGAAAGTATGAACGAAAGGATATAAATTTTATGTGTATGCCTTATATGGATAATGTGAAATAGATGAATGATTGCTTGCCGGTACGTGAACGATCTTCGGATATTGCACGTATCGTCGAGGGAAGTGACTAGCTCCTTACGTGGATATTAAATAATAAAGTATAGAGTTCCTTTTATGGAAGGTATATTGTTCCTTTTATGGAAAGTATAGAGTTCCTTTTATGGAATGTATAGTGTTCCTTTTATGGAAGGTATAGTGTTCCTTTTATGGAAGGTATAGTGTTCCTTTTATGGAAGGTATAGTGTTCCTTTTATGGAAGGTAAAGTGTTCCTTTTATGGAAGGTATAGTGTTCCTTTTATGGATAGTAAAGTGTTCCTTCTATGGATAGTATAGTGTTCCTCCTATGGAAATTATATATGGTAGGGTAATGGTAATGGTTCTTTTAATAGATATTACGTGACGATCCTCCTATGGATATTTATACAAGGTTAAGGTAGTAATATGTGTCTTCGGATACGGGAAGTAATATATGGGAATGGATTGTATGTTGCCTGATTAACTAGAACTCACTCAGCGTAGCTGACTTTTAGTATGCACGCAGGTGAGCCGATTACAGAGCTAGCGAGAGGATGACGCATGGCATGGATTGAACGGCTGGCATCTGAAGAAAGAAGTAAAAATGTTTTTAATATAAAGTTTTGTGTTATGGTATCAAAGAAAAGATTTAATGCTTTGTAACAAATGATTGATGTTTTATGTTCCGCGAAAAGTTTTAATAAACTCTGATTTGAAGGACTGTGTTTATGAGTAAATCCGACGTTAAAGTAGGGCTACCGGGTTCGGGGCCTTACAATTACCTATGCTAAATGACTCAAACATCGCAATAGTTCATTCTTTTATTTCAAGCCATGAAGAGTTGATGAAAGGAAATCTATTGCCACCTCAGTTTGAAGCTGGAGACTTAAGGGATATCAATCAGAAAGATCTTGAGAAGATGGATATCAAATATCAGATGGCAATGGCGGTGCAAAGGGCTACTAACTTCATGAAAACGTACGGGAAGGATAGCTTTAATGATTCAGACAGGAAAAGGATCAGGTTTGACAAGTCAAAGCTGCGTTGCTACAACTGTGGTGAGATGGGTCACTTTTCCCGAGAATGCACGAATCCTTCAAAACCTGCCAATGATATTCGTGTGACTGAGGTGACAGAAGAGGAGAATGGCAAGGCTGCAGGAAAAAGGCATGAGATGCAGAAACCAAGCAGCTCATCACAGAGAATTGGAGGTCATCCACACAAGTGCAACTCAAGCTCAAACTCAAAAGCCCTTGTCTCCCAATCGGAGGTCCAAGTTGGTGTGGATTGGGATGATCAATTCCAAGAGCTGCAGAATCCACTTAACATGGCAGGTATGGCTATCACAAACAATGAAGCTTCCTCATCGACTGCTGCAAGTTTTGATGCGTCACCATCAGACGAGGTAAAAAGAAATCTATGCACTGAAGCTTGCGTAAATAAAGTTACATATTATAGATATCTTCAGGACGAAGTTTTGAAAGAAAACGCAAAACTTCGTCAACTAAATGCTGAATATGTAAAGGCTGACAAGATATATGTTGAAAAGATTAAAACACATCACGATGATGTTGAAAATCTTAAATTTAAAATCTTTCAAGGAGAGCACAATGTCATCTATTACAATGACATTGTAAATAAATTAAAAGATGAAATTGAAAAGTTGAAACTTGATCTTTCTGATAAACGGGAAAAAGAAAAACAAGTTAAAAGATTTGAGGCATCATCTGAACAATTAGATGATCTTATCAAAGCTCAGAGAAGTACTAAAGTTAAAACGGGACTAGGATATGATTACTCAGCGGTGCCCCCACCATTGAATGATAATTACACTTGCCTACCCCATTTTAGCTATAATACTTCTCCTGATGAAGAGATGGCATATGGTATTGGTAAAATATCAAAACCAGTGAAATTCGTTTCAGCCACCTCTCCATCAACAGCACAAATTTCGTCATCTGATAATTCTAACGTCAACATATCTTGTGTAGCAGGTGATGTAAGTGGTGGAATGGTTAACCAGGATTGTAAATCAAAGGGAGAGTTAGAACCACGTTTTGAATCCTGTGTGGGTCTAACAAAAACTATTAAAAATCCTGTTTGTAACAAAGTGTGTGAATCATTGATAGGAAGTTTAATGTCTAGATCAAATGGTGTATTTTGTGAATCATCAAGTGATGATAGTTGTGTAAATGTTTGCAATGAAAGTGAATGTTCCTCTTCTGATTCAGAGTGTGAAACTATATTTGATGAAACTGTCAAAGTCAAGGTTAATGAACAGACTGGTCAAAGCTGCTCATCAATTGATAATAAAATTGAGAACTTAATAAAAGAGAAAGTTAGCTTTGAAAATGAAAAACCGAGCACTTCATGTTAAAATGTGCCACCCAAGAAAACTTCATTTTCTCAAAATACAAATTCTGACAATAGTTCTCAATTTTATGATCAGTGTGATAGTACCTTTTATTACTCTCGACAGAAACCTAGGCAATCAAATCATTTTGCATCTCATAATTCAAATGCTTTCAATTATAATTCAGATAGAGGTCACCAACATGTTAACCAAACAACATCACCTCATCCCTCATATCTCAGCGAGCAAGATGTCTATAAATGGAACCAAAGAAAATGTTGCTTCATTTGTGGAAACCCGTCTCATCTTGCAAGACATTGCAAGAACTGGCACAAAAAACAAAGAGATGTTAAAAGTAAGTTTGGTCGCATACCAAGAAAATGTCTCACCAAACTTACTCTTCAGCCAATGAGACAAATTTAAGATCTAGGAGAACCGAAAAACCCAAGAAACCATTTTGGCTAACCCAAAGAGAAAGAAGGCGGTTAGCTAAGGGTTTTGAAGCTGAAAAGCCCAAGAGCCCTTCAAAGGTTTTCTCAAAGGCTAATCAAGAAGATTTTGTGGTTAAGCCTAAACCAAAACAAAGACAATCCAGAAAACTTTTCAAAAACCGAGGAGATCATAATTCAAGTTTCTCGAGGGATTGTTCTTCAGATTCTGATTCACCAAAGGATTACATTTTCAAAAACCATAAAATTAAACTTGGTGATTTTGTGTTTAACCTTCCCGAGACAAGAGTGTCTCGGGAAACCCTCCACTGACTGGTTTTTCGTGTGTAGGGTCAGCCTGGACGGCCTGTCAACAGCATTTGGTACTTGGACAGTGGTTGCACCCGACACATGATAGGAGACGAATTGCTGTTGTTCGACATCAAACCATTCAACGGTGGTCACGTTTCCTTTGCCGATGATATTGGAGGAGAGATAACAAAACAAGGGAAGGTCTCGAATGGCACATTGACATTTGATGAAGTCAATCTGGTGGAACAGCTCAACCACAACCTGCTAAGCGTCTCTCAGATCTGTGATAAGAAATTTTCAACCCTATTTACTGAAAATGAATGTCTCATTCTGAAACCAGGTTTTAAAGTCCCTGAAGAATGGATTATGATGCGTACTCCGAGGCACAACGATGCCTACATTTTGGACATGAGAAGCAATTATTCCATGTGGTCTGCTTCCTGCTTGATGTCCAAGGCCTCGGAGAACGGCTCATCTTTATGGCATCGACGGTTGGGTCACGTCAACTTTAAGAACTTAAAAAAGTTGGTTAAAGGTGACCATGTGAGGGGTTTGCCAGTAAAATCCTTTCATTGTGCTGAAAAATGTTTATCTTGCTCTAAGTGCAAACAGCACAAACTCCCTCATAGGCCCAAGCTTGTCAATTCCATCAATTCCACTCTTCAGTTGCTGCACATGGATCTTTTTGGTCCAATTCAACCTATGGCAATAGGTCGAAAAGCCTATTGTCTGGTTATTACTGATGACTTTTCGCGTTTCAGTTGGACATTTTTGTTAGGGCACAAGGACGAGACGTCACATTTTCTGCTCAGGTTTATTGTGTTGGTTGAAAATCAAACTGATAAGAAGGTGAAATGTATCAGAAGTGACAACGGCACATAATTTTGCAACAAGGTGGTGAATGAATTCTGTCAAAACAAGGGAATTGTTCATCAACTCAGCGCACCTTACACTCCCGAACAAAATGGGGTGGCTGAGAGAAGAAACCGTACTTTGGTGGAAGCCGCTAGAACAATGCTCTCATATTCAAAATTACCATTGATTTCTGGGGAGAAGCCATAAACGCCGCCTGCTTTACCCAAAATCGTGTGCTGCTGAACAAAAGACTGAACAAGACTCCTTATGAAGTCTTCTATGGATCGAAGCCAAGGGTAAACTTCTTCAGAACGTTTGGATGCCCCTGTACCATTCTCCAAATGAATGTTGGAACGACTTCCAAGTTTGCTGAAAAGGCGGATGAGTGCTACTTTTTTGGTTATTCTGCTGACAAGAGTTCTTATCGTGTGTACAACAAGAAATCAAGAGTAATCTTGGAATCCTTCAACATTGATTGGCAAGAGTTAAACCCTACTGATGCACAAAATGGTCCGGATTGGATGTTTGATTATGAAGGATTGTTCAAGCAGTTTCGTGGAATGTATATGACACCAGCCGTACCAATGGTTTCACCTGTTGTTTCTCCGCTTGCTCAACCAGATAATGATCAGTCTATCCTGATGCATGCTGTTTTGAAAGATCTTGGATATGTTGACATAGCTGCTGCTGCACCCATACTGAATGTACAACCAATGGCTAACCACCAAGTCCTGATTGGTGATGAGCAGCCCTCTGCCGACACCACTGAAATGCAAGCTGTTGAAGACATGACTGGTTCAGATTCTGACTCATACATGTCAGCAGACAACAACCAAAATGTTCAAGTCGATCAAGCAGATCTGCCTCCTGCAGAACCAAGTGTGGTGGAATCTGTCCCCACACCTCCCTCAGAAGAAGACAATCAAGGTCCTGCAATGGAGACTGATGCATCATGTGGGCAGGTGGAACCCCTTCCGAATGAAACTTCTGATAACACCAACACAACTTCTGTTTCAACTGTTGCTGTTCCATTCTATGACAACCTATGGAAAGGTCCCATTGCTGCAGAACATTTGGTTGAACCACAAGAAGATGGAACTGATCCTCAACCAAGTGTTTCTGTCCCTGCGACCACTATCATGCATCCCATAGAGAGCCTGTCCATTCAACTTGAGGCCACACCAGTCGAGCATGTCGACCAAATTCAACAGCTGCCAATTCATCGTCGACATCCGACTGAGAACATCATTGGAGATCCATCTGCTGGCATCCAAACACGCAGCACTTCCGGTAACATTAACAGATGTCTTTTTGCTTGTTTTATTTCTTAGGTAGAACCCAAGGACTACAATGTCGCACTAAAAGACAACTCCTGGGTAGAGGCTATGCAAGAAGAGCTGTTACAGTTTCAGAAGCTAAATGTTTGGAGGCTAGTTAAGAAACCAGAAAATAAAAGGCCGATCGGAACGAAATGGGTGTTCCGAAATAAAAAGGATGACAAGGGGGTGATCATCAGAAACAAAGCCCGGCTTGTTGTACAAGGTTTTTGGCAACGTGAAGGTCTTGATTACGATGAAGTGTATGCACCGGTGGCCAGACTAGAAGCAATTCGCATCTTTCTGGCATACGCCTCCTACATGAACTTCAAAGTATATCAAATGGATATGAAGATTGCTTTCCTATACGGGAAAGTAAAAGAAGAGATCTATGTCAGTCAACCTCCAGGCTTTGAGGATCCAATTCATCCTGATCACGTTTACCGCCTTGACAAAGCACTATATGGTCTTCACCAAGCACCTCGTGCTTGGTATGCCACACTGGATGATCATTTGGTGAAAAATGGTTACAAGAGAGGAATCATCGATCAAACTTTCTTTGTCAAGAAGGTCAACAGTGATTTGATTCTGGTTCAAGTTTATGTCGACGACATCATCTTCGGGTCAACAAATGAGGATCTGTGCAAGGAGTTCTCTGAGGTTATGCAACAGCGATTTGAGATGAGTTCCTTAGGGGAGATGACCTTCTTCCTGGGCTTACAAGTTGAGCAGAAGAAGGACGGGACTTTGATTCACCAAGAAAAGTACGTTCAAGACATTGTTCAGAAATATGGTTTCAAGGACTCATCATCATTCATGACACCAATCGCAACACGACCTGTTCTAGCTCCTGATCCATCGGGAAAACCAGTCAATCAGCACCTTTATAGGTCAATGATTGGTTCCCTGATGTATCTCACTGCAAGCAGACCGGACATCATGTTCCCAGTTTTTCAGTGTGCCAGATATCAGTTTGACCCAAGAGAGTCCCACATGATTGCTGTCAAGCGTATATTCAGATAGTTAAAGGGGAGACCACGTTTGGGTCTTTGGTATCCAAAAGATTCTCCTTTGGAACTTCATGCTTACACCGACAATGATTATGGAGGATGCAACTTGGACAGAAAGTCCACATCTGGTGGATGTCAATTCCTGGGAGATCGGTTGATCTCATGGCAGTGCAAGAAACAAGTCACTGTGTCCACCTCCACAGCAGAAGCCGAGTACATTGCTGCATCTAGCTGCTGCTCTCAAGTGATATGGATCCAGCATCAGCTGCTGGATTACTATTTGAATTTCTATGGAACAACGATCAAATGTGATAATGAGGCGGCCGTTGCTATTGTCAAAAACCCAGTCTAGCACTCAAAGACTAAGCACATTGACATCCGAATACATTTTATTCGTGATTGTTATGATCGCAAGCTTGTCGACATAAAACGGGTCTATACTGATTTTAACTTTGCAGATCTCTTTACAAAAGCCTTCAGTCGTGCCCGATTTTTGTTTCTCGCTGAGTCATTGGGCATGATTTCCTTTCAGTAAATTTTATTGTTTATCTTTTAATTTAAAACTGTAAATATTTTTCAAATATGTCACAATTTTAGAGGGAGAAAATGAGTTAACTTTAACTCACCAAAAAGATTTTAAAATTTATCTTTAGTAAAACAAAAATCAAGTCACTCAACTTTTCAAAAAGATTTTATTTTAATATATAATATTGATTTCATCTTTACTCCTATTTAAATTCTAAGAAAATTCAAAAAGAATTATCCCATTTAGAAGGAGTTCCTGTTTAGAGGGAGTCAGATATTTAAAATTTTCAATCTAGAATTTGATCCATTTTTTATGGAAAGTGATAGTACGTTGGTATGTAATGATTCTAGCGCGTTAAAAGAGTAGAACAAAAGGCTACAAGATCATTCATAGATGTGTAGGTAGGCTTGACAAACAAGTAAGTGTCGGGTGATATAAACTTAAATTAATACCGGTACCAGTGGATATACAATTATGAAGCGGTTGCATGATTCCGTTAAGTCATATTCATGAAGGCAAAAATGTAACTATACATGTCATACCCAAGCCTCTCTTTACCTGATCACAGTCGTCTTATGAAACTCAGCGTCAGTTTTAATTTTTTATTGAGTCAAGTAAAGCGTCAAGAAAAGCAAGAAAAAGAAAAACAAAAGAGTCAGAAAAGAAAAAGGAAATCAAGAAATAGAGTCAGAAAAGGAGTCAGTCCTAGGAATTTTAACTTCTGCTTTATTTTTTCATTTATTTTCGACTCAAGCCTTGGACTTTCTACGTTTGTAGTCATACAAGATCTGATTGTTAAGGCCCTGAGTCTTCTGCTTTGTTTTATTTTCTTTCTTTTGTTCAAGTCTTGGACTTTCTCTGCGCGATAATATGGTATTATTCGACCTGATTGTTATGGCCTGAACCTCTGCCTTATTTTAATCTTTCTAGATCGAGTCAAGCATGCAAAGCACAAAGTGTCATGTGTAATGTGTACAGTAAGTCAGTCTGTCAATAAGAGTACTGTGATCAACTAAGAAAGGTCTAAGTCAAGTTGAGATGATATGTTAACACAAAGTAGGCCTGAGATATGATGGAATCAGTAACATGTCGGATTAAGTGGGGACCACATAAGCACCGTGCCTAATTGTAATTTAAACGTATCATTTCTGGCATCAAAACACTTGTCAAGTTAAAAAGGAGGACAATATCTACAGTCAATGATGAACTTGTGTCACAATAATTTCAAAAAGGTAACGCGATCTAGGGCTTTGCAAATCAATATGATTCCATATCGTGATCATTCTTTGTAAATTAACCAAAGAAAATACTATGAAAATTAATTTAATATTATTGTTTAAATTTAAAATGTCTTAAATTCTCTGTTTTATTTTGTAAAATGTTAAGTTTCTGCATAGTTTAATATCTTAAACTTTATTTTTATTTATTTATCTTTATTTTATTTTATCTTTAATTTAAAATTTAAACTTATTTTTGTTTTTAGTTCGGTGTCTTCTTTTATTACGTTTTATTTTGTCAAAAGAGATCGTTCGTGCAAATGTTAACGTTTATGGACCAACAAAAGAAAATATTATAAATAATCAAGTGCGTGGTTTCGGTGGGTAAATGTTTTTCGGGTTTGAAAATGCAAATTTTTTAAAGACCGAGGACTGAGAGTGTATTTTCGGTGAATACTCGTGATGTTTTGACCTTATCGCGAGATAGGCTGACCCTATATATAAGGGAAACCTAAAATATCTTTCACTATTCACCAAACACTTTTAAGTTTTACTCTCTTCTCTCTCAAATCTTCAAACTCTCACACCCAAATCTTCTTCCACTTTTCAAAGAATCCGGCCCTTATAATCACAATCATGCCGTTGAATCAAGAATATCCACCTCTGGTATAGCTTTACAACATCATAAATCTTTCATCTTCTCGTCTCTGGGTTCCTCAAGATCGAGGTGACGGTTCTTATGAACCGTCGGCTGGATCTTTGAACAGATCTTCATAATTGATGTTCATGTTATGTTAAATTTATGATTTGAAAGACTTTAGATCTCGATTATCATCTTTATTAATTAGTTTTTAGGTTTATTGTAAAGTTTGTAGATTTAGGTTCATTCACAGGTTCTATAAGTTTAAATTGACCGTGTAATCAAAAGGGTTTCATGTTCAAATTTTCCAGAACCCTAATTCAGATATATGGGCGCCTCCAAAGAAAGGGAAAAAGGAATCACACAGGGCTGCTAAGGAAATTTTTCGCTTAAGAAAGTTTCGCTTTGCTTGAACATGCGAAGCGAAATGATTTCTGTTTCGCTTCGCTTGAACATGCGAAGCGAAATGATTTCTGTTTCGCTTCGCTTGTTCATGCGAAGCGAAATGATTTATGTTTCGCTTCGCTTGAACATGCGAAGCGAAATAGGTTTCATGAGAAAAAGTTGCATTTAGAAATTTTTTTTCTTGAGCCACTGGACTGTCCTTACACTAAAGACTGTTTTTTTGAAAATATAAACTGTTTGGTCTAGTAGACTGTTTTGAACTTGATCTTTGTACATTATGAACTAATTAACTTATAGATTGACTAAAATTAACTTATTAACTTATTAAATCTAAAATGTACATAATGATAGTATTAAATCTAATTTATCTAATATATAAATACTTAATGCCTATGTACATATCTTGTTTGTTTTGTTTTGTCTTAATGATGATTCTCATGATCTCTTGACACTTAATTTCAGGGTCATAACAACTTCTGTGCGCTCGAATTGCCTAAGGCAAAGGCTGATAAGGTGTTCACTCCTATGGTCAAGGGGCTCAGGCAATCACCCCTTGCCTATGCTATCACTGCAAATCCAGCCATTTACTACAAGTGGGTTTTAGATTTCTAGGCGTTCGCCAGGATTGCAGACGATTCTCTGTCCTTCACAACAACGGTTGCAAGAAAGGAATTAACCATCACAGAAGCAGATATTCGAAGAGTATCAAAGATTGCTGACCAGCCGGATTACAAGTATGAGAGAGGAAACAAAAAGAAGCTGGAAGGTTTCGTTGCTCAGATGGGGTACGACACGGAATGGAGGAGTTTAGAGAAGAGTCATCTGTCACCATACTGGAGATTTCTCTTCCACATTGTCACTCATTGTTTCACAGACAATCGAGGTGGATTTGATAGCATGAGTACGGACTGGGTTCGTATTATGTCCGCATTGACCAACAAGGAGAAGTTCAACTACTCAAGACGGATATTTTTGTGCATGCTTGCGAACATAAAAAGCGGGGCTACATGGTCGATGTACCCGAGATTCGTGCAGCTGTTGTTAGATGATATGATTCTAGATGTTCAAAGGCCGGGATTCAAGAAGGAAAAGGACAAGAAGTCACACCCCGAGCCATTTCATGTACATGAGATCAAGGTGTCAGTTTTTGGTGTGTTGTTGAGCACCAAGGGCAGAGGTCATCAATATACGGGACCACGACCTGGGCCTAAATTTGGTTTATTTGAAGAGACAGAGCCTGCTGGGGAAGAGGCGTTTGGTGAAGGTGAAGGTGATGAAGAACCTGAAATTGAAGGTGAACAAGATTCATCAGATGAGCCGGCCGAGGATCGAACAAAGGCCAAGCATGATCTAAAGAGGAAAGTGGCTGAAAAGGGCAAATTGATAGAACTTGAGGAGGAGGAAGAAGACCAGCCGCCCCTGAAGCACTTGAGGAGACTTGGAGACTCCCAGATGTCAACCAAGTCTCATGTCAAGTCTCCCTCACAAGACAAGCCCTCCGACCAACCAAAAATAACCAAAGAAGCCTTGGCCCAAGCCCTCAAAACACTAGATGTAACTAAAATACAAATCCCTGCCTACAAGCCTCCAAAAACCAGAAAGAAAACCAAAGGCAAGAAAACCAAGACCCTACTTCATGACTCACCAGAATCCTCACCTGGACCCTCACCAACAGACCAACCAATTTCAACATTTCTACCCCAAATACCTTCCTTACCACACTCACCACCACAACAAATCCAACCCGAGCCAACCCAAGCCTCAACACCACCTACCTAACCAACCTCATCCATGTTCACTTCATCAGTTTTTAGCTCCCCAATACAAACAACAAGCTTATGGAGCAAAACCATCCTTACTTCCCCAACTCAAACCGTCACACCATCTACAATAAAACCAACTCCATCCACCACTATAACTCCACCAATCCTTACTCAAGCTATCACCTTACCTTTGCCAACAACCTCACCACCCATAACAACCACCACCTCACCATCCACCATTATCTCACCCAAACCCATCTCCCGAGGGATGTCTTCGACACCTCCAGTGTACGTTGATCCTATCCTCGATAGGATCATCGCACTGGAGGAATCAAAGGCTAAAAGGGCCGAAAGAGAAATAGTGCTCCTCAAGTTCATCAAGGAGATGAAGCAGAAAGCGTTGGAGGATGAGGCAGAAAAGGTGGCCCTGAGAGATAGGATAAGGGTGTTGGAAGAGCAGAAGGAGGCAAGTGACGCTCTTGCCGAAAACCAAAGATTGTTGACAAACACCTTCCACACCCGAATCCAAAATCTACAAGCGTTGATGAATCATGAGGCCTCTGAGAACGCTAATCTGAGAGCAGATCACACTAGACTTGGAGATAGACTGGCTACACTTGAAAGAGACTTACCAAGTGCTAGTGCTCTCAGATCGAGCGTAAACAAGAAAATTGAAGATGCTACAAGAAGGTGGGATGTTGAGAAGGAAGCTACAAACTCACGAGTTGCTGATTTGGAAAATCAACTCACTTCCTCCACCTCTCTTGAATTGCTCAGATCAGACATGGAAGCCATCAAAGAAATAATCAAAGAACAGGCCCGTCTGAATGAGCTCCAGCTCAAGACAAACGAAGAGATGGTGAGCAAGTACCAGGTGGCCTCAGACCTCATGGGCATTCAAGAAGACGAATTTTCATGGTCTAGAGGATAGGCTTGACGCTGTTTTTGAAACTTGGAGAAGGTCTGGTGAGACTTCTCAAGTTGGTGGTTCACAACCTGCCGCAGGTCCTTCTGTGACCGTGCGGGACGTACAAGCTGTTGTGTCTGAAGGAGAGGCGACTGTTGGTAGGTTAGTACAACAGGGAGGCCAATCTAACGGTGTTGGTGGTGGTTATGATGGTGATGAAGAAGATGCTGGTGATGAAGAAGATGATGGTGATGAAGAAGATGATGATGATAATGATGAAGAAGATGACGGAGATGATGATGTACACGACAGCTTTGATGACGATGATGGTGACGGTGGCAACGGTGGTGGAGATGGAGGGGCCGCGGCGGCAGGAGGTGGAGGTGGAGATAACACTCAATCACCTCCACACTCTTAACATGATGCTCAAGACCCTGCTAACTCCGGTTCAGCCAGCAAAGTCAAAGAGGATGACTCACTACTTGAGAGCTTGTATGAAGATATCATCTCTCCGACTGACAATACAGGTGTGATCAATGATTTTATTAATGCAGGTATGAGCTTTGAGGAATTCATCGAGAGAACGGGAACGGAGGAGGCAGTAAATGAACAAGATGATGACATTAACTACTCGCCAAATCCGTATACTCCTCCCGCTCAAGCTTCAGAAGCTCCTGCAACCGATCCTGTCATTGACCATCCACCAAAGAAGAAGCGAAAGATGCACATTGTCTCAAGCTGTGCGTCTGCCCGCGTGCTCAACTATCCGTATCATGATGACTCGCTGATCGTGCAAGGTACGATCAGCGGAATAGCGTTTGGGCCATCAGACGTTACAGCGGGGTCCTCATCTATCTCAGTCATCATGAGCTGAAGATTCTACCTGAGCTTGATCTGAACTATCTAAAGAAAGCTCTAGGTTATGGTGCTACTGGAAGTACGCTGGAAAGTTGGGTCCCGACTTATCTACAGCGTCAATCGAGAGTCAATTACAAGGACTTCGAGCCGAATAAGGGTCGCAAGTACAAGAACCCAAGAGAAATAAACCCGGCTACCGGAGAGCCTCACATGATGTGGAGATACAAGGCGCCGAAAGAATGTCACGAGATTTATCATGGCGAGCCTTATCTTCCCAACACTCTTCGAGACTTCATCGATTGGGAGTTCGACAACACAACTGGCGAGGCCGTCATTCACTATCGTGATATGCACGAGATCAGAATGTTTGACGAGCATGAGCTTATGGGACTACACATTGAAGATGTGAAGAAGCTCTACAACAAGACGTTAGGAACCGTCGAGGATTTGGGACGTTAAAATACTGACCGGATAGTGGAAGCCTTCAACAAGTTCATGCGTAGACTTGTTGAACTTCCACTAACCGAGGACGAATGCTTGGCATACGACACCAACAGGTTCCAATACTAAAGACTAGAGGGAGATTGTTAGGCCCCGTTTTGTATATTTAGTCTTTTGTATTGATTCGGTTATGTATTTGGGCCGATAGGTCATTTTGTACGTAGTTGGGCCACGGTCCATTGTAAAGAAGCCCATTGGGCCTTAGTGTATATGAAATATGCTTCTCATGCATGCATCCCTATAAATAGGGTGCATGCCATGAGAAACTAAGACTTTTGGCAATTCCTCAAAACTCTTTCTCTTTCACCCGCAAATAACAAATTCAAGAACCGAGACCTCTTAGGTGACTTAGGGTGATTTTCGCTAACACTAAGTTTGGTTGATCCAAGACACGTTGTTAGATCCACCCACTACGAGACCTACAGGGTCCAGCGTCCTCGCGCCTCTAACCACCAGTTCGGCACTGGCTCTGATACCATTTGTAACAACCCAACGTAACTGGACCATGATATTATCCGCTTTGCTGAGACAATCGCCTCACATATTTAAAATGTATCATGGAAATTTGTACTAAATAGACTTATGTTTGTTATTTTTATTTTGGAGATAGTCAATTACGCCACAAGACTATCTATAGTATCTATGTTATTAGTGCCTCGACTATCTATGGAATCTATATTATTAGTTTCTCGATGTTACTTAGACACTAAAGCGTATTTAGAACTTGTAGTATTGTTAAAAAAATGTTACAATTCTCTACAAACAACAAAATAATGATTGCATTTTAGTGTAGAAAGTGTTGCATTTGTATAAAGAAATCTATTAAAAAGTTTCATTGACATGTAAAAAAGTTGCATTGTAAAATGGTTGCCTTTGAACAGTAAACACATCTCTTTCGGAAGGAGGTTTCATTTCCATCATAAAGGTCCTTTAGGTCTAACAAAACTTCACATGATGCAACCCCTAGTTAAATGATGGTTTAGGTATAATGCAAAATTTTCAAGGTTTAATCCAACATTTTCAAGGTATAACGTGACATTTTTTTCCCGGTTGCATTAGCTTCATTTTATTATTATGGGTTAGTTCCATGGTAGCAGCTTTGCCTATCAGTAACAAGTGAGCTTTGATAGCAAGTTAGCAACAGAGATACAGTAGCATCTTGTTCTTCAGTAGGAACTTAGAACTTCAAAAGTAATAAAGTTTCTACCGTTGAAGTTTCTGATAACAATTTCTTATTGATGCAACTGCAACTGTTACACCCTAACTGCATACCTTTCATGTGAGGTCGCATTGCTTTAACTAACTAAATCATTGTAATGGTTAGATTCTATATAGAAAGGGAATCACCTGTCCTGATCTAACATGCAATTAATACGAAAGAACACCTCCTATTTTCACATTGAAGAAAATCTTGTTCTTGTAGAAACACATTAGGCCTTATCCGATTATTGATTTTGTGCAGCTTTTGACGTAGTGTAAAACCGCAGTGTAAAAGACTCGGAAGCTTGAAACATGTTGCATTCCCCAATATGGAAATTATTTTTAGTGTGGAATAGTAATAATACTATTTGGTGACCGGAGGGCTACAAAAGGAAGCTCGTTTGTATTACAACAAAAGCTAATGGATTAGGTGAAAGTAGAGAAACATTCAAGACTAAAAATGAAGCTCGTTTGTATTACAACAAAAGTTAATGTCTTGCTGCCCAACGTGGATAAGATTGAGGTAGATGTTTCAATCCAGTCATTTATCTGTAAACGTATCATGCTTGCTTCTAAATAAAGATTGCATCTTTCTCTCATGTTTTCTCATCTTATGGGCATTGTAAATATCTTAAATTATCTTCAAGCGAACAAGCTGAAGATTTTTACATATCAAACCTACTTGATATAAATTCGATAGATTCCTTGTTCGATAGCCTAGCATCCTATTAGCTCGACCATGACGAGTTATATTCCTAATATTCTAATAACAAATAAAAAGCCAAAAAACAATTTCAAGTTACTAAGATGAAAATGTTTTGAGTTATGCAACAATCAGCATTATTACTTGCTACAAGTATGGAGTAAAAATTAAATGCACGGATAAAGTTTCTTCTAGACTTCTAGTCATATTTAGATATACACGCACTACAAAACTAACGGCTTTGATCGATTAACGCATATTTTAAATTCCCTCGGTGAAGTGGGTATCCATTGGTTCTTTTTAGAAATATGACATGGGTGATGAATTAATCAATGTGTCCCTGGCGAGAATTACCTAGGGATTACTCACGAAGAGTATTTATGGCATATTAACAACGAGTCCAATTGTGGTTACCATGAGAGTTAACTGATGTGAATATTTATGTGTATTACATTTGTAAAGAGATTTATTATTAGTTTTGACTTGTGGTGCCCATCCAACATGTATAAATAAAGAAAAGGTTTTTTGGACTGATTTTTTTTTATTTTTGTCACCAATTAGATTTAAATTCTCACCATTTAGAAAATCATTGACTTTTGTAATACTGGGCCTTTGGTAAATTAATATAATTTGTTTTTCTTTTCACCTATAAAAAGAAGCCCCTAGGTAAAGCTATTTTTTATGTCATAAGGAACAAATTGACAAAAAGTTAGTGATTTACAGGCCTTTAAATGTTTAGCGTGGATTTCTTTTTGTAACTTTAAATTCTAATTGTGTTTTTTGTTTTCTTTTTAATTTGGTAACTAAAAAAGGGAAAATGGAAGAAAAAAGTGTTGAATACAAGCATGAATTGGTCAAAAACAAGATGAATGACCTTGAAGAAAAACACTTGCAGCTCTTGGCAGATATGAACAAGAAGATTGTAGAATTGGCTGATGCGGAAAAAACTATGGAAAGCCACAACGGAAAGATGAAAGAGCTTGAGGAAAAACGTTCACAGGTGGTGTCACATAAGAACAACTCCCTTTCAGAAATTGATGCTTCAGAAAAAGAAATCAATGGAATTAATGAGGAAATTCTCGAATGCGAGCGCGGGTTCTATCGCACAACTACTGCACCCTTTTAGGCACTTACAAGCAACACACCTGATCTGTTCTTTCTTCTTTTTATTATTGTTTGATTTATACTTTTTCCAATCTATTAACGAGACCCAATTAGATTAATTAGATTGGTTTGAAAGATTTACGTGTTTCTTAGTGTTTCTTAGTTGTTAATTTTTCATGTTTTAGTACATGTCGAAATACTTGATGACGAAATAACCAGCGAAATGCTAAAAGTGAGTACATGCCAGAGTGAATTGTTTGATTATTACATATTAAAGAGTTAACTTCTTGTTCTTGCAATTAATGGTTCTAAAACACATTACTTACTATAAAGTGATATGATGGTAACGATTTTGTCATGTGTGTCATGGTTGTAATTGTTATAAATCCATATTCTAATTTAACACAACCCAACCTGACTTGCAACATATACAAATATATACATATAAATTTATATATACATCTCTCTCTCTCTCTCTCTTTATGATCTATATCTCTTGGATTAATAGTAAGTGTAATAAGGTGTTTTTGCTTGTTGTTCGATCCACACTCATAGCATAGGATAGTTGTTCAAAACATTTTTCCTTGCTTACGTGCTTGATTTTGATATGGTTTCATAGAACACATGTGGTTCAAAGAAAATGTTGACGAATTTGTTTAAGTATTTAGTCTTAACATAATCCATACAATAACTAATAAAAGGATGTTAAATAATATGATATAATTGATGTAATTTAATGCAATACGATATAATAAGAAATAAGTTAATTTATTATAGTTTTCTTTAAGTTAAAAGAAAATAAAAATATGATAATAAAACATAAAATAAAGACATTTAATTTTCTCACTATCCTTTAAATTAATTATGCAGTTAACTTTGTCGTAAGAATAAATATGTTAACCCCATTAATGTGCAGTATTAATTATTACAAAAATAAGTTAAATAGTTGTTATATTTTCAAAGTTTCTCTTTCTTTCCCCTCTCTCTTTCTCTCTCTCTCACACACATCATTTTAGGACATGCTAAGAATTTTCTGTTTTAAAAGTTTTACAAATATTATTGCATATGAGACAATACTTATGCGTTTTCTTTAAGTAGTAAGAACTTTTTAAACAAGTAAAATTGTCTTTTAAAACCACTGATAAATAATATACATTAATGCATATTTAATTTACTATATTAAGGTCATATACTAATGCATATTTATTAATAATAATACTCATTATTATTTAAATAATAATACACATATATAATATACTAGTTTGAGGCCTGTGTATTGTACTGATAATTGACCAAAATTTTAAACTTTAAACATTAAGTGAAATATAACCAACAAAATGATTAATTTTTGTTAATACAATTACAATTTACATTAAAAATACAAAAATTACATAGTTAAGATTACACAAATATGTTACAAATAAGTAAAAACCTTCCTTGTATTGTATACTACATTTGTGATTGTATTGCTCAATATACATTTTTATCAAAAATGAAAATCTTTAGTCTATATCTACTTGTAAATCTTGATAAGGTAACATATAGGTTTGCTTATAACTCTTCCGTGTGATAAAAAAGGTTCTTTGAGTACATACCAACCCTAGATAAATGATAATGTATCCATGAAACTAACAAAAAAAAAAAAAAAAAAAAATTCACGCACATAAAATATTTTTATGACAACTTATAATCAATTAATATGATTTCATTTGAGATCATCTGCTTATGTTTATCCAACAAAACATGATTATCCCAAAAACCAGATTACTTCATCCTTAGAATCCTTTGAAATTGAAATTGATTGATCATGATAAATTTGTTGTCATTAATAATCTGTGTATGACAAATTTTTAATTGATTTTATGTTTACAATTAACAATTGTATAATCAAGCAGCATTTAAAACTGGAAATGAAATATAACAAAATGAGTCATTTCATTTCATATGAATGTAATTGCAAGGAATATGATAAAGACATACTAACCTTAAAGGCATGTTCAAATAACAGTGAGTTAACATGATATTAGAAGATTTAAAGCTACATAAAGTGAATGTTGTGTTATTTATAATAGTTGAAAGTATTGTATTACGAGTGTTATAAATTTTGAATACTAATCCCGTGTAATTAGTTAATATTGCGGGAAGTTGTTGGAATATTTAATTAATCGATATATATATATATATATATATATATATATATATATATATATATATATATATATATATATATATATATATATATATATATATATATATATATATTGAGGGATCTTTTGAGAACCATGTTGAGTTGTAAGAACTTAATAACTCCATTCTAGGCCACACAGTTAATTAAGTGGATATGAATATGCGGTTGAGATTAAATCTTGCAAAAAAGTCAAAGTAGGAGAGAGAATAAAGATATAAGTGGTTACACTAACTTTTACGTTTGTTACACATGCATAAAAAGTTGACTCGGTGCGTAAATTTTTTTTTTACGTGCATGTAACCTACATATATTACGCATGTGTAAAAAAAATTCGAAAAAAAATCGTTACACTTAATTTTTTCGAGTTCTTAAAACTCAAAGGGGTTCTCATTTGAAAATCTCCCATATATATATATATATATATATATATATATATATATGTTAACAACTTATTGAAAGAAAACAAATGAAAGATTTCGGATTTTATGAAAGTATGGTAAATGACTTTAACCGGTTTAACTGTTTTTTATAAATTAATGTGAAAATGGAATATCCTTGAAATGTAACGAGTAGCATGATTAAGTTATAAATAATAAATTATAAAAATAAAAATAGAAAATAAAAAATATTTCTATTCAGTTACATTATAGTTAAGGAGTGAATCTTAATAAATTCTCTATCATATTTTAATAATAAATGTTATAACTGTAATTTTATTTTTTTTAAATTTTGTGTATAGTTTTACAATTTTTGAATATAAAACATAATAAACACTATAATTATGTACTAACCAACCGGTAACACTAATATAACCTTGTTGTATTTGTATAAAAATAAAATTAATATGTTAATATAATATTGAAATTATGTATATAACTTATGAAAACAATATTCTAGATTTCAATTTCCTAAATAATTTTTGGAAAGCGAAAATAGTGTAATGTGATTGAAACAAATTTTTTGGTATAAAAATTTTGAATGCTTTTAATTAAGTAATTTGTCTTATAATGCATATTAAATTAAATATATAAAAAGTTATATATCAAGTCATAAAATATATGATTTTGAAACATTTTGGCTCGAGTTATAAAAAAAATTTAAAATAAATATTGATCTTCTTATTTCTAAAACCCTCTATACTACACAAAAAAGTCATATAAATAAATGACAGATAGTTCATATAGTAATAGTAAATCATTATGCATATGGATTATAATTATAATATTCAACTTCAATGACTTAAAGCTAAACACCAAAATATATATAATAGGTATTCTCTATGTTTGCAATATTTATACAAAATGTTTGGAGAAAATTAAGAAAATACTCAATTTTCCTGGTTCAAATGCATATGAGAAAATTTTAAATCCAAATTTGAAACCAATCTTATATAAAAAATTATGCGTTGCTGCTCGAATTTCAGTTTAAAAATAATTTTTAGTTTACCATAAAAATCCAAATTCATCGAAAATGGTGCACCTTTATTTTTTATAATGCAATTGCACGTGACTTTAAAATTTTATACTAACAAAGTTACAGGCCTGCAACATCAACTTTGATATTTCCTTATTTTCTTATTTCATGAATGAACTGGTTAGGATTACATTTACTAAAAATATTGAATTCATATATTGAGATGGTTCAAAAGATAAGGACCATATATTGAAATTGGTTGAAAAAAAGGTGAGGATGGCTATGGGATTTATAAGTGGCAAGAAAATGTAGCCTTTTATTAGAATAGATAGAAGTGTTTAAGACAAGTCAGGTTAGATCTAACTTTTACAAACTCGCTACAAAATGCAGGTCACTCTCTAGTTTGTGTGTGTCTATACATATATAAAACACTTTATATGGTATGTTAAGAATTTTTGAATATTAAGAGTTACAAAATTTAATGCAAATATGACACAACATTTATTCATTTACTTTAAGTAATTATTTCATGTAAGGGTTAAATTGTCTTTTAAAACCGCTAATAATTAGTATACATTATTATTTATTAATGCATATGTAATTCACTATATAATCATGTACACATAATAATGAACATTTAACAATATTTATTACTATTACGAGGTTAGATCCCGTGCTCCATACGGGTGGAAATTATAATAAAAATAAAAATTATTATATGTAATACATAAATTCAGTTATTGCATATAATAATTATTATTTATGACTTTTATTTTATATTCATTTAAATCAAATTATAACTTAAAGTATTAAAATTGAATTACATGTAAAAAAATAAAAGATTTGTCATGAGTTTCACCATTTAATAATTTTCCAAGATTTTATCCATTGTATGGATTTATATAGTCAAACTTTTGTTATTGATTTAAATGAATATAAAATAAAATTAATGAAGAATTTTATATTAAATTGTAAAAGGTTAAATATTAGTCTTTCTAAATTTATATGAATAGCTTAATACAATTTTAGAATGGTAATTAAATGAAAACTAATGGATAGAGAATTTTATGCATTTAATGAATTGTTATATATTTTAATGAATGTTAATTAAATGTTAATTAGGTGAAAAATGAATTTAAGAGAATTGCTTATGTGAAATCCAATGTGGACACTCTATAATGATGCCATGTAAAAAATTCATCTTGCTTTATAGTATAGTTAGATTATTGAAATAATAACATTCAATTATAATCCGTGTTTGGTTAGGGGTTCAGTTAGAAATAACTCTTACGAACCCGTTGTGAAATGCGAGCCACCAACTAGTATGTGTGTCTGTGTGTGTGTGTGTATATATATGGTGGAGTTATAATAAGAAATGAGGTGTGTCTAAGAAGTGTAAGAAGAGATCTGGCGCGTTAGATGAAGTGATCTAGTGGTTGAGATGCAAGGTGTGTTTTTTAGGAGATGTGTCTAATTTAAGTTCCTAATTTAAGTGGGTTAGGGGTAGAAAAGTCTTTTTAAAGTAGCTGTACATGCAAACCGCCAACTATATTGGTTTAGAAAGCCTGAATTTTAAGCCTATGATTTGATTTTAGTTCTTCTCTCTCTAATATCTTCTAAAAATCAATCTAAAAATCAAATATATCAAGACGACAAACAATAGACACATTGGATTCTGGAGTGTTCTTCGCATACGACGTCAATGGAATCAAAATCACCAATGAAATCGACCTAAGGTTTGAGTAACGTTGAAGGTGTGTCTTTTAATACAAAGAATTATATTTGTTAATAGGGAACAAATCCCCAATTTCTAGGTTTTTATTGTTTAATCTGACGATATGTGACAATGTGTTTACTGATTGTGTGTTATCGATTGGTTATTGTCTGTTATTAGGGCTGGTAGTGTGTTATCGATTGGTGATCGTGTGTTATTTGTGGGTTTGGGGGTGGTTTGTAATTGCCGAATGTTGTTGTGGTGTGTGATAGTTTAAGTGTAAATGGGGGTTTAGATTTCGATAGTGTGTTATCGATAGGTGTTTATGTGTTATTTGTCACGAGTTTTTTGTTCTGTGGTGTGTTACAATTTATCGTTACAGTGATGAATCTTGATGAATGTTTAGTGATCTATGGAATGTTAAGTGTTGTATGTTTGTTGAATGCTCTGTTTTCTAGTTCATAAGTCGTGAGTTTTTTGTTCTGTGGTGTGTTACAATTTATCGTTACAATTTATGAGTAGTGTGTTACAGCACTATTTTTGTAGTTATGTTGAGTTTTAGGTGGTTAGGTATCATGTGTGTTTGAATAGGGATGAATGTTGGATTCACGATTGACTGATGTGTTTTGATACTCTCAATTCAGAGAAGCCCGAGATTAGTAAACAACACAAGTGCGGGAAATATCGGGCCACATAAAGAAGTTAACAACAGAATGAAAATAAAAGGTAAAAAAGTAAATACTTGGGTTAATGTTAGATATGTAATGACTGAGTAATGTGTTTTCTATTGGTTGGTGTTGTTTTTGTTTGCTTGTAGATAAAGAAATTGGTATGAAAACGAAGAGAAGTGGATCAGCTTGTTCGGGAAAACCGCATGTACATGTCGTCGTGCATTTTTATAAAAAATATTTTTGGGGTTTTGTTGTGTAATTAATTATAACACGATTGATGTTAAAGTGTTGATGTTCATTGAGTTTGTTTAAAATATGTAACATTCGTCACTTTTCAAACCCGAAAATCCGATCCAGTTTAAATTTTTGATTTTTGTATATATATATATATCAAATTCGTTTCATGTATTTATGTGACATTCGAATTTGTACTCGTATTCGTTAAACCGACTTGTTTCATCATTTCAATGTATTCTAGTGCGTAGTTCGTTGTTCATCATTTATATTATATTCCTGATTATTAGGTTTATCGCTCGTTCGCTTTCTATTCGTTTTATGCAATTCACGAAACTCTAGGATTTATAGTGTTTATTAAAATTAAACAATTTACAAACTATCCGGGTATAATATGAAAAATCCGAATATATTAACTTTCAATTTATTTTTATAACAATATGAAATTTCAAGGTCCAAGATGTAATTTATATTAATTCAGTTTTAAAGTAACTAGAAACTTGAGGGACTGAAGTGTAAATAAGTTTAAACTATAATAATTTAATAAACCCCAGTCCACCCCCTGTTAGTCCCTCTTTTCCGGCATAGGCGCCGTCCGGCGTCGGCAGCGGTTCCAGCAATCTTCAATTCCCCCGTAATTATCGCATTTTGACCCGTTAAATAGGTATAACGACTTTAGACCTTAAAAAGAAACGTTAATCAACATCTTAATCGCGTTATAACGGTTTAGAATCGTAAAATGGAAACCGTAATTCGCCAGAAATTTTGCAACATATCAATAGCGTGTATTAATCGTCATACGCTCCAATTAGATCTATAAATAGGACCTACACCTTCGTCTAAACTCGTCCCAACCTTTCTTTTCATCTAAAACACTCTTTGTAACTCAAATTAATCCGTCAAAGATTCGTTTTCCGGCGACCATGGTTCACTCCCTTCCCATCACACTAACAGGTAATACTTACATGATTTACGAACGTTTTCCAATGCTAATCAAAATCCCTAACCTAGATTAAACAAACACAGAACCAATTTGCAGATTTAATCCTAGGGTTTTGAAGAAGAATATGAATGTCAATGTTTTTGTTTAAATATAATTCATTTTGCATCAGTATCAACTTGTAAGCTTAGTTCAGATGGCCAGTATGCTGCTGTATGGTTTCAAGGACCCGGGTTCTAACCCGGGTCAGGCCATTATGTTTATTTCTTTTTGTTAATCATTTTCCTTTATTATTTTTAATCATTTTAAATAATTAAGAATCATAATAAATCAAACAAAATTATTTTTGGAACTAAATAAAATTTTATAAATTAAATATAAATCATATTTTATCTTTTGTCGTATGAAAACCAATTTTTTTCCAAACCCGTCAAGTTCCGTTTAAACTCGTAAAACATTTTTATATTATTCATTGATTGTTAAACTTTATAATTTGTTAGCACTTTTGTTTTCAAAATAAAATATATCGTTAACACCAAATTTCCATAAACGTTATGATTGTAATTAAGATAGTATTAAAATATTAATAAATCGTTAAACCGTTGATATAAATTCGTTCACTTTTAATCGTTAAGCTTTAAATCATTTGTTTTAATTCGTTAACTCATATTTAGTTAGCCATAAACCGTTTGTGAGTTTATAATTCCTTAACCTTAATTCGTTAACTTTAATCCAATAACATAATTATTCTTTGAGATAAAATCTGTGCCTTGTAGATACCATAACCCTCATATTAGCGTTAGTTATCTTATTAAAATATTACAAATCGTTCAAATTCCGTTAAGCTTAAAAATAATATTTCCATGCCTTAAAATATAATGAAATAATACATATTCCCAACAAGTAATTAACTTTATTAATCCCGTTAGTTAGTCTTTAAATGTTCATATTTATTTTTATAGTTTGAGAAGTTCAATCGTTTTGAGTTCTTTAACACACTTTCGGTTGCTTTGGCTTCATTATCATGTTTTCGGTTTATATTGTGTAAGTCCCGAATTTGAATCACTACAATTATGATATCAACAATCTAGGTGTTGGTGCGGAATTCCAACACTAGATGATTCAAGAATACAAACACAGTACCAAGAACTTGCTTCAAAACATACGTTAATATTAACGTCGGGTGCTTAAGCACTATTAATACAATACTCGTCTATGATACTAGACGGCCAAAACACAAGTGAACGAACTCCTTAAACCTACACAATGCATTCTATATATATAGGGAACTAACATACTGGCCCAACAAAAGCCCAAAGCCCATCGAGAACCATAAAGTTCTCGGTTTACATAATATACCCTACCTAAGCCCAACATACAAGCATAAACCACAAATATAGCCCAACATTCTCCCCCTTGGTTTATTGCTTGATCAAAACTACTTTGGCGGTAGACAATCATCGTCCATCTATACTTTTATTTAGGCCATTCGGTGTATATACTATGGCTTCGAAATAGAAACTTGGAGGTTTAGTGTCATATTTAGCGCCTTAATTTAAAAACTTGGCTGGGAGTCCGGCACAGGTCATACTACTATCCATATGAAATAGATAACCATGATGTTCGTCATCATGGATAGCAACGAATATTAGGCTTGATTGACTCAGAAAAGTCAAGCACGATGTATCTTTGGTAGGACCAACAAATCCACGGTCAAGGTTTGACCGAGAATGCTTTAACAACTCTTCAAAACAAAGATCTCTCTGATTGATCAGAAGAATCTGGACAGTCCATGCCGAAAACCTCAAAGCACTGTTTATCATCTTCAACATGCCGCCATTAATGACCAAACCTGTAACTACAATCAATGACTAAAACCAACCATCAGTAACTTCAACATAGATCAAACAAACCGTTTGAATGATGAATCAAAATCAAATAATCTCTAACAACCTCTCAACCATAATAGAGTTCCTTACTTATTTAAAGAAATTTTTCTTGAGAATCTCAAGGAGACAAGAAAAGAAGTAAGGCAGTGAGATAGGTGAAAGATTTGATGGTTAGAGTGAGAGAAGATTGTAGAAGATAAGAGAAGTTGTATTTTTTAAGATTAATGAGTGCCTTTATAGACTACCTGGTCACATCAGACCAGACTGAAACAATGTTTTGCCAAAAACCTGTGGCTGAGAACTGTTCACTGAAGGCAGAGAACTCTCAAATCTGGCCGAGAACAAGAAGCAGCCGAAAACATCATCATCACAAGTAACTAGGACCAAAAATGATAGAGCCGAGAACTCAGAAATCATGTTTAACCGAGAACTCTAACCGAGAACGGTTACTCTTTAAAAATATCTCAGCACACTTTGAAAAATATCCCGACTTATGTGAAAAACGATCTCTTAAAAGCTTTGTTTAGACATGAGTAAACACGAGGAAAAAATAAAATAAATGAAAGTAGATGAGAATAGAAAAATAAAAATAAAATAAAACTAAACTAAAACAAAATTTACCTATCCAGCCTTTAGAAAATCAAAGTATATTGGGATCAAATTTCAGCTATTTAAAAACCACCTTGAAAAGATCCGAACATGAGATCATATTGATTAAGGTACTTTTACAATGATTCATTTTTAGCATTATTGTGACATAATGAAAAGGTTGATAGTAGGTAATTTTCATGAATTTCATTGCGATAGTGATATGATTAGATTCGATTAGGCATAAAACTTACATGGACATCACTTATGGACCTCCGATGCCCCTTATCTATTCTCAAGGCGTATTTGGCTTTCCCCATATCACCCCCAATTTGACTCCAACCCCTTAGTACTTGATCAAAGTATTTTTCTCTATACAAAATGATTTTAAGCTTTAAGGTTGAACGTTGGACTTACATGCCATCTGGACTTACAAGCCTTACATTTAGGGTGTTTAGGACTTATTTGAGTGCCCCACCCCTGTAGTTCCCTGAGACCCCTTTAAGCTTTTAGAAAACAATTTAATGATAAATTAAATAATTTTTTTAATATGAAATATAACCTTTTTGGCGATCAAGATACTAACGGGCTCGTGTATGACTGGGTAATTGCTTTTCTGCCTATCATTCGGAGAGATGTGTCTAGGGACATGCAAATATTTTTCAAAATGACTCTCCACAATAAGTTTAGCAGATTTAGTTTATATCACTTCAAACTTTTAATTATCATGAAAAGCTTCCACACACATCAATAACTAATCAAAACCCTTTTAGCCTAATAACTTCATACGTTAGGCACTCAAAATCAATTCATCTATCATTTCTCAAAGGTTGGATCAATTTTCATTTGAAAAACTTTAAGCAATCTGAAAAGCTTTTAGCTGAATAATAATATCACTTCCCAAAATACAGTTTTGAGACTCGATCACCCCGGTCACTCTTTGGTTTCAGGTAAATGGCTACCCCGTATGTCCACAAATGGTTAACAGGACCAAACACATATGAAAATACATGTCCTTCCAACTTAGAGTTACGGACATAATTTTAAGTGAAAGAATTCAAAACACAAAACATATCACAATCGCCCCAGATGCTTTATGTCTTTAGACAGATGGCTATCCTCTGTGACTCTACAAGTAGATCACCGGACCAAACATATACAAATATATGTTCTTCAAACTTAAGCAACTGACATAATTTTAAGCGAAAATGAAACTTACACACAGAAATTTTTTTTTTTTTAATTATTCATGCACACACACTATTTTTGGCTTTTCGATTTTTCTCCCCCTAAAATTGTACATATTAAAAAGATATGTACGAGTTTACACTCAAAAAGACTCAATCCTCGAAACGAAGCATTTTCTTTTCATTATGATCGAACAAGAATCCAGTCTTCTGGTATAATGATACCAAGTTTTAAAACCAAACATTCTTTCTTAGTAAAGTGAGTTGAAAACCCTTTGTCACATATTTGTGACACGCCCAATAAACTGTGCTTCAGTTCTAGGACAAAATTTACGTTTTCAAATTTTAGAACACCGTTACTTATAGTACCCTTCTGTGTGATCTTTCCCTTTTCTCTACCCGCAAAAGACACATATCCACCATTAAAAGTTTGAATGTCGTGTAGCTGGGAAATGTCTCCTGTCATGTGCCTGGAACAGCCACTATCAACATACCAAGGTCTGATGATATTCCTCCATAGCTGCTCCTGCACAAAGTGCGGAATTAGTTAGATTTTGGCACCCAGTCCATTGTGACACTGGGTACACCTAACTCATCTACACTAGTTACGGGCTGCCATGACATATCTTGTCGATTATCTAATATGGAAGAAGAAACCTTCTTTACCGGAGACTTAGGTATCAATTTATATTTACCATTGTAAGATTTACTATTGTTTGTACAAATGGATGGTTTAGTCTCTGGTTTGCGTGTAGAGGGAACAAACGAATTTGTTCTCCCGACAGGACGAAGTTTAGAAATCGAGTTAATTTTTTAAGTAGAAACATGGTTTCCACCCCTTTTCCGAGACATGTTAGGCTTGGTCTGATGAGGACTAAACCTGCAAAATTTGTATCGGTTCCAATCACTGTCAGAGGAATTAGCCGTATGATGCCTAAATCTTTGCATGTATGAATTGTGAGGCATATAGGGCATATTCCTCTGATAAAATCCATAATATGGAACATATGTACGATGTGGACAATTTCTGGCAATATGACCGGGAGTGCCACAGTTAAAACATGTTTGTCGTTTTATGTAAAAATCATTTTGGGCAACTCCTTGTCTAGACTGGTTGTGTGGACCACTTTGTTTAGAGTCGCGAGAGCCATGTTTCACATTGTGAAACATATCACCTTGTTTGTCATTAGAGCATCCCTCTTTAACAAATTTTGGTGGTAAATACTTGTTGAATTTTTTGGTTTTTTCAATTTTATTTTAAACCACATTGTCAAAATTTAAAGTTTCAACTGAATCAACCACACAAGAATCGTCACTCTTTAAAACAGAGCCCACACAACCAGTCGAAATAACAGAATTCAAAGCAGGTAAGCATCAGAATTAAAGTCTTTATTAAACGAAACACAAGCTTCATCATCCTCATCAGTCCAATCCTCAACAATTACTTTCTCTGCACATGAAGTAAACACGTTAGTATCGTTCACTCCTGAGGTGGATGCACTCACATGATCAGATACATCATTCTTATCATGTTTACTGCACTTCATGTCCTATACCTTTTCTTCCTGTTCTTTGGTGACAGGAAGTTGAACATAGTTGTCATTGTAAGGTGGAGGTACCTTGCTGTATCCTAATCCCTCGCCTTCCTTCTCCTTCCACCATAATTGATTGTCAATCATTGAATTAACTACCTTACTGGAACCCTCGAACTTTTTAAAATCAAGTTCAGCTCTTTCAAATTTATCATTTAAGTTCAAAATTTCCAATTTGGAGGCTTCCAGTTTAGCAGTTAATTCAATAATTTCCTGCTTGGCATCTAGGTGGTGACAACATTTTATGCTGAATTCAGACTTAAGCTTAGAAAAATCCTTTTTATTTTCTTCTATTTTATCTAAGAAGGCTTTTTCATTTTTCTTAAGTTTAAAATTTTTGGATTTCACTCTTTCCATATCTCTAAGCAAGTTATCATTGTGGAGTTTGTATAGATTAATTTTATCCACACAATCTTGAGAACATGGTTGAAAATTTACCTCAGAGGATTTAGTGGTGGTGAAGGCCATGAACTTACCTCGAATGACTGGCCCAACGAATTAGAAGCCCACTTGAACAAAATCCAAAGCCCAACTAGGTGAGCCCAATGCTTTCAAAAGGCCGAGAACCTTGAAAAGTAACCGAAAACACTAGAAACTTGACTGAGAACTAATAGCAGCAGAGAAAAGATGCCGATAACTACAAAAATTAACCGAAAACCCAAAGTCAACCGAGAACTGCCTTAGCCGAAAACTGGTAATAGCCGAGAACTGAGTGTAACCGAGAACTGATTGTGGCCGAGAACAAGTTTTTGGCTAAGAACTGAGTGTAACCGAGAACTGATTGTGGCCGAACACCGGATATAGCCGAGAACACAGATTCTCACCAAAGTCAATTTGTAGCGTAACTAACTTCTGAGAAAGTTGGGATTTTGATTTGTTTCCAAACTAAAACCAATCTTTTCCCAAAATTGACTCTCCTTCTTCTCCGATCACCTGTTCACCGAAAATACAAGCAAACCACCAATAAATCAAGATCTTGAATCCATGATATCACAATAACGAGCCTGAATAGGTCTAAGGTTTTGATACCATTTGTAAGTCCCGAATCTGGATCACTACAATTATGATATCAACAATCTAGGTGTTGGTGCGGAATTCCAACACTAGATGATTCAAGAATACAAACACAGTACCAAGAACTTGCTTCAAAACACACGTTAATATTAACGTCGGGTGCTTAAGCACTATTAATACAATACTCGTCTATGATACTAGACGGCCAAAACACAAGTGAACGAACTCCTTAACCCTATATAATGCATTCTATATATATAGGGAACTAACATACTGGCCCAACAAAAGCCCAAAGCCCACCGAGAATCATAAAGTTCTCGGTTTACATAATATACCCTACCTAAGCCCAACATACAAGCATAAACCACAAATATAGCCCAACATATTGCAAGTTTAGCTTTGATTTCAAGGTGAGTTTCTCACAACCCCTTTTTAAACGTTTTCATATTTTGTGGTGGCATATGTATCCTACAAAACTTCAACTATTTATGATTTCGATTACAAACTACAATTCACAATATGGACTTGTGTGCTACTTGATTACTTGCTCAGAATTACGTGCTCAGTGGTTGCCTCAATAAGTATGATCATACGCCCCCTTTTGCACGCAGGTCCATTTGTATCGAGTGGAAAAGTGCCTCATTATCCGAGTACGTTGGTTTCTACCAACCGGAAAGGACCTTACTTGCGCGATTACCCGAGTACGTTGGTTGATACCAACTGGAAAGGACTTTACTTGCTCGTTTATTACTTGTCCATGAATTGTATGATTTTTTTATGTATGTATATAAAACTGTGGGAACTCACCAGCTATGTTCATAGCTGAATTTATTTTATACATATGTTACAGGTGTAAAGATACGAGGATGAAAGTTAGAAGACACATAGCATGCCTATAGGATATTCAAAGAACAACTTATCATTTATTTATTTATTTTTTCAACTTGTATTATTTGATAAGCTTGTGTTACATGATGATTTAAATGAAATAATGTTATTATGATCACCTAATAGTGTCACGTGTGTTTGAGAAATCTGTACGTCACACTTAGGCTTTTCCGCTTTAGCCAGCGTGTTACAAAATTTAAAATAAACAGGTTCACGAAGCGATTCAGATGATGATTTTGCAAATCCACCTGTGAAGTTGTATCAAAGAATTAAAGGTAAATTGGACGGACATAGTGTGTTTCACCAGTATAGTGGGGAAAAGATGTGACCCAAGGTTAAGGCAAGCGTAATCCATGAATACATTACCAAGTTGTCAAATGAACAAAAGAAAAAGGTAATGCAAATGGGTTTTAGTAACATTCTAGATATAAATTTAGCAAACATACCAACGGGGTTGGGTTACTGGCTCGTTAAAAACTACAACCTCGACAATAGTATTCTTAATTTGGGAGATAAACAAATTAAAATAACTCCTCAACTATTAGAACGATTATTAGGAATACCTACGAGGAAGGTTGAGATAGTCGAGACCAATAAGCCAAGGATAGAAGATGAAGTTGTAAATAGGCAGAGGAATCAATTCTTTGACCCGAAGGCAAAGGTGTCCCCGCTAAAGTTTATGGAGCATGCAAAAAACCAGATAGATAGTGGGTGGCATTTCAAAATGAACTTTCTCGTTGTGTTTGGCACATATATGGGAGATATTATCGGTAACAACATGGTCAACCAACGATTCATACATCAGTTAAAGATATTGAAGTTGTTAGGGAGATGAATTGGTGTGAATACATGGTGACATCATTGAGAAGAACTCGTAAAAAATGGAAAGAAAATAGAGAGTCAACGGGTCAATGATAGTGCTTGCGGTAAGTTAGTTGTTTTATGTTTAACTTACTTTTCATTAGTTAATGTTATAGTTTTAACAATTGTGATGCAGCTTGCGTACGAAAATGAACACTTTGGAAGTGTGGTGGAAAAGGGAAAAATATTGTTGCCGGTGAAAATCTTTACAAACAATGATCTTACTAAACTACAAGATATATTGGAAAGTAAGCGACTGGGTGATCGCGCCTTGTTAGGAAATGTTTTTAAAAATGGAAAGAGACAAAAGGTGGAGGTTGGTAGTGGTAATGTGGTGACAAATTTTACCAAAAAAGGATCTAAAGAACATGGTGATCATAAAACAAACATAAGGTGTGAAGAGGAAAGCGTGTGAGGAAGAAAAGGACCGGGATGAGGACATAGCAGATAAGGGTGGTGTCGTGGACTCTGAAGACATTCAAGAACCAGTTACAGAATTCAAAAATCTGGTATATATTCCTACACAAACCGACGAGGAGGTACATACTAGTTGCTGCTTTTTTTGTCAGTTAGATGTATGTATTGTCGTTTAATTTTTTTCACACTTTGTTGATGGTGTTAAATAATAGGAGCGGGCTAAAAGGCTAACTGACTTGATGAAACATTATGATAGCGTTTATGGCGATATATGCCGTGAGTTTGAAGAAGCACACGACATGTGTTTGGGTAGCCTCTTGATAAAAGAACTTGAGTAACAGTGGAAGACGATTCTTGGTAAATACACCAATAAGATGGAAGACGATGTGAAAAAGAATGAAGGTTGCTGACACAAACCGTTACAGAATTCAAGAACCAGTTACAGAATTCAAAGATCTGTTATATATGCCGACACAAACCGATGAGGAGGTACATACTAGTTGCTGCTTTTTTTTTGTCAATTAGATGTATGTATTGTCGTTTAATTTTTTTCACACTTTGTTGATGGTGTTAAATAATAGGAGCGGGCTAAAAGGCTAACTGACTTGATGAAACATTATGATAACGTTTATGGCGATATATGCCTTGAGTTTGAAGAAGCACACAACATGTGTTTGGGTAGCCTCTTGATAAAAGAACTTGAGGAATAGTGGAAGACGATTCTTGGTAAATACACCAATAAGATGGAAGACGATGTGAAAAAGAATGAAGGTTGCTCGAACGTTGATACATACCAGGAAGTGAAAACAAAAATTCGTAAGGCTGAATCTACTCCAGTAGTGACTACACCCATAAACCTGAAGGTGGTTTTAGGTGGTTTTTAGTTTACAGGAAGTTAACGTTTAGTCGGCAGATAGGAAAACGGTTGACAAAACACCAAGATCTTTAAGTAAGGGAAATCAAGTAGTATTTGAAAGTCAGGACAAACCAGGTAAAGATTAACAGTTAAACGAGCAAAGGCCACGACGACGTAGGTTCCTATCTGAAGCCTTTTGCTCGCCTTTTGCTAAACGTGCGGTGAATTTAGGAGCTGTAATTTCTAACGCGGAAAGTAGCATGGAAACTTATATTGTCACCGCGTAGGGGGATCAACGGTAAGTATTAATTGTTAGAAATTAATATATGGTTGTAATTTACAAAGGTATATGTTGGTGCATTTTGTGACCGTCGCTATGCAATTCAGACCAGCGGAGACGCCATAGGTGAAGTTAGAACAACTTCGCCTTAGGCAAAGTTAGAACAACTTCGCCAACGGCGAAGTTAGGACAACTTCACCTTAGGCGAAGTTATCACAACTTCGCCATAGGCGAAGTTATGAACAACTTCGCCTACTGACGCCTACTGAAGTTTATATATATATACGTGTGTCTTGTTTAGGTTAAGAAATCCAGAAATTAGTGTGTGTTTTGAGCAGTTTGTTTGTTTAGAGAGAGTAAGAGACAAGGAGAGTCGTGTGAGACGACCCGAGGTAGAGCTCACCTCGGGTCAGTCGTGTTTTCTGTTTATGTTCTGTATGTCTCGTGGTTGATTATTATATATAAGAATCTGCAGATTTGATTATCCCGTTCTTGTATTTGTTCGTGTATTTGTTCGTGTACGTGTTTGTGTTCTTCATCTTTACACCAATAAACGAGTCTAGGAGGATTCCGCACTCCTAGACCTCGTGCGGATCTCGTATCGATCGGCGACGCCCCCGGGGGGATCTACAGTATAGTTTGGTCATTAAATCTGTTATTCGATTTGTTGTGTAAATAGGGATGTTGTGTTTAGCACGGATGAAGGCATTTGCATTAGACGTGTTGTTATGGAAACTTTGCGCCCGAACGTATGGGTGCATGTATCAGTGATGTCTGCATAGGCAAGCGTGCTAAATTATGAAGAATCGATACGAGCAAAACACAACTCGGTGCATAGGCTATACTGTTCATCTGTCATGTTGGTAAGTGAGATTGCATGTTGTAATACAATTATATTTAGTTGTGGTAGATAATAAGTGTTAACGTATGTGAACAGCTCCCGGATCATTATGAAAAAGACGTGTCCACGATAATAAAATATTTCACTGAGGCGATGGATAAGATGCTTCAAATTCAAAAGTTGAGAAACATTCAAGGGGTAGAGTTGGTGTTAATACCCGTAATATGTGTGAAACACTTTTATCTGATGACTTTCAACTTGAAGACGTGCCGGATTCATATGATTGATAGCATGGGGACAAGGGAGTCTTTCAAAAGTAGATACAGAGGGTGGCCCGAAAAGATGGTATGTTATTTTTATGTTCTTATCGAGTAATATGTCTGGTACTTATTAAATTTAGTTGGAATAATTGTTTTTAGCGAGAGACAATTCGAGGTATTTGGCATTAGTAGACCACCAGAGGGCGTCGAAATTGAAAACAACAAAGATAACGCGAGTGGATATACTGTGGAGGACGACATACAAGTATGTGGATTGTGGGGTGTTTGTAATGAGACATAGAATACAAAAAAGTGGGTTGGTGATTGTGGTCTTGCTGAAGAACTTGACAAACGTGGACGGGTGTTAGGGAAACAAAAAAGAAGAACTTAAAGATTGTTAGGACATAATGTCTATTGCTAGGGTCTTAAATGTATTAGATATGATTGTGTAGGACTAGAATTGTCAAATGTATGTTTTGTAGTTGGATTTAACGCATAAGTCCACAAGACCGCCTATGATATGCGGCGCATAACATATGCGCCGTATAACTTATACGGGCTTGGGGTCTTTCATGTTGTTTCCTATAAATAGGGGACTTATGCGTTATTATGTAGACTTTTGGTGAATGTTAGAGTGAGAGAATAGAGAGAGAAAGTTGCTACAAAGTCATATCTTGTAATCTTTGAAGTTATCAATGAAGAATATGCTTAATGTTTACTTGTTTTATTCACTCTCAATGGATTCCGCACTTTGAGATACAAGCTATAACATCTAGAGATCCTAATTGTTGTATTCATCAGCAAGGCATCCTCCTTTCAAGTGGTATCAGAGCTTTATGGCTCGTTACTAACTTAAACATCACAAGTTTTCAAGGTTTTTGTCTCTATCTACTAATTCAACTGTCAAAAGTCCTTCAATTTTTCACAAGACATTCCTTACCTATCCGTGACAAATCCTTCAAGTTTACACTCAAGTCCTACATCATTTGAACCTACAAACTTCCAAAATTCTGAAAAGATGCTTTTCTAGCGGATATGTCATATCAACGCATATGTTCTTCACGTATAACATATCCGGCGTATAACATATACGTCGTATATGTTATAAGGTGAAAAACATATTGACGTGAGGTCGAAGGCTCACTCAAACTTAAACCAATACTACTAAGCGGTAAGTGGGTATCGAACACGAGGAGTTTGTTGAAAATGTGTCAATAAGTAGCTCAACGATTAACTAAAATAAATGTAAATGACGAAAAAGTAATTTCCAAGTTGATTTTAATTTTATTTTATAAACTAAATTAAACTAAACGAAAGTTGTAAACGATTAATTAAACAAGCATTCCTCTCAGGGTTCGGGTTACTACTCAACACTCTTGTTAACATTCAATGGATAAACCGTAATATCTCGGTTTTGTGTATATGCAATTGTTTGTCATTAATCAAGAACTAAGTACTCGGATTCCTAGAATGCGAGGTTGTTACTTAACAATCAATCAATACTATTCTTCTTAGTTCTTCCCACTAAATCTCGATTGCCAACGACACCAAGAACATATGGCTAAAAGCTAGATAGAAACAATATTGACAAGTTACAAACAATCACACAAACACAAGATTATACTAACATAACATTTAGATAATCAATCCAAGTTCAAGAACAATAAACAAAAGTGTTTTGCAAATAACCTTACATCCCGAGAGAAATACCAAAAAACTAGCCACTCATGGCTCAGGAGATCATTCTTGCATCAAGTATCTTGTTTATAACAATCCTACACATAAAGAAATGAATACAAACACCCAAAATATGTTTTTCCTCTTCAAAAATCGCCCTTGGCCGTCTCCAATTGAAAAGGCAGTCGAAAAGGCACTCCCAATCGGCCTATAAAAAGACATGCAAATAGGTCTCCGCCCCGGACCTTGGACCAGGGTGTGAATTGTGGTCCACGGTTGACTAAAATCAGATAGTCATCCAAGCCCGACCGTGGGCCACGATCCTCTCCACGGTGTCACTTCTTCTCCAAGGTACGGTGGACTCTGGAACATTTGCTTCAGGTGGACCGTGCTCCACGGTCTGGACCGTGGGCCACGGTGTAGCTCACTCCCGCTTCTTGTTTTCTTCGTATCTCTCTCGTTCCAGCTCCATTTTCTTCACCGTTTTCGCCCGTGTTCTCGTAACGTCGCTCTCTAGCTCCTCACACCAGCAAACACACGAGCAACCGTAGTCAAATAATTCCACCGAATTAACTTAATCCTGTAAGCATATTTATATCTTTTGAATCACTTAGTTGCTCCCCTACGGTTCGCTCGTCACATATACTTGTGTATACATATACGTTGATCACATCATATACGTTGACCTTCATACATATATGTTGACCAAGAGCAGAAGTTATACATTGACCTATACTTGTCCGTTAACAAACATATACATTGACCTTCTTTGACCAAAATGGAAAACTTTAGTGCATTTATGTCACAGCCTTCTGCATTGCTTCAGAACATTAATCTCAAAGATGAAATGGCAACATCAAACAAGTCTCCTAAGCTTCTTCGTATGGAAGATTATCCGTCTTGGGCTGCAAGTTTGAAACGTACGTACAAGCTTTGAACTACGAGAGATGGACGGCTGTTGAGGAAGAATACATTATTCCAAAGAATGAGAATGGGAGCAATTACAGGTTTTCACAAATTGCTGAAGGTGACAGAAGTCAGTTCTTAAGAGAAAAGAAGATGTTGAATTTGTTTCAACAAACCATTAAAGCTGAAAATTTTCAATTACTACAACACAATGGCTCATGCTACTCAATTTGGCAAGCTCTACTAAACAAGGATAGAGGAAACCCTGATATGAGGAAAAGTAAGATGGCACTGCTGGAGAAAGAGTTTGATATTTTTACTCAAGTTAAGGAGGAAACTTTTGCACAGTTGGTTGAGAGATATTGCCACTTGGTGAATGAAATGAAAAGATTAGCCATTGACAAGCCTGATTATGAGTACATTGATAGGCTGGCTGATGCACTTCTTGAAGAATGGGGCATTTTCATAATGATCCAACAGTCAAATCCTGTTGCATATGCTCGATTAAACCTTGCTAGGTTTATTGAAAAGCTTGAGGCACACGAATTAGAGCTTAGGAAAAAACAGAAGATCAAATCAATAGCAGTTTCACAAGATGTTGGGTTGTATTTCAAAGGTTCACAATCCGCTACTTCTTCAAATCCTAAGATTCCCACAGCTTTTTGTGGTGAGTCAATTAGACAAGCTTGTGTTTCCAATGTTACTGCTACTCCATATTTCAGTAGTAGTTATTCTGGAATGATTCCAGGAACGATTTCAGTATCTCAAGCATCTATCACACAAGATCCTAATATTTTATAGTGCAACATTGCTATAAATCTGAAGAATACAGGAAACTTGACCACTGACACTATGAAGGAACATATGGCATTCCTTGGATCAGTTTTAGAATCATACGAGTGTCTGGTTGCAGGTCGTATTGGAAATTACAATATAACAAAAGTAGACTACGACCAGATTGATCCAGAAGAAATGGAAATGATTGATATATGGTAGTGCATGGCAAGTGTGATTAGAAGGGCTCAAAGGTTCAAGGAGATAACCGGAAGAAATGTGCTAGATGGATCAACATCAAAGTTGGGTTTTGATAAATCTAAGGTGAGATGCTTTAGGTGCAAAGAAAGGGACACTTCAAGAGGGAGTGTACAAGCATAAATGTGGATGATAATACTGGAAATCCTTTTGGTAGGGAATATTACAAACAGGAAATTTATCATCAAACTGAGGAAGAATCATCAAAATGCAAGAAACTGACGAGAGCATCAACCTCACAACAAAAAGCTGCTACAGCTCAGATGGACGAGGGTTTTGATTGGAACTTGGTGTTTCAAGAAAATGTAGCAGAAATGGTGGATGACAAGGTTATTGATAATGTTGAGACTGTGATTAAAGTGGTTGAGAACAAAGTGAATGATTATGTTGAAAAGGAAAAGTGTATGGATAAGAATGAGGAATGTGATAAGGTTGATCAAGTGGATGATAAGAAGACTTCAGATGACGAACTTCCACAAACTATGATAAAATTCATGAGGTTCCGTCTGACTATTTGATTTCATTATTTCCACCTGATATCATAGAAAGTTTTGCAGGATGGTTTAACGGTGAAGTACCTCATGGAAAGATTGACTTTGGAGTTGAAGAAGATGAGGTGATTTCAGAAGTCAAAAGATCAGAAGACAAGGAGGAATCAGTTGATTTAAAAGAGGAGTTTGTTGAAGGTTTGGTTACAGATGAAGATTCTGAAACTTCAAGTGAAGAATTTTCTCCAATAGCACAGGTACTCATGGCACATCATGTAACTCTAAACTCAAAAGCTTGTGAAAAGTGCGAATTACCATGTAATGAGTGTGATTTCAAAACTCTTGAAATTAAAGAGTTGAAAAAACATTATGATCAAGCTTTGTTAGATCTTAATAGGGTTAATGAGGCTTATATAAAATTGAAAAAATGTGAAAAGAATTTGTGGGCAAGTATTCAACAAAACCAAAAGACAATTTCAATGTTAAAACATAATGTGGAAGATAAACAAATTGCCATTAACAAACACATTGATGAGAATGCAGCTCTCAAACTTGAGTTGCAAACACTCAAGATTGAGATAGAAAGAGTAAACTTGAAATTAGTGAGTTATGCTGCTTCATCTTATGTTCTTGATCATATTATGCCTGGAACTAAAATCAAGGATGATGTGAACGAGAATACAACATCACGTGGTGATTATCATGTCATGCCTCCACCAAACAAACCTAAGGGTTTGAAAAAGGCACTGAATGTGGAAATTAAAACTCCATTGCATGATAACAATGTGTCTGATAATGATGAGTTTGTTGAAACTGAAAAGATGGATAATCATAGTTTTGATTGTGATATGTCCACCGGAATCAAAGTTGCAGAATCAGTTTTAACTGAAGAAAAAGTTGTTGAAAAGGAAAATCATGTTGATTCGAAGAGATTTGCTAAAACCAGTTTTTATTCAAAGCAATCTCATAGGTTCAAACCAATTAATAAAATTGTGTTTGTGCATGGTAAGACCTCGGAATCTGAAAAAGAAGCAATTTTTAGAAATCAATCGAACCGGGAGTTTTATCAACAAAAGGAAGAGCGTGAGCAATCTGAAATGACATCTCAGGTTAACAAGTTTGTTGACTGAAGACATTGTTTTTGCTGTAATGAAATTGGGCATGTTTTCTATGCTTGTCCCAATCGATTTAAGAATGATCATGCTCCTTCTCAGAAGTCTTTCACCAAGAAACCTGGACTAGGTTATGTGAGTAAAAAGACACCAGTGATTGTTCCTGAAAATGTAAAAATCTTGAAACGTAATGAGTTTGTTAAGACCAATGATGAAAAGGGTGTTAAAATTGATGTTTCAAAGTCAAAGGTTTCAAAAATACCTCAAACATCTTTTTACAACAAGAAAGAAGCCATAGGTCAAAATTGGGTGGCTAAAACTGTTAAACCGCCAGAGGTTGTTGAGAAAGTAAAAACTGAATCTGATTCACAAGTAACTAGTGAGGATTTGTTGTCTTGTGATTCAGATATTGATGATATTAGGTTGTTGTACAAAAACTTCAAACAACCCAAGACCAAGAAGGCTTGGGTTGCCTTGTTTCACTAAAACTGTTTACTGTATGTGCAGGGGCTTCCAAGATCTCACAATTCTCGTTGGATAATGGATAGTGGAGCTTCAAGGCACATTACGGGTACTCTTCATCTTCTCAAAGAAGTCAAATCTATTCATGGAGGGTATGTTGGTTTTGCAGGAAACGAAGGAGGTCAAATTGTTGGGGAAGGTACATTAACGAATGGAAAAGTTACTTTTGAGAATGTCAACTACATTTCAGAGCTAGAGAATAATTTGCTGAGTATATCACAAATTTGTGATAAATCTTTCTCTACACATTTCAATGATCAAGACTGCCTGAAGAATGGATTCTTATGCGTGCTCCTCGTGTGAATGATCTTTATGTCATGAATATGAGTACCGCCTCAACATATTCGTGATCTGCTCAATGCTTTATTTCTAAGGCATCAGAACGAGAGTCAGTTTTATGGCATCGAAGAATGGGACATATCAGTGTGAGGAAGATGAATCATCTGATTCATAAGAACTTGGTTGAAGGAGTGAATGTGAGAAATTTTCAGTTGAATGAAGAGTGTTTGGACTGTAAGAAGGGAAAACAGACCAAGAAACCACATCCAAAGAAACTCATTAACTCCATCAACTTACCTTTTGAACATCTACATATGGATCTCTTTGGACCGGTGAATGTCAAAAGTATCACAAGAGAACTTTATTGTCGTATGGTTACTGATGATTATTCGAGATTTTCGTGGGTAATGTTTTTGGAATCAAAGGATGAGACGTATGATTCCCTCGTGATTTTGTTCAAGAAATTGGAGACGTTGTATAATCTACCGATCCGTCGAATAATCAGTGACAATGGGACGGAGTTCAAGAACAACCAAATACTTGAGTACTGTAATGATCGGGGTATTCTTCATGAATTCAGTGCACCGTACACTCCGCAACAAAATGGGGTCGCTGAACGAAAGAATCGGGCATTGATTGAAACAGCTCGAACAATGCTTTCAGATTCAAAATTACCAGTTAATTTTTGGTCAGAAGCAGTAGCTGTAGCTTGTTATACACTTAACCGGGTGCTTACAGTCAAGAAATTTGGCAAGACATGTTTTGAGCTACATAATTGTCGAAAACCTAATTTGAAGTGGCTTGAACCGTTTGGATCAACATGCACTATTCTTGAACCAAGTGGGAAGTTTGGTCACAAAGCTGTTGAAGGATTCTTTGTGGGGTATGTTAGTCCACTGAGACGTGTATACATTCCTAGCCTCCACAAAATTGTTCAAGTCCAAAATGTTGATTGCCAAAGATATTGTAGGTCCCCCCGGGGCGTCGCCGATCGATACGAGATCCGCACGAGGTCTAGAAGTGCGGAATCCTCCTAGACTCGTATATGGTGTAGAAGACGAAGAACACGATTACACACAAACACATACACGAACAAACACACGAATGGAATAAACACATCTGCAGATCTTTTCATAATAACCGAAACACTTACAAACCAAACATGAAAACAAATGACGGCCGACCCGAGGTGAGCTCTACCTCGGGTCGTCCCACACGACTCTCTCTCTCGGTTTCTCTCTAGCTGCTTGAACTGATCACTAAACTCACTCAACTTTCTGGATTACTAACCCTAAACACGACACACATATATATATAAACTTCGCGGGCTTGGGCCTGTAGGCGAAGTTGTTACAACTTCGCCTATGGCGAAGATGTTCTAACTTCGCCTATGGCAGAAGTTGTTACAACTTCGCCTATGGCAAAGTTGTTCTAACTTCGCCTATGGCGAAGTTGTCCTAACTTCGTACATCGTATCCGCTGATCAGAATTGCATAGAGACGGTCACAAAATGCACCAACAGATATAGTCCTCCTGTTCAACGACCAGGGGATTCTAGGCTGTTTGATTACGAAAACTTGTGGGAGAGTTTCAAACTCCCTGAGGAAATTCTTTCTGATGAGACTTTGACGATGTTATATAATCAAAGGTTATCAGAAGATGGTGTATCAACACCTGAAGTTCCTATGTTCGTTCCTCGAGATGTACCGGATCATGTTCAATCTGATGACATGCTAGAGACTACTCCTGTTTTTGATGATAATAGTGAATCTGATGAGGAGATTATTGAAGCTATTTCTCCATCTATTTCTTCTTGTTTGAACTCCAGTATTCAAATCTCCTATGATGTTATTCTCAGGATGATAGGATAAAGTTCTTGGCACCACATCTATAGGAACTGACACTTTAGATTGCAAATTATTAACATTTTCTTCTGAAGAAAATGTTAATAATTTGCAATCTAAAGTGTCAGTTCCTATAGATGTGGTGCCAAGAACTTTATCCTATCATCCTGAGAATAACATCATAGGAGATTTGAATACTGGAGTTCAAACAAGATGTCAAATTGATTAAAATCTCCACTGTTTCTACTCTAAGATATCTCCTTTACTAATCAATTCTCATTCAAGTGTTTTTATTTCGCAGATCAAACCTAAAACGTACAAGGAGGCCCTGACCGAGGAAAGTTGGGTCAATGCTATGCAAGAGGAACTATTGCAATTTGAGAAGCTCAGGGTCTGGAAATTGCCTGAGGATAAGAAGCAGATTAACACCAAATGGGTGTTTAAGTGTAAATGAGATGAGAATGGAATCATTGTTAGAAACAAAGCAAGACTTGTTGTATTAGGTTTTAATCAGAGGGAAGGTATCGACTACAACGAAGTGTATGCACCAGTCGCAAGGCTAGAGGCAATTCGTATCTTTCTAGCTTTTGCTTCTTGGAAAGGTTTCAAAGTATATCATTTAGATGTTAAGTCTGCATTTCTTAACAGAAAAATCAGTGAAGAAGTCTGTGAGACAACCACTGGGGTTTGTAGATCCGATCCACAAAGACAAAGTGTATCTACTTGATAAAGCCCTTTACGAACTCCATCAGGCCCCGAGAGCCTGGTATGAGACGTTGTCCCAACATCTTTTGGACAATGGGTTTATCAGAGGAACCGTCGACTATACACTCTTCACAAAATTAGTTGATGGACATCTACTGATCGTGCAGATATATGTCGATGATATCATCTTTGGGTCGACAAACGATGTTCTGTGCAAGTAGTTTGAAGAAGTAATGAAGAAGAAATTCGAAATGAGTGCAATGGGGGAGATGAAATTTTTTCTTGGACTTCAAGTAGAATAGTTGTCAGATGGTATCTTCATCCATCAGACCAAGTATGTCAATGACGTATTGGCGAAGTTCAACATGACTGATGCATCGGCTATCAGTACTCCTCTACTATTGAATCATGGTATCGGTCCTGATCCCAATGGGGAAAAGGTTGACCAAATTTATACCGATCCATGATAGGCTCATTAATGTTTCTTACTGCTTCTCGGCCAGACATCATGTATGCTATGTGTTTGTGTGCCCGATATCAATCGAATCCAAAGGTCTCACATCTCATGATCGTCAAAAGAATTCTACGTTATCTCAAGGGATGTCCGGGGGTCGGTCTCTGGTATCCTAAAGACGATGAGTTTGTGTTGAAACCATATTCCGATTCAGACTATGGAAGCTGTAAGTTGAATGCCAAATCTACAACGGCAGGGTGTCAGTTCTTCGGCAAGCGTCTTGTCACCTGGCAATGCAAGAAACAAAACACGGTTTCGTTGTCTACTTGTGAAGCTGAATATGTAGCTGCTTCCAGTTGCTGCTCTCAGGTTCTTTGGATACAAAAACAGATGCGTGTAACACCCGTTAATTTCCAGTTTCAAGATTTAAAGCATGTAAAGTATGCATAATTATCGGGATTTAACCGACCTTTCTTAGAAGCCCTCTCGTCATCCCGGTACGTTAAAACATTTAACTTTTCTTCCAAGATGCCATATACTTCAGTTTGGAGGGGCTAGGATGAAACTTTTTATATTATAACATTAAACAAAAAACCCTAACCCTCCCTCCCCTTGTGGTTCGATCGGCGCAGCTAGCAGCTCCCTCCCCCCCTGTGATTTTCTTCGTTCCAGCCACTCGGCGCAGCTAGCAGCTCCCTCCCCTTGTGGTTCGATCGGCGCAGCTAGCAGCTCCCTCCCCCCCCTGTGATTTTCTTCGTTCCAGCCACGGTGTGAGCATAAAACATCAATTAAAGGTTAGTCCTACGATTCCCCAAGTCTTTTACACCATAATTGGTCGTTATAACACGAGTGTGATCGATTAATGGCTTGTTGTAGGCTAACCAGGTGGCTGTCCAATCGAGCATTTCTGGGACTGTTTTTGAGTGAGGTTTTTGCACCAAAATTCTCCTAGGTATGTGTAGTATATCATACTTAAAAAATCATGTTCATTGGTGTTCGTTAGATTGGTCCACTAGTTGTAGTTTGATTGTTAGTGTTAGGTTGACTAGAATTGTAGTTTGATGCGTTTAACGCGAGGGTTGAAGTGATTAACGACCAATTCAGCTCGGGGGAACTTGGTTTGATGTGCGGGCTGTTGAAAAATCATTTTTATAAGTTATGGGGCTGAATTGGTTGTCGATTGCTCAAACGGGTCGGTACAACACGCAATTGCGTTTATTGAATAGTTGGTGCGTTGTACTTTCGAGTTACCGACCCATTTGACTCATGTAGCGTCGTGTGGACTTGTTGGCTGTGATTTTATCATATTGGGTCCACACGGGGCTGAGTTGGATGTTAACGGCCTAAACGACTCTTAAACACGCGTGTTAGTGTCACCTAGTGCTTCCGGGGGTAAATTGGGAATTCTTTATTCCCGGGAGTATCTAAGGGTCGTTTGGGTGAATGTAAGGCCTCGGGGGCTGTTGTGATTGATTTTGATGAGGCCGTGACTTTAGGTAACTCGAGCCATGTTAGAACGTCTCGTAGGATAAACGAGTCATTTCGATGCCGTTAGTAATGTTTGAATGTAAACCGACAGGTGTTTGAGTTTTGGGATTACTTAGGGATTCTCTAGCTCGTGGTGAACATGTGTCTTGTGTCAGGTGAGTTCATGATGCCCCTTTTTACTCTTTTAAGATTTTGGGCTAGCATGCACACCTAAGCGATTTTGCTTGATGAAATGTTTAAAATTATTTTGGATGGGCTTACTTGTATAGGGTAGGCCTTGAGATGATATTATAGTATGTATGTATGTATGTATTATTGTATGGCCAATATTTGGCAATGTTAGTAGTCGTTATCGACTACGGATGTTATGTATGCCTACTTTGTGTTTGCATACGTTGATGAGATGTACGTGTTTGGGTTGTACATTTGCTCGACCCTGATGTTATTACTTGGATGTTATATATATATATATATATATATATATATATATATATATATATATATGTATGTGTGTGTGTGTGTAAGGCCCTGAACCCCGGGAGCCCCACAGTTGGTATTCATACAAAATACTTATTAAAATAATTAAACTTGAAAACGGTTTCTTCCATTAAAACAAACATCTCAGAGTGTAAATTCAGCAGAAAACATAAATAGTAAAGTAAGTTCCCTAAAACCCAAGAATATTTCCCAAAACCAACTTTTAAATATGATTCATGAAACTATTTAAAATAAAATTGTTCAAAATACATTCTTCCATCCACGTATGCCCTTCACCGTCCAAATAGCTTCGTGCACGTCCAAGCGATAAGCATCCTCTTCCTCACCTGAAACTCACACTAACATGCACACAAAGTCAGCTTGAGCTGAGTGAGTTCAAGTTTTAAGTAAATAATATCAGTAATAACAATTATGATAGTCATACAAAAAGTTTAAAAATAAAAAGATTGCATCCATTAAGTCATCATTACCGAAGACTAAACATTCTCATACATACATATACAAAATATATATATAAACATCCTTTCAAGTACATCCCTATATATATAACAATATATATATAACAATATATATATATATATATATATAACATCCACGTATAACATCAGGGTCGAGCAAACGTACAACCCAAACACGTAACATCAATGCATGCAAACACAAAGTAGGCATAAGCAACATCAGTAGTCGAAACGACTACAACATCGCCAAATATAGGCCAAACAATAATGTGTGTGTGTGTGTATTTAACATCCCAAGGCCTACCATATACTAGCAAGCCTATATAAAATCGTTTAAAACATTTCTTCAAGTAAGAAAACACTTAGGTGTGCATGCTAGCCCAAAATTTAAAAGAGTAGAAAGGGCATCATAAACTCACCTGAAATCAAACAAACACCAGCAACAAGCTAGGAAATCTCTAAGTGCACACTCACAAGTAAGGGCCTGTAAATTGTACACAACGTGTTACTAAACTAGACCGTAAGAACACACTTGCCTAACGGGCAGTTCAAGCCCAACAATTTGGCCCGAGGCCCAACCCGTACTCATTTACTTTACCTTAGCCCCTAAAACCTTTCAATTAACCAAATCCACCCTACGATCATGGTCGGGGCTAACCATGATGCACAACTCACCCGTCGGTATGCAAATCGAGTCGAATACACGCGTAATAACTCTTAAAACCAATTGCCAAACAAATCAGCCCCATATGGACCAAATTCCCATCTTAACCTTTTCATATATCATAATTATGTCACCCGAGTTGATAGGGTCGAGGGTTCCTTTTTACAACACTCACTTTAATGTTTATAAGACAATTCGCGCACAACCGACTCGATTGACTAATCACCAACCTAATCAGCCCCGAGTACAAAAAAAATAATTTTCCCACAGCCCTTAAATCCCCCTAGGGCTATGCAAACTGATTCGGTTGGTCATTCAATCGATTAACGCATCAAACTCAACAATTGACGATTCTACACCCGATAAACCCTAGTTTTCGAACTAAAATCGATTGACCGACCTAAACACCTCCAATGGCCACAAAATTTTAATATGATGTAAATGCCCTACCTGGGAATCTTTCTACACCAGAAACTCTAATTTTTATCCTTGGGAAGCGGGTCAATTGCACCTTGGCCGAAATCTATCCAACGAAAAGAATCGGCAAAATTGAGCATCAAAACGATTAGGGGTGAACGAAAAAAGTGTTGGGGATTGTAGTACATAACTTGAACTACTTCTAAATTCCTTGGAATCACTCAAAAAGTCGAAGCAAAGAAGGGGGGGCTGATCTTCTGGCCGATCGCTGCTGGTAGGGTTAGGGTTAGGATTTGTTTCGTTTTATAATTATAATAAAAGAAGTTACATCCAAGTCCCTCCAAATTGAAGTATAAGGCATTATGGAAGAAAAGTTAGATGGTTTAACGTACCGGGATGATGTAGGGGCTTCCGAGAAACGTTGGTTAAATCCCGAGAATTATACATACTTTACATGCAGGAAATCTTTAAACCGAAAAAATTTAGCGGGCGTTACAATATATATAGGGACTTACAAAGATGTTTATATATATGTATGTATATATATATATATAAGGATGATTATTTGTCGATGATGATGGCTTAACTGATATATCTCTTTTACTTTTAAACTCTTGGAATGACTACTATGATTATTAATTATTGATGTTATTTATTAAAACTTGAACTCACTCAGCTCAAGCTGACTTTGTGTGCATGTTAGTGTGAGTTTTCAGGTTAGGAGAAGGATGCCTTACCGCTTGGACGTGCATGAAGTTACTTGGACGGTGAAGGGCATACTTGGATAGAAGATTTAAACATTAAACATTTCTTTTTAAAAGTTTTATCAAATGCATTTAAATTAGTTTTTGGGCATTATTCCCGGTTTTTGGGAACTTATTTTATTACTTATGGTTTTCCTCTGAGTTATACTCTGAATTGGTTGATTTAATGAAATGAACTGTTTTCAAGTTTAAGTATTTTTATAAGTATTATGGATGAGTACCAACTGTAGGATTCCCGGGATTCGGGGTCTTGCAAGTTGGTATCAGAGTCATGGTTCGAGGGATCCGAGCATCCCCGAATGCTTGGACTCGAACTGTAAGGGGAAAGACTAGTATGCCCACCGCAAGTAGCTGCACGCCAAGAGATAACTTTAGTTATTAGTCATTCCTTTAAATTTTAAAGTTTTCTAGTATGTGATTGATTGTTAAAGTGTTAGATAGAAGGCTAATGTGGTTAGGGGCAGGGGGTGATTAGGACGGGCGGGTAAAGTAAACGACTAATTACACTTGATCAACGTCATTAGCATTTTACCCTTACCTTACATGTTCTAACTACCACTTGTACTTGACCGTGTTAAAATTCTATCTTTGTAGGGATAAGTCATGGTTAATACTCGAGCAGCTAAGAGAGGTGGTTCTAGTGTTCTTGGTCGTGGTCGTGGTCGTAGGCCACGTGCCGAAGCTGAGAATGTGATTCCTACTCCCCAGCAGGAAACCCCGATTCATGAGGAGGGGGATAACCCCGCCTTAGATCCTACTATGTGCGCGGCTATCTCGGATGAGGTTTACCAGGTGCTCCATAGCGCCATTCCTGAGATCGTTGCTGAGGCTGTCAGGGCCATGGAGGAGTCATTGGTTGGTAAGAGTTCGGATAAGGGAAGGAAGGGTAAGGAGGCGCAGGTCGAGGAGGAGGAGGAGGTGTATGTGCCGAGTGGGGATGAAGACGAAGTACGGACTGTTAGTGTATCTACTCGGGGTTGCTCATATGGTGACTTTAAGAAGTGTGACCCCCCTTCGTTCGATGGTACCAAGGATGCGTTGGCAGCACATCAGTGGGTGAGAGAGATGGAGGCCGTTCAGAGGGTTAGTAAATGTAAGGGGGATGACATGGTAACCTATGCTACTGCCTCTTTTCGTTCTGAGGCACTGTATTGGTGGGATAATCTGGTGCAGGCTATGGATGATCGTTCGATTAGGCGGATGACGTGTGATGAGTTAAAGAAATATGTTCTGATTCAGTTTTGTCCTCAACACGAATTGGATGAGATTGAGCAGGATTTCTTGACCGTGGAGGCGGGCAGTATGAAGCATCGGGAGTATACCACAAAGTTTAACAAGATGGCTCGTTTATGTCCCGATTTGGTTACTCCTGAAGCCAAGAGGATTAAAAAGTATGTGAAGGGGCTTCCGGCAGATATTCGTAGGAGTGTGGTGACCACCGACATGAACTCTTTTCACTCGGTGGTTACCCTAGCAGGTACATTGTATGATCAGAGGGAGAAGTTACCGCCGACCGAGACTAGGAAGACATGGAACTCAAATTCGTACGGTAAGCAGCCCGGGGGAAACAATTTTAATTCGTCTGAGAAAAGGGTAAAGACTGAGACTTCTAATTTAAGAGGGATGCGGCGTTCGATAATTGCAAGAAGTGCAGGAAACCGCACAAGGGGGAATGCAAGAGTGGGTCTGGCTCCTGTTTTCGTTGTGATAAGGTTGGACACCCCCATTTCGAGTGTCCGACGTTGACTTGTTTCCGCTGTAAGGGTGCCGGTCACTTGGCGTCAAACTGTCCTACCAGTAAGGCGAGGGCATCCGGTCAGGGGACTTCCTCGAGGGGGGAGGTAGAAGAGAAGCCAAAGGCCACGACGAGGGCCTTCAACATCTCCACGAGAGAGGCGAAGGATGATGCGGACGTTGTTTCAGGTACCTTTCCTTATTTAGATTTTATTCCACCGTTATAATTTCTTATTCCTTTGGAATCGTATGTGACGATCATGTAGCTAAGCAATAGTATAATATTATCCCAGGTACCTTTTTACTTGATGAACTACAGGCGTCAGTCTTATTTGATTCGGGCGCCAGTAGAAGTTTTGTGTCTACCGCTTTCTGTTCCTCGTTGAATAAATCACCCGAGCGTGTTGTCGATGTGTTTGAGGTTGAGGTCGCCGTAGGAAAATCCGTTTCCGTGTCTAGGGCTATTCAGGGTTGTTCCATCGAGCTGTCTGGGTATAGATTTCCAGTGCGGTTGTACTTGATGCCGCTTGGTTGTTTCGATGTGGTGCTCGGGATGGATTGGCTCGCGAGTGTTGATGCTCAGATCATTTGCAGTCAGAAACTTGTTCGTCTGAGGGCCCCGGATGGGACCCTGATGTGTGTCTAATAACCCTATAATAATGACCCTCACAACTAAGCTTTGTTATTAAAACGAAAATCCTAAAACCACACACATCCGGCAAGTGTACCGATCGCAAGTAGTATAGACCTAGGAAGTCCGAGTATAGAACACGTGGACACGTAAAACGCTAACGATTACTAACCCTAGACAAGACCTACCTAAGAATAATATTTAATTGATTTTTGATTTCTTTTAACTTAACTGAACTAACCTAACTGACTGACAAAATTACCAAAAATAGAAAACTTAACGGAAAACTAACTGTGTTAACTTAGGATGGAGAAAAACGTCTACCTAGGTCTGAATCAAATTGTAGGCCTAACAAGCTAATGGATTGCATGACTTCAATACACCGGTCCCTAGAGATGACACGACTAAGGATCGCTCGGGCTCACTGGATTACCTCTCGGTCTCACCCAACAAGCCTAAACTACTCAAAATCGCCTAAAACGACCAAACCGGGAAACAATTGCTAACGTGTTCTAATGAAGGATCACCTCTCTGTCTCACCAACACTCGACCCTAATGGCAATGAATACTACACAACCAAGGATAGAGGAACAATTCAACTTAAACCAAAATAGATCAACTAGTCGCTCAAAACACCTAAACCTGACAAGAAACAAACTCGCTCTCGCGCAATCCTTATTCTAGCATGCAAAGGCAATGAGACAACCCTAACTTCCTATCACCTCACGGTCTCAAAGAAGGTGTTTAACTGCTGTACTTAATCCAAATAATCACGCAACAAAACCCTACGGTGGTACCAACCGCAAACAAACCCTAAACACCAAGTCTATAATCAAACAATGCACCGATCAATCAATACAAAACTAATCAACCAACACACGGGGTTTATGCAATAATTCACCAAAATTCTCAGCCACTAAACACAACCTATTTCATGTCTAAATCAAACTTTACAATAACAATTCAAGTCTATCATTCAAACAATCCATAAAACTCATCAAAACCTAACAATTAACATCATTCCTAGGTAGAACTAACAAGATTAGCCGATCATATTATTTGGACAGCAGCATATACTCACTAAAAACTCCATAAAACTCATATCAATCATCTTAACAATCGTCCAACAATCAATTCTAATCATAAACAATTCAATCTCTCAAGTACTTGCAAAACAATTCAACAATTAAGCAAGAAACTAAAAGTTTATGAACAATAGAAAAAATGTAAGGATATGAGATGTTCTGGGGCTGCTCTCGGCTGTAAAAAACAGTGGTGAATGATCCCGAGGCTTGGTTCTTGTGTCTTCTTCCTTCCCTAGCCGCCACAACCTTCAAACCCTAGCCGAAAAAAGATTTCTCCCTTGCTTCCTTCCTGCTGCCTGCTGCGATCGGCTGCTGTCCAACCCTTTAGGGTTTTTTTAATTTTTTATATATTATATTATAATGTAAGATTTGGGCCTCCATGATGCATACGGGCCGGGCCTTGAGTTGTTTACTTGAAAACATATGCGCAAAATGCTCGTAAACTGCTCCAAAAGCTCGGTTTCTTTCTTTCTTGTAACCCATAACCTACAATATGAATAAACTTACGTAAAACCTATATAAAACGAGTTAAAACAAATAAAATATAATATATTACGTAGATAAAAGGTGCGGAAAATACGTGTGTTTTACAACACATCAAACCCAAATTACGGTCTTCGGTGATCGGAATGGTGCGACGCCGCATATTATATCTATGCTTAATGCGGGAAGGTTGATGCAGCGGGGTTGTGGGGTGTATCTAGCGTATGCTATAAATACGAAAACCAAGGTGGCTACCGTCGGTGATGTTCCTATTGTTCGGGATTTCCCAGATGTATTTCCAGCTGATTTGTTAGATGTGCCGCTGGATCGCGAGGTCGAGTTCCAGATAGACCTTATACCGGGCGCAAAACCCGTTGCTCGAGCCCCTTATCGTCTAGCACCCAATGAAATGAAAGAACTTATGGCTCAATTGAAAGACTTGCTCGACAAAGGCTTCATTCGACCGAGCATCTCACCTTGGGGTGCCCCGGTCCTGTTCGTTAAGAAGAAGGATGGTAGCATGCGGATGTGCATAGACTACAGTGAATTGAATAAACTCACTGTTAAAAATCGGTACCCTCTCCCAAGGATTGACGACTTATTTGATCAGCTCCAAGGAGCTAGTTGGTTCTCGAAGATCGACCTTAGGTCCGGGTATCATCAGTTGAAAATTCGGGAGGAAGATATTCCTAAGACTGCCTTCCGTACTCGTTATGGGCATTATGACTTCCTCGTGATGTCTTTTGGTTTGACCAACGCACCGGCTGCGTTCATGGACCTCATGAACCGGGTGTGTAGGCCAATGCTTGATCGTTCGGTTATTGTGTTCATCGACGACATTCTGGTGTATTCCAAAAGCGAATCCGATCACGCCGGTCATGTCACGGAAGTTTTGGAAGCTCTGCGAAAGAACAAGTTGTATGCGAAATTTTCTAAGTGTTCTTTTTGGTTACGCGAGGTTCTTGGGTCATGTTATTAACCCGAGTGGTATTTTGGTTGACCCTGCAAAGGTGGAAGCCGTAAATGAATGGGAATCTCCTAAGTCTCCGTCTGAAATTCGTAGTTTTCTGGGCTTAGCGGGGTATTACCGCTGCTTCATTCCCGATTTTTCGAAAATCGCTTCGTCATTGACCAGGTTGACCAAGAAGAGTGTTAAGTTTGTTTGGGGTTCTGAGCAGGAGGAGGCTTTCCTCGAATTGAAGAACAGGTTGACGCATTCCCCGATTCTAGCTTTACCCGATGGCACCGATGATTTAGTGGTTTATTTTGATGCCTCTTACCAGGGGCTCAGGTGTGTTCTGATGCAGCGAGGCCGAGTCATCGCTTATGCCTCACGGCAGTTGAAGCCTCATGAGGCGAATTATCCTACTCACGATTTGGAGCTGGCGACGGTTGTGTTTGCGCTTAAGTTGTGGAGGCATTATTTGTATGGCGTTCCTTACGTTATCTGTACCGATCATAAGAGCTTAAAGTATTTCTTCGAACAAAAGGAACTGAATATGCGACAGCGTCGATGGTTGGAGTTGATTAAGGATTATGATCTAGAGATTATATACCATCCCGGTAAGGCTAACGTGGTAGCCGACGCGTTGAGCCGGAAGGAGAGACCGAAACGCATTCGTGTAAAATCTAACCAGCTTATTCTTAAACCCGACATTTTGAAACAGATAGCCAACGTTCAGAACAAAGCTTTACAGGTGGAATGGATTATGTCAGAGCATATTTGGGGTCAAGAAAAATTGTTGGAAGGCGTCAGTGATGGGGTGAAGTATAAGGATAGGCGTTTATGGGTACCAAGGTATGGGGGATTCAGAGGTAAAATTTTGGATGAAGCACACAAGTCGCGCTATTCCATTCATCCGGGCGCGACCAAGATGTACCAAGACCTGAAGAAGAATTATTGGTGGCCTGCGATGAAGTTTGAGTTGGCTCAGTACGTGAGTAAGTGTTTGACGTGTCTACAAGTTAAGGCTGAGCACCAGAAGCCTTTCGGGAAACTTCAACCTCTAGAAATACCTGAGTGGAAGTGGGAGCATCTTACAATGGATTTTGTGACTAAACTACCTCGTACTCCTAGGGGTAATTATGACACCATTTGGTTAATCGTTGATAGACTGACCAAGAGCGCTCATTTCTTGCCGATTCGAGAGACTTTTAATTCTGAGCAGCTGGCTGATGTGTTTATTCGTGAGATCGTTTCTAGGCACGCGGTGCCGGTATCTATTCGGATAGGAATAAGCGTTTTACCTCCAGGTTTTGGAAGAAGTTTCACGAGGAGATGGGTACCAAACTCCTCATCAGTACCACTTATCACCCACAGACGGATGGTCAGTCCGAGAGGACCATTTAGACTCTTGAGGATATGTTGCGGGCTTGTGTTATCGACTTTGGTGGTAGTTGGGATCGTCACTTACCGTTGGTAGAGTTCTCGTATAATAACAGTTATCACACCACGATTGGGATGCCACCATTTGAGATGTTGTACGGTAGGAGGTGTAGGACTCCAATCTGTTGGGGTTCCATTGGTCAGAAACAGTTGGGTAGTTTGGAGGTGGTTGAGGCTACAACTGAGAAGCTCGATAAGATTAAGACTTTTATGAAGGCTGCTCAGGATCGTCAGAAGTCTTATGCGGATAAAAGGTGAAGGCCTATTGTGTTTGAGGCTGGGGATCGGGTTATGTTGAAAGTTTCTCCTTGGAAGGGTATTATTCGTTTTTGTAAGAGGGGGAAGCTTAGTCCGAGGTTCATTGGTCCGTTCTGTATATTGTCTCGTGCTGGTAAGGTAGCGTATAGGCTGGAATTACCCAATGAGCTCGCGAGGATTCATCCTACTTTCCACGTGTCCCATGTGAGGAAATGTTTAGCAGATGAGGAGGCCCATGTGCTTCTTGATGATATTGAACTTGATAGTAAATTGAACTACGTTGAAGAACCGGTTGCTATAATTGATCGTCAGGGAAGGCGTTGAATAAGGTGGTTAGGCAGGTGAAGATGCAGTGGAGGCACCGTAGGGGCTCTGAGGCTACTTGGGAGTCCGAAGACGAGATGATGAAACTCTACTCGCAGTTGTTTTTGTTGCATCGGGATTCGGGGACGAATCCATTGTAAGGGGGTGACTTGTAACACCCGTTAATTTCCGTTTTAAAGATTTAAAGCTTGTAAAGTATGTATAATTATCGGGATTTAACTGACCTTTCTCAGAAGCCCTCTCGTCATCCCGGTACGTTTAAACATTTAACTTTTCTTCCAAGATGCCATATACTTCAATTTGGACGGGCTAGGATGAAACTCTTTATATTATAACATTAAACAAAAAACCCTAACCCTCCCTCTCCTTGTGGTCCGATCGGCGCAGCTAGCAGCCCCCTCCCCCCTGCGATTTTCTTCATTCCAGCCACGGTGTGAGCATAAAACATCAATTAAAGGTTAGTCCTACGATTCTCCAAGTCTTTTACACCATAATTGGTCGTTATAACACGCGTATTGATCGATTAATGGCTTGTTGTAGGCTAACCTGGTGGCTGTCCAATCGAGCATTTCCGGGATTGTGTTGAGTGAGGTTTTTGCACCAAAATCCTCCTAGGTATGTGTAGTATATCATACTTAAAAATCATGTTCATTGGTGTTCATTAGATTAGTCCACTAGTTGTAGTTTGATTGTTAGTGTTCGGTTGACTAGAATTGTAGTTTGATGCGTTTAACGCGAGGGTTGAAGTGATTTGATGTGTGTCTAATAACCCTATAAATATGACCCTCACAACTAAGCTTTAATATTAAAACGAAAATCCTAAAACCACACACAACCGGCAAGTGTACTGATCGCAAGTAGTATAGACTTAGGAAGTCCGAGTATCGAACACGTAGACACGTAAGACGCTAACGATTACTAACCCTAGACAAGACCAACCTTAGAATAATAATTAATTTTATTTTTGATTTTTAATTACTTAACTGAACTAACCTAACTGACTGACAAAACTTACCAAAAATAGAAAACTTAACGGGGAACTAACTGTGTTAACTTAGGATGTGGAATTACGTCTACCTAGGTCTAAATCAAATTGTAGGCCTAACAAGCTAATGGATTGGATGACTTCAAGACACGACTAAGGATCGCTCGGGATCACTGGATCACCTCTCGGTCTCACTCAACAAGCCTAAACTACTCAAAATCGCCTAAAACGACCAAACCGGGAAACAATTGCTAACGTGTTCTAATGAAGGATCACCTCTCGGTCTCACCAACACTCGACCCTAATGGCAATGAATACTACACAACCAAGGATAGAGGAACAATTCAACTTAAACTAAAATAGATCAACTAGTCGCTCAAACACCTAAACCTGACAAGAAACGAACTCGCTCTCGCGCAATCCTTATTCTAGCATGCAAAGGCAATGAGACAACCCTAACTTCTTATCACCTCTCAGTCTCAAAGAAGGTGTCTAACCGCTGTACTTAATCCAATAAATCATGCAACAAAACCCTACGGTTGTACCTACCGCAAACAAACCCTAAACACAAAGTCTAGAATCAAACAATGCACCGATCAATCAACACAAAACTAATTAACCGACACACGAGGTTTATGCAATAATTCACCAAAATTTCCAGCCCTTAAACACAACCTATTTCATGTCTATATCAAACTTTACAATAACAATTCAAGTCTATCAATCAAACAATCCATAAAACCTATCAAACACTAACAATAATCATCATTCCTAGGTAGAACTAACAAGATTAGCCTAGCATATTAATTGGACAGCCATGAACATTTAATAAAACCATTAATAAACTCATACCAAACATCAATTCAAACATTCAATAATCAATACTAATCAATAACAAGTCAATCTCTCAAGTAATTTCAAAACTACTAATCAATTGAACAAGTAAATCAAAGTATATGAACAATGAAAAAGATGTAAGGATATTGGATGTTTATGGCTGCTCCTTGGCTTTAAAAACAGATGGTAAACGATCCCGAGGCTTGATTCTTGTGTCTTCTTCCTTCCCTAGCTGTCACACGATCAAAACCTAAGCCGAAAACACTTTTTTCCTTCTTCCCTCCTTGCTACCTGGTCCGATCGAACTGTTGCTGTTGCTGCTAGGGTTTTTTTATTTTTTTTTTATGTTATAATATAATAGGGTCTTGGGCCTCCATGATGCATACGGGTCGGGCCTTGAGTTGTTTACTTGAAAACGTATGCGTAAAATGCTCGTAAACTGCTCCAAAAGCTCGGTTTCTTTCTTTCTTTCGCCCAAAACCTACAAGATTAATAAATGTATGTAAAAACTATCTAAAACGAGTTAAAACATATAAAATATAATATAATACGTAGATACGGAAAATACGTGTGTTTTACAACACATCATGATTAATGACCAATTCAGCTCGGGGGAACTTGGTTTGATGTATGGGCTATTGAAAAATCATTTTTATTAGTTATGGGGCTGAATTGGTTGTCGATTGCTCAAACGGGTCGGTACAATGCGCAATTGCGTTTATTGAATAGTTGGTGCGTTGTACATTCGAGTTACCGACCCATTTGACTCGTCTAGCTTCGTGTGGACTTGTTGGCTGTGATTTTATCATATTGGGTCCACACGGGGCTGAGTTGGATGTTAACGGCCTAAACAACTCTTAAACACGCGTGTTAGTGTCACCTAGTGCTTCCGGGGGTAAATTGGGAATTCTTTATTCCCGGGAGTATCTAAGGGTCGTTTGGGTGAATGTAAGGCCTCGGGGGCTGTTCTGATTGAGTTTGATGAGGTCTAAACTTTAGGTAACTCGAGCCATGTTAGAACGTCTCGTAGGATAAACGAGTCATTTCGATGTCGTTAGTAATGTTTGAATGTAAACCGACAGGTGTTTGAGTTTCGGGATTACTTAGAGATTCTCTAGCTCGTGGTGAACACGTGTCTTGTGTCAGGTGAGTTCATGATGCCCCTTTTTACCCTTTAAGATTTTGGGCTAGCATGCACACCTAAGCGATTTTGCTTGATGAAATGTTTAAAATTATTTTGGATGGGCTTACTTGTATAGGGTAGGCCTTGAGATGATATTATAGTATGTATGTATGTATTATTGTATGACCAATATTTGGCGATGTTAGTAGTCGTTATCGACTACGGATGTTACGTATGCCTACTTTGTGTTTGCATACGTTGATGAGATGTTACGTGTTTGGGTTGTACGTTTGCTCGACCCTGATGTTATTACTTGGATGTTATATATATATATATATATATATATATATATATATATATATATATATATATATATATATATACTTATTTATATATATATATATATATATATATATATATATATATATTTATATAGGGATGTACTTACAAAGATGTTTATATATATGTGTGTGTGTGTGTGTGTGTGTGTATATGTGTGTGTGTGTAAGGATGATTATTTATCGATGATGATAGCTTAACTGATATATATCTTTTACTTTTAAACTCTTGGATTGACTACTATGATTATTAATTATTGATGTTATTTATTAAAACTTGAACTCACTCAGCTCAAGCTGACTTTGTGTGCATGTTAGTGTGAGTTTTCAGGTTAGAAGAAGGATTCCTTACCGCTTGGACGTGCATGAAGTTACTTGGACGGTGAAGGGCATACTTGGATGGAAGATTTAAACATTAAACAGTTCTTTTTAAAAGTTTTATCAAATGCATTTAAATTGGTTTTTGGGCATTATTCCCGGTTTTTGGGAACTTATTTTATTACTTATGGTTTTCCGCTGAATTATACTCTGAATTTGTTGATTTAATGAAATGAACTGTTTTCAAGTTTAAGTATTTTTATAAGTATTATGGATGAGTACCAACTGTAGGATTCCCAGGATTCAGGGTCTTACAATGCGGGACTACGGTTTGAATTTCCTTACTACCCCTATCTTCGTAGATAATAATGCAGCTATTTCTATTACTAAGAATCCGGTAAACCACTCTAAAACTAAGCATATTGAGATACGGTATCACTTCATTCGTGATTGCTACGAAAAAAAGTTGATTACTGTAGACAAAATTCACACCGATGAACAAAAGGCAGATCTTTTCATTAAAGCTTTTGATAAGTCAAGATTTCAATTCTTATTAAAACTTAATGGTTTAAAAGTTTTGGGAGGTGTTGATAAGGGGGTTACCGAGATTACAGGTGTGTTGGATACCTTGTGATCCTGAACATCAGAGTCAAAATTTTATTTTGTACATAATTTCTCATACAATTTTTGATATTAGGGGGAGAAAATTTCATGAAGAACCAAAAACATTAAAATATATATATATATAAAGCCAAAAACAGTAAAAATTCAAAAATGAGAAAAACATTTAAAAAACGTTGCTCCTCAAAAAATGAGTTTTTGAAGCAAAAAAGAAAGATGATAGTACATTGATCATCTGGTCCCAAATCTAGTAAAAAGTAGCATAAAAAGCTGAGTGCTTAAATGTATTGGTGCTTTGGTAGGCCTTTAAAACAAACAAGTATGGAAAAGTAAGTGATATAAACTAAAACTGCTAAATTGATGGGGTATTATTTTCTAGCAAAAGTTTTGATAATGATGGCAGAAATGTAATAGCTGGTCATACTCAAGCCTTTTAATCAGAATGATCGTTTAAAATTGGTAAAACATAGCTTGCAGTAAGTGGTTAACGCTTCAATAATGTATTGTTTTATGGCCTTAAATCTTGTATTGATGGGATGCTTTAAGCTTCCTGGATCCATAGTGTCTTTATGCGGTTTATCATCTGGGTATTCATTTCGATGAATATTTAAACAAGCTTTAAAAAGCAAACCCACAGATTATGCTGCTTTATAAGTCATTAAACTTGATCGCACAAGTACTTATGTACTAAATTCATTACTGACTTGATCAAAATCTTCTGTTAGACACACGTTGTCCCTTTGATCGCATCTTATTACCATTAAGAAACGGACCACAAGGGACATAATGTTTGCAAGCCGACAGATGAAATCGTGCATACTCATCCATGGGAAAGGACCTTAGGGTATTGCTTGATAACGGGGGTATGTCTTGTAGTGGGGATTATTTTCTGATATGCTTTAAATAAAAGTATTTTTATCTTCTGATTCTAAGGTTTAAGTCAAGTTGGGGTGACTTTGTGAAAATCAAATTAAGCCTGAATCAAGATTAGAACTAATAATTGCCTGAGACTTTGTGCTTAATTGAACCAAATTAAAAGTATCACAGAAATTCCTGAATCATTTGTTTTTGAAAGGTTTAGGTGGACAACAATACCACTGACCAACTTAACACCATTCATAATAAACGCTGAAAATAAAACTATGATGGAAGGACAATTTGGTCAATATGATTCCCTGCTCAAACTCACAAAAATATGTGAATTCAGTCTGGATTTCTAGTTTTTAGTTTTGATTTGTTAAGTTTCTGTAAATATTTGTTTTTTTTTTGAAAAACCAAAAAGATTTTCTTTTCTAATTTAGTTTTCGACTCTTGATGGGCGGGTGACTATATCTCTGGGTGTTTTCATGTATCAACGAATCTTGTAAAGTTTCTTCAATTCAAAATTAAAAAGATTACACTGTGTATCTGTTTTCAACAACGTCATTGATTTGGACCTGTTTAAAATAGAATTTTTTCAAAAGTTGAACCTTATTTAAGTTATTCTTCTAATGTACATGGACATTAAGTTGTACTTGTTACATTTCATGGGTGTGAATTCTAAGTTTGATCTTGCATACTTATGCAACGTATAAGTATGAGACTTATACGCTGCATAAGTTATGCGCCGTATAAGTCTTATACTTATACGTCGCATATGACAAGTGGGTATATATATATGTACTCATATCTGTCGTATATGTGGATTCTGATCCATATCTTATCCGTTTGCTTAATGACAAATGTGTCAGACCTGCTTAGATAAGTGTAGTCACGAGAGATACAGTATTAAAAAGTGAAAAGATATTTTCCATTTTTGGTTATAAATATGTTCAATCAGAAATCCATAAATCATACCCACAACAATCATTTGAGTAAAGTTTTCATATCTACTTGTTGATTTACTTCCAAGTAATCCGATTATGAAGTAAAATTGATAGTGTTAATAAGTTGGTTCAGAATTTGGTTGTAAAATGTGTATAAAAACGTTCAAATCTAATTTTGCTTACGCAAAATCAATTTGTTTTGTTGTTTATCATAGGATGATGAAGGAAGAATATAGTGATGTTGAAGATGAGAGTCTGATGGAATTGTTTCAAGAGTCAAAGTCATTACTTTCAAATATCAAACTTTCAGAAGTCGTTACTTTCAAATATCATGTTTTTCAAGAGAATATATTGAATGAAACTATCACGGATCAGATACATGGGATAATCTGATCATATCCTTCTTATATGACTCCTTGTAACCCGAGTTCTTCCAAGACTACACCTTAGGAGTTCATGAAAAAGAGGTTACTTTTAAGAAAGAAAAACTGTTTGAGCTGAAAGACTGAAGATTGAAGATCAAAGACCTAGCAACATCAAAAAGGGAGTCTGTTAGGACATAATGTCTATTGCTAGGGTCTTAGATGTATTAGATATGATTGTGTAGGACTAGAATTGTCAAATGTATGTTTTGTAGTTGGATTTAACGCATAAGTCCACAAGACGTCATATGATATGCGGCGCATAACATATGCGCCGTATAACTTATACGGGCTTGGGGTCTTTCATGTTGTTTCCTATAAATAGGGGACTTACGCGTTATTATGTAGACTTTTGGTGAATGTTAGAGTGAGAGAGTAGAGAGAGAAAGTTGCTACAAAGTCATATCTTGTAATCTTTGAAGTTATCAATGAAGAATATACTTAATGTTTACTTGTTTTGTTCACTCTCAATGGATTCTGCACTTTGAGATACAAGCTGTAACATCTAGAGATCCTAATTGTTGTATTCACCAGCAAGGCATCCTTCTTTCAAAGATATTAGAAGGAAATACGTTGCTAAGATTCTACTTAGCGATGTGAACGCGATGACGAAAATGGTAATACAAGATATGTTGGAATATCACCGATTGTCTGCGACCGAGAAAGAGAATATGGACAAGACCGCTCCTAAGAGAATCATGGACAGGTTAAATCTCGCTTGATTGTTGAAGGTTATGACTGTTTTATTTTATAGTTAATGTGTTATGACAGTTCTATTTTGGCCTTGTTTATTTATTTCGCAAACATTTTCGTTGAATGTGTTGACGATTTAGTATGTTTCTAATATGGTTTGGTTTGATGCTATGGATGATAGACTGTTTATATTATGGGTTGTTTTGTTTGTTCTGTGTGATTTGATGTTCAAGTTAATAAGTTCAATTTATACAGTAAGTGCTCTTTAAATAACATTTAATGTTATCTATTGTTAAAAACACAATAAGGTATAATATTTTTTGTTAATAGACATTCAGTGGATAAACAACATCAACAAATTTGGATATTATTAGACACGATTAACTAGAGTTTGCAAAACATATGATCATATGTAAATAAAGGATATCGATTCATCATCCATCAGGTTTTGATAACAAAACGAAGCCAATAAAACGATTCATCATCCATCAGGTGTTGATAACAAAAATATCGAATGTTACTAAACATAAAACCTTCAAGAAACAATACTTAAGTTGTTGGTGTTTAAATTAATTTGTAATGAACAAAACAAAAACCCATCAATAAACACATTAGTAAACCTTGACGGGTATTTTTAAACATAAAAACTAAAAATGCTAAGCATAAATAAAAATAAAGTTTTATGGAAAATGAAGAGAAAAAAAAGACAACCGGGCTACTCTTCCATATTTTCTTCATGTGACGTGCTCGCTCCGTCTTCTGAAGCATTCTTGTTGATACTATACCTGTGATGGTTGCGGGAGTCATGACCAGGTTCATGGCATATTCTGCATGGCCTTGGGGGCTTATCCGGTTGACTTTGACTTATAGCTTGCTCGCGTAATGACCTATAGCGAATTGGAAACCCACATCCTTTTGTCCTAACACCAATTAGGGTAGGAATATGGATTTGATCTGGTTGTGTCACACCGGTTAATTCAGCAAACCTGTCTCATCGACTAGGTCTAGGGGCATCAAACTTAACCTCATCTACGGTAGATTTGTACTGATTAATGTAGTCACAATAATGATGCAGCTTTTCCATGTCAGTAACCAGCTTGTTTATGATATGGTCATGCGCAATGTTTATGTCTCGAACAACACGATAAACATCAGTACTTTTGTCTATGTTGGGCTCATCAAATCCAATAGACTGCATAGGGCTGTTAGACACAACGTCTTTTGTCCACCTACGATTAATGTATTGCTTGGGAAATACCCTGATATCTAAAATGTGGAGCACCTTAAAAATGTGACGACATAGTAAACCAAATTTCTCGAATCTCTTACAACTACAATACACAGTGATGTCTTCGTTGCGAATCATAACCTACGATGAAGAATAAAATATAGTTTTATAAAGTGTAAAAAATAAATACAGTAAAACAAGCCATAATGTTGAATTTTAGAAAGCCCAAAACATACTAAAACAAGACCGAATATTGAATATCCGATATCCCTCGTGAAATGAAGCAGGTAAGTGTAGAAAGTCCCGAATATTGAATTTCATAAAATCATCAACAGGTAGGTAACTCAGGGAAGTGCAATTGTGAAGAGTTGCTTGTATTTCCAATTGGACATAAAAAAATGGTAATCGTATAGATTTCAGCTGCTTGTTTCTCAAGTGCGAAGTTACTCCATGTTGCGGATCTTGTATATCTAAAATCATGATCGTTGTTCTGATGTTCATGTCTCTGATGATCCAGTGCAGTCTCAAAATGTGCCAAAAACTCAACCAAAGTTCAACGTGGGTTACAAAACTTACCAAAAAATGGTTCTCGCTCTCTGATCTGGATGACGTACGCATTAGACCAGACATGGTTTCTTCACGATAGTAAGTAGGAATCAAAGTGCTGGTGGTGGTGTTGGAATCAAGATTGTGTCGGGTAATGAGCCAGATGTTGATTTACCACATACCGAACAATCTGATACCGGTTTTCAAGAACAAGGTGAAGTATCCAAGGGTGAAAAGTAAATGAAGATTTGGATGTATTGTATGTTGATCCAATATCCTTTAAACCTCCCACTTTGTTTACTTCTAAAAGAGTTGAGTTAGAAGAAGGGGAGATAGAGATGAATCAACCTGATATTGCACGTCCACTCAATGTCACCAAAGAAGAAATTGAGTTTGACTTTGAGAAATATTTGGAGACTATTGATGTTGATAGTCAGGATATGATTTTTGTGGGAAAACTGGTATTGGAGGAAGTATTGGAAAAGGAAGAAGTACGACATGTAAATGAAGTAAATCAAGAATTTCATGAGTTTAACGAAGACTTTGACAAAGAAATCGATATGATTAGTCAAGAATTCGATTACCAAGGGAATCCTATGGTGGATGAGAAAGAGGTGACAAGTGAGAAACAATATTGGTTCGAGAAGCAAAAAGTTGAACCTGAGAAACAATATCTCAAACCTCTGAAATACTATAAGAAGCATAAGGAGGTGAAGCTCGGGAAGTGTATAAGTATTTCTTACTTGTCAAAGATTCTGAAGACAGCTAAAAGGACGATGCTCGGGGTACAGTATTTTGAAAGTCTTTGCGAGTTGAAATCTTTACCGTGGATAGACGTGATGGACCTGGTATAGAAAGAACTACTTTATTGTCCAAAGAAAGGACCGGTTGAGGAGATTTGGGAGTTTATCTTGAAACAATCAAATTGCAACTTCAATAGTTTGTCTCCTTAACGGTCGTTCTTACATGAATCAAGGGTAAAGGTAGATCCAGAGACAGAAGACTATGTAAAGACTTGGAGGTACAAAAAGCCAGAAACTTTGAAGATTATTTCAGTTTACCTGATGGAGCAAGACTTTCACGATTACTTTATATGGTGGTATTATGATAGCAATCGGGGTGAAACTATCATTGTGTTGAATAAAGATGGGAATTATGACGTGATTGATGCACTTGACCCGATGTGGCTAGTGAACTGCTCAAAGAAGGATATTGAAGTAGCACATGCAGATAAGATTCAGATTCGAAGTGAGAAAGATGTAAATAAAGCCTTGCAGTATTATCGAGTGATCAAAGTTTGTTATACTTATAAGATTCACTCGGGTCGCTTTTGGGAAAGCAAGAGGAGAAAACTGGGAGAAGAGGAAGATAAGAAAGAGAAGGAGAAAGAGGAGGAGATCAAGGATAGAATAGAACATGCTTCATGATCAAAATATCAGTACAAACCAACTGGTAATTCCATTCCTACAAGCCAAGAAAGGTCGTAGAAATGTTTATTTGAAGACATTAGATGAGAGTATCAAGAAAAGGTGTTTGAGATGAAGGATTCAAGATAGAAGACCAAGACCTATCAATATCCGAGGGGGAGTTTGTTGGGACATGAACGTATATAGCTAGGGTCTTGTTTTTGTATTAGTTTTTGTACATTAATGCCATTTAGTATAACAAGCAGCGCATAAGTCCCTTTTGGAATGTGTAAGTTATGTGATGTATAACTTATGCGTCGCGTAACATATGTGCCCATAAATTGAATTTCAAGTCTATAAATAGGATCAAGACTTATGCGTTTGTAAGCTTTTGGACTGAGAACTTTAGAGAGAGTATGAGCGATTTTGTACTTTGATATTGTCAAAACCTATTGCATTGATCTTTGAAGTAAATAGAATGAAGATTAAAGTTTCTTATATGTTTTCGACTTCTTTGGATACTGCACTTTAAAGTACAAGCTGATAAATCTATTATCGATCCTACGTAAGCAAACATCTACGACACTTTCAATCTGGTAACCAGCGAAGTTAGCTGCTGTTTAGTTTATGAATCTAACTTGCTTAGTTCTTGTCGATGTGGCTGCTATTGATAGTGTTGGTGGTACATGTGGAGACAGAGGTAGAGATCATTACAAGAAGTTTGTTCCGGCTCATTACATGTACGCGACTTTGGAACTGGATCAACAAGGACTTGTTGATTTTCAGGAGAAGATCAATTTCTTGCTTGGCTCAAGGATCTTTTATGCTATGTCTACTACATTACCGATCTCAAAACCTAATGTTGAAAATTTTTGGAACACGATTGGGTATGACTATCGTGTTGAACCACCGGTGTTTCAAGCTACGGTGAATAATCTAGAGATTACTTTTTCCCTTGATTACATCCGTGCAACATTGTAGTTGCGGACAATGATTAAGGATACTAGTCCTACTGAATACTCCTACTTGTTTAGAAATGGTGCTTTTTAGTAAATGGTTTATTCTGGTCCAATTGGTGATTTTCATACAAGAAAAGGTTTTCTTTTGGGATCATGGAGGTTTTTGATTCGTGTCTTGATTGTTTGCTTGTCAAGCAGAAAGGCGGGTTCAGATGGTATGGAGGCAGCTATGCAATTTGCTATGGCTTTACTGGTATGTAACAAGCCTTATAGCTTTAGCCTTTTGATTTTTTTTGAGATTGACAATCAGAGGAGAACTACTGGGAGAGAACGGTTTTTGTTATCCCGAAATTCATACAGATGATTCTAAATCATGTTGCTCTGAAAATACCTCAGAGACAGACAACCGGTTACTTTTGTTGGAAGTATTAGTAAAAGGAGTTATGCTTAATGTCGTTCATCTAGTTCGAGGAGTAGACCTGAGCTACGACCGCAATCTACAGCTTTGTTTGGGGCTATTATGAATATGTTCTATATGCCTCCACCTAATGATGGTTTTCCTGATGTACCTACTCAAGTGGCTGCTCCACAACCTGAGATAGCACCACAAAAACAACCTCAATAGTAGTTTTTTCCTTCTGCACAAGAGCCAGTAATTCAACAGGAGGTTGTTAATCCGCAGGTGTTTGAAAATATTGATCTTGATGCTGTTATTGATAGGGGTGTTCCTGTTGTTTCAAAAGTTGTTATTGCTTTGGAAGCCGTTGTTGTAACCTCTGCGCCTGTTTCGTCTGAGGCAACTGCATCTGATAGTTCCTCTGATGGGGTTGATGAAACTACTAATTACTTAGCACTATGAAAAAGGATTTAGGCTGGTAAAAAGAAGAAGCGAGTAGCAGATGATGATGATTCGGACTTTGATTTTGGTGGTGAAGATTCAGAGGCGGAACAATACAAGTTGGTGAAACATACCAATAGAGTTTATGAGGGTTCTAGTTCTATTCTAGTCATTTCTATGCCTCAATAGCGGTTGCTGCATCGGGTGCTGATGTGTCTGTTGGGATGTTTACTAGTGGTATTCCTTCAATGATCTTAAGAAGTTCTTAGCATCTCGGGAGGAGAGTAGCGGCAGATGCATTAAAGAATGTTAGACGTGATGATACTAACAATGATCCTAATGCATCGAAAGTTGCAGGTGGTGAGATGCCAAACACTTCAGAAGTTCTTTGTACTCAAGCTACAACTTAGGGGGAGTCAGTTAAGATGGGATCTGGTGCTAGAAGAGGTGATATAGTTATCGTTGATGAAGAGAGTGGTACTCTTCAAGACTTAGATGATTATGGCGTCATGTCTGATGAAGGAGATGAGTTAGAAGAGGGAGAAATTAAACAAATTGGTGAGAACATTATGATTGACGATACTTTGGAAGAAGGTGAAATTGAGGAGGAGTCGGTAGAACATGTTATACCATCTCATATTCATGAACAAATTTGGTTTTACAATGGTGGTGTTGTGTCAGTGGATATGAACAAGTTTTAAGCACTTGTTGTGGAAGAAAGTGTTCAGTATGAATGGGAAGAGCAACCAATATAGAAAGAAGGGTGTGCTGAATGGTCTGTGAATAGAAATAAATCAGCAGTTCCACCCTTGTTCAAGAAAAATTATAACATTAAGGGGTTTGTTGAATCAAAGAAAGGTATTATCAATTGGTTGTATGATGAAAAGTTTAAATTGCTTGTGTTAAAAATGTATGACGGGATTCAATATTTCCCAAGGTTATTAAAGTTGTTCAATACTTTACCTGAATGTGAGGTAAAGGATTTTGTAAGGATGAACTTGATCAATTGGGGCAAAGATAATTTTGCTGATTGGCTCAAACCTTAGAAATGAAAGTTTATTGAGGATATAGAAAGGGGAGTAAGATCTAACGGGAGACCATGGATGATGGTAAAATAAAAACCCGTTCGACGCTTGAAGAGGATATCGATGAAGCCGATGCCTCAAGATGTGTTGAAGAAGATGAAGCTTTGGGGTGTTGATAGTGAGACGGCTGAAACGGTAATGAAGGATGAGGACGAGCAAGAGTTGTTGAGAGTGTATGATCCAATGCACTTGGTAAATCTCTCTAAATCTGATTTGTAGGTACTCAATGATATCAAGATTTTTTACATCCATGTATGGAATTCAGAGGGGAAGAAGTATTAGAGAGTTATCTTGGTTTGTGTGAGACATTGAGTGCATGTTGGAAGCTTCTCCTGAAGATGGTGTTGGATTGCATACTGAAGAGAAACAAAAAACCAATGAAGCTACTGCCAAGGGGGAGTCTGTTGGTGCATGTTTGTGTGTCAGTACTTCGTAGGTTTATTGTTAGTCTTGTTTGTAATAAACTATATGTTTTGTTTTATGTTTTATGTCTTGTGTTTAAACGGTTTGTTTAGAAGCGAAGTTAAGGTTTAAGAGAAGTCACGATAACTTCTCCTATTATGTAACAGGCGAAGATATGTTGTATATAAACATATCTTCGCCCTAGGGTTTGCGGTTGTTCATTCCAACCATGAGAGCTTGTGAAGTGCTTTACTATGTACTGAAAGATACTGTGTTATTATTCAATACAAGTAAACTTTGTTTAAGTTATTTTTCTATTGTTCTTGTCTTTACTAGTACTCGTAATCAAACACTTAGGGGATTCTACACCCTTTGAGTTTGTGATATTTCCTGTATTGATTCATTCCTGGACCTATAGAGGCTGAAGGTGAATAAAGGAGGATACGGGCTTCATGGTCAAAGTTTCAGTATATGCCTTGTGGTGTATCTATTCCTACCAATCAAGAGAAGTCAAAGAATAAATCATTTGAAGAAATGCGAAGGGAGTATCGTGAAAGAGTGTTTGGAGCTAATGATTGAAGATTTTGAACATCAGGACCTAGCAATATTCAAGGGGGAGTTTGTTAATACTTATTGTCTATCTCTAGGGTCTTGTATGTCTTAGATAACAGTCGGAGTGTTGTTTTGTTAAGTTTAGAAGCGCATAAGTATCTTATACGGCGTATAAGTACTTACACAACGCATAAGTTATGCGATGTATAAGACTTACATGGCGTATAAAAGGTATGTAATGTCTATAAATTGTTGTTGACACTTATGCGCTAGTAGTTAGTCATTCGAGAGTACCATCATTGTAAGAGTGTCATATCTTCTTTGTACTTTCACTGTTATTGATAATATATGAAGAATTAAAGAAAATACTTATGCATTTCACTTTGTTATAGATTTCGCATAAAACCTAGAAGAGTAGATATTGTCATACAAGATTATATTTCGATCTTACACGTTAACAAACGTTTCTTACTCTTTTGATAATTGCCGATCAAGTCTTTGTTAAGTGACGTAGCCTTTGTATTTAGTTATTCTCTATTGGATCCTTGTTGTTTCATGTCCATCCGCTTTTAACTACTCTTTTCTTTCTCTCTTGTTGGCCCATTCTGTTTGGCATATTCACATACCCACCATTCATGTTTTTGGCTTGCAATTAAATTGCTAAATCTCATTAAAAAAACATTTTAATTTCCACTTTTGTTTCCTGCCAAAACATACGAACAATGAAATGCATGCATCACAGATATCTTTATTATTATATTATTACTATTATTTGTATTTGCTACTTATAACTATTATGAGAACCATTTCAATCGTTTTAACTTATTCCAAAAAATTCATGCACCATCGTATTACGTCCTTCAATTTAACACCGTTGGGATACTTTGCTCATTCCTAAAGAAGTTATCAGGATCAACTCTAGTCTTCACACTTACCAGCTTCTTGTAATTCGTCTCTTTGAAATATTTATGCCCATAGACCATTCCTTCAATATATGCATTCCTTCCATGGTTGTTGATACCAATATCCAGATCTCTATAGTTCAGAAATGCTTCTCTAGGGTTCTTCGATACAAATGGAGTCATGTATTCATACATCAACCTTGTGAAATTCAAGTATTTGTTTGCAGCTTCATCGCCAAGTTCGTCCCAGTTTACTACGTATTGAATCTTTGCTATGTTACCCGATCGATGTGGAAAGGGCTTTGCAAATTCTGATATTTCATTCATTCTCCCACCAAATGGGCTGAAATCCAAATTTTGGTATTCGAGTTCTTTCATCCTTTTAAATATGAACTCAAACCCTTGTTTAGTAATAGGGGTTTTCACATAATCAGATTTGATCTTAAATGGGTTGAGACTTTGAGGTGTACGACTTAAGAGAGTTGGGGTCGGAGTACCAATGGCAAACCCCGTGTAGTAAAGAACCGATTCAACCCAACTCATTTCAGTACAATCTGATTCATGTAACCCTAACTCAGGGAAATCTTTGTTCAATAGTGTAACAAGATTCCTTGAGTTTCCTAGGTACAATGTTGGGAAAATAGCACGGACTTTCTTTTCACCGTTTGTGTCATTGGTGACATTAAAGTTCACTCGAATGAAAATATTGCTATCTAGCTTGTTAGCAACTTGTACCCACCGTTCGGCGATGGTGCTAAGATTTTGTTCCTCGGTTCTTTGGATGGTAAAACTGTCACGACTTCTGGAACACGAACCAATTTAATTTTGTAAGCCAGAACCACCCCAAAACTAACACCACCACCACCCGTGATGGCCCAAAACAAATCTTCACCCATACTCTTTCTATTCAAAATGTTACCATTCACTTCGATTATTTGAGCATCAACAATATTATCAACGGATAAACCATATTTCCTCATCAAGTTACCATAACCACCACCACTAAAATGCCCACCAACACCAACCGTCAGGCAAAAGCCTGCGGGAAAGCCATGTTTGTTACTTTTCTCGGCGATTCGGTAGTAAACTTCACCAAGAGTCACACCGGCTTGGACCCATGCGGTTTCTTTTTTCCATGTCCACGTTTATCGACCTTAAATTGAACATGTCGACTATAAAGAATGGTTGATTCGCTTTAGTAAGGTAGGAAAGACCTTCGTAATCATGGCCACCGCTTCTTGTTTTCATTAGTAGACGGTTTTCTTTTCCGCATACAACAGCTGCCTGAATGTGGGAAACGTGTTTGGCAATAATGATTACAAAGGGTTTTGGTGTCGTAGATTCATTGAACCGAAGATTTCAGATGTAATTTTGCAAGACAGTGGGGAAAGATGAGTTCCCGGTAGTGTAGACCTCTCCGGTGATCGGGAACGAAGAGTGCGCTCGGTTGTTTAGACATTGGAGGAAGCGATCTGTAACATAAGTTGCATAAGTTTGGGTTGAGAGCAAGACAAGAAAGACAGTGAAAATGGATATTCGTATGTTGAAAGAAAATATGTTTGCCATTTTAGCATAGTTTGAGGTTACTTGGTGCATGCAATTTATACACAATCGAAACTCGTAATATATTTAACTTTTAATGCTAATACTTAATAAAGTTGAAAAATCATATGCGAGCACATTTATTTTTATTTTAAAATGATTTTTCCTTTAATATTAACAACTAATTTAACTATAATTTTAAATGTTTAAACATAAATGCAAAGTTTTTAATTACAACAATAAATAACCTTTTTCTTCAATTAATACGACTAATAAACTATTAATTTCTTTTCCCAACAAACATAACTAATAAAACTAAAATAATCAAAAAAGTATAAATATCAAAATTTTTATGATTCTCTTTTAAATTGTAATATTTAAAAAGATAAAACTGTTTAATTTATTTTGGTAATTTTTTTATTCCCCCTCTTCATTTTATTGTACATAAAGTCATAAATACAATTAATTCATACACTATAATTTCTTTCTACCTGAAAACAATTTCGTCCTACTCAATTTATCAACATCCTTTAACGCATAACTTTTTTTTAATAGTTATCAATACATATTTCTTTCTCAGTTGAAATATCTACAAAAATCATTGTGATAAATATACAAAAAAGTATATATATATATATATATATATATATATCATATAAGTGTGTCGATTAAATATTAATATGAAATATACAGCTTACATAAATCATATAGCATATACTACTTTTTAGCACAAAAATGTGTAACATACACAAACACATGCAATCTACACATGAAATTCAGTATCAACAATTATATAAACTACACAAAAATAAATATATCCTACTTGTAGACATTGAAGATTTATTATATATATATATACATGTATATATATACAAAACATATAACTTACACTTTTGTTTTTGCATAAAAAACATATAATGTACACAAACACATGTAACAAATATACGAATTTCAGCATCAACATGTATATATATATATAAGCTATATGAAAATACATATAACCTATACATGTGTATTTTAAATGTACAACCTTCAATTGTTTATATTTTTAATATTAAATACATGGATAGGTTATGTACATTTTTGTTTAGGTTATATATAATTGTTGATGCTGAAATACAAGTGTAGGTTTATGCTTTTGTGTAGGGTGTATGTTTTTATTAATATTTAATATACACATGAGTAGGATATATGTATTTTTTTGTGTAGCATATATATATATATATATATATATATATATATTGATGTTGTATTACATGTGTAGGTTGTATGTTTTCTTATGCCAAGAACAAGTTTAGGTTATACGCATTTTTGTGTAGGATTCTAGGTTGTATATTTTTTGTTACATTATAAAACGAATATGTCTAGGATATTTTTTTTGTATTATTCGTCACAATGTAACTATGTGTAGTTATGTAGGTATGTTAGTTGAAAAAAATTATGTATTGATCGTTATTAATAAAATTACATGTTAATGGATAGTGATATATTGAGTTAAAAATAATTATTTTGAAGAGAAAGAAATTATAGTGTATGAATAAATGTTGTATTTGTGAAGAATGAAAAATCAAGAGTGAAAAGAAATAAGTTACAAAAGTATATTAATTCTTTTCATTTTTTTATTTTCTTAGTTTGATTAGTTATGTAAATTAGAAAGAGGCTTGGGATCTTCAATGGAGACTCAAATTCGATTCCCACTTGTGTCACTTTTGGTGGATATTAGGAATGAAGGATTTGAGCTAGACATTGTGTAAAGGTTGTCAGCTTGAATCCCGAGCCAACCCGGTTTTCGTCCCACCGTGTGTTTCGCCAGAGAGTTCTACTCTTATGGTGGCACAACGACTGTCACGTGGCAGCTAGCAGTATTGTTTCCCGGGGGAACGCCCAAGCCAAACTTTGAAGCCAGCGTGGGCCCGGTTAAGACAACATAGTCTGACCAGAGTGGGGTAACGGGACTCTCCAAATTTCGAGAGTGCGGTAGCCTCAATACAAGAAAGTCGTCATTCTAAAAAAATAAAGAGAAATTAATGGTTATATTAGTTGTATTAATTGAAAAGAAAAGGTATTTATTGTTGCATTTACACAATTTTCACTTATTTTAAACATTTATGATTTCAAATTAAACTAGTGGTCCATATTAATTTCTCACACTAAGATAATTTCTCGCGTGAACCGTCCTATATATATATATATGGGGGTGGGATCAAATGAAAACACCTCTTAAGAAGAAAACTTAAAAACTCCAAAAGAATTATTTTTAACTTTTTTTAAGATTTTTTTTTTGTAGTTGCTTTTTTTTCCATTATTCTTATATGTTGATATTGTTAAAAAAAACTCGTCGATAACCTCCTCGGTGTAGTGCATATATGTGATACTGTGCATTGCATACATCAAAGAGTGTTGTATGGCTTAGAATACAACACTATTGCACATATTTGATACGCACTATTGTATATATGCATTATAAGACTAATGCACACATAGAATACATATTAGGTATGTGTAATACAACATTAATGCACATGTGCACTAAATCGACTTTTATTTTATTTTTATATTTTTCATATAATACAACACTACTGCACATATTCAATACACAAGTATTGAATATATACAATTAAAAACTATTAACAAAAAAATACATTGTAATACACATATGTAATACAACAGTGTCGCATTGTAATACGTATGTGCATTACAACGTCTTTTTTTTTATTTTTTTATTTTTTTTGAGTGAATGGTAACAAAATATAAGAATAATATTAAAAACAGAAATTTGAAAATAATTTTTTATTTTTAATTAAAAATAATTCTTTAGGAGTTTTAAAGTTTTTTCTCTCTAAGGATAAGTTTTCTCTTGATCATCTCCCTATATATATATATATATATATGGGCAGGTTCAAAAGGTAACAAAAAAAAGCAGGGAACTAGGGAACTATTCTTTAAAACATTGAGATAATATGCCTTGATCCGTCATTGTTCACATGAGATACTAGATGCGTGTTTGTTCTAGAGATAAATATATATAAATCTTGATTAATTGCAAACCCAAACAATTAGGAAATAGTAACAACCGAAAATTTCCGTAATTAATAAAAAATCAATTGACCAAAATTTCACGTGCGTTTTATTTGTTCCATGCCACGTGTCATAACTTGATGGCCTCCTAGGCTTGCTAGAAATAATTCACTTTTTATTATAATCTAAGGTTCAAAAGGGAACTCCAAAAAAGTGGGAAACTTGGGAACCCCTTCCCAGCCCTTGATCATTTTCCCACATCGTTATGGTACACTCACGATCACTTGCATCACATCGTTTTTGTAAGGGAAAGAAAAATGTTACATCTCGGATTTTTCGTATTTGAATTCGTTTATGTCTAACTCGATTCGGGATTTTATTTGGATCTTTCATTATTATTAAAACATGAATTTAGTTAGTAATTATTGGTGGTAAATTCATTTTATATTAATATGTCATTTAAACATGTCAAACAACCTTTAAAAACGCTTAAAACGGCTACAAATCGCGTTTATGGAAGTACATGGAGTAATTTTGTCAATTCTTTCTTATTTCAGCTAAATTAACGAAACGTAATGTGATAAAGATCCCAATTTGTTTTCTGGTAGTCCAACCGGAATTTTGTTAGTTATTATACCATATTTTCTCATTAGTAGCTTATTTCATTTCCTATTCGAGTGGATTACTTCATAAACAATTTTGGTGTATTATACTTAATCAAATTAATTCCCAAACCCTAAAATAATCTGTAAACATCAGCCTCCATCTCAATTTCGTTAATATGGTATTCAATTGGTGTTCTTCTTCAATAATCTGTGTTATACGATTTGACTTTCAAGCTTCAAGACCACTTTGACATCGACTATCTTTTGTTCCATATATCGTTTGGGTAAGTTGTCTTCATAAAAACGTTGGTTATTATCTAACTAACAAAAGTCCTCTAAATTTTATTGATTGATGGGGTTTTGTTGGTCAATTGCTTTCCGACCCGTTTAAGGGAATAAAAATCATTTTAATGGTTTTTCAATTACTATATCTTATGGTCGCAATTAGCTTTAGGGCCAAAAGACTTTTGTGTTTATTTTAGAATTTTGAGTGCACTGAACAAAATCAGACACCGATTTTCAGTTCGGATTCTGGTCAGTACCAGCTCGTCTATTTACTGAAAATCTCATAACCAGAGTTCTAGACATCCTCTTGGATTGATTCCAACGGCTATTTTCTTGGTTTTGACTCTATTTTATTTTGTATAAGTCTCAGGTATGTTTGGGTTATATCACACGTCGCGTTAACTTTGCTCATTTATTATTTCTCTTGGTTTATTCACTTAATCATCAAGATGAGTAATTACTCCCCTATTTTACTGAGTTCAAAACCTTTTAGGGACCTTATGCGTACCTTATAATAATTTTATATATCATATTTACATCACTTGCAAATTTCAAATATTGTGTTGTTGATCAATTGAATGTTATATAATATTTTCTTTCTTATTTACTTGGTTATTCTATCGCATTTGGATAGGTCCATCATAATCACATTATAGTATGATCATATGACTGTCATAGTAGCCATAGCCCGTACTTGTTAGGAATGGTCAAACAACAATATCATTTGCATTTATTGTGTCTTAGTAGCCATCAACCGTGTTCATAAGTCATGGCCAAACGACACCAATTACTTGCTTTCATTTAATTGTGGATACTCATGATATCAATTTGCATATTTATTATATATTATATTATTAGTGTCAAAATCTGGTGATTACATACTCAACATGTGTTGTTGACAAACATATTTTTTTACACACATTGTAGAATGTTTATCGTAGATGGTTGAAGTTTTTGAAGAACTTAGTTTATTTGGCTTTTAGGTTATTAAAATAAACAAGAGTTATGATATATTTGGTTATTTGTAATTTCTTTTGAATATTGTGTACTTGATTTAAATTTAATAAAATAATTACATATTGTCATTAAGATTGTTTGTTAGTGCCTTGTGAGTTTTGAACCAACAGTTCGTGCCCCGGGCTTTTACGCTGTAGGTTGGGATGTGACAAAAACCCCTAAAAGTTTTTTTAAAAAAATTATAAGACAAAAAAAATTTTAAAAAAAAAAACAAATGTTTATCTTGCATCCCTCGTTCCAAAAAAAAATATCAACTTTTAGGGGTAGGTTTTTAAGGGATTTAGGTTTTTCAGGTTGTGGTTACGTTTTTAGCCACGAGGGGGGGGGGGTTACTATTTTTTTGGGGTTTTAGTTTAATAAAGTCATGGGAGATGTAGAGGTTCAAAGAACATGAAAGGTGCGCCATAAGATTCGATTGATAGTGTAAGATTGAGTTCCTTAGTTTCCCACTTTTTTTAAGTTCCTCAATGAACTCACCCCTTATTTTTAAATGGAAAAGTGAAAATGCAAATGGAGACAAAAATGACCTAAAAAACCCTCAATGAAAAATTAAAGAAAAGTAATAAAAAAATTAAATTAAAATATAAATAAAAACCAAAAAAAATAAAAAAACTAAAACGCTTCCCCCGTCATTCCAATTTCAAAAAAAGAAAAGACACAATGCCAAGAAAAAAGACACAATAGCGAAAATAAACAAAAAAAACATAATTATACATAAAAAGACACAATAGATCGCAAAGTATATCACAATGCCGAACAAATTATAATACATTTCTGAGTAATATAACGCAACATCAAGAAAAAAAAAGTGACAATGCTAAGGAAAAAAGACACAATAAATGACGAAATTAAACAAAAAACACAATGATAATAAAAAGACACAATGATTGTTTTTCCTCCATATTGTGTTTTTTTAGAACGAGGAATACGTGGAAACATTTTCGTATTTTTAAATTATTTGTTTTTTCATTAAATTTTTCTGAGTTATAACTTTTTTTACTAATTTTTCATTATTTTTTAGGGTTTTTTTTTTACTATAAATCTTTCCTATCCTTCTCACTTTTGTCTCCCTTTATAGAATAACCTGACCTTATATATATATATATGAGGAAAGTAAATACGGTGTTGTTAGCCGTCTAACCTTAGACGTAAAACCCATCAAAACGACGTAGTTTTGATTAAAAAATTACTTTTGATTTTGTTTTTGTGCAAATGATCTCAAAGCAACTGGAAAGAAAAATAAAGCTAAACACTAAAAAAGAAATTGAAGCACATTCTTGCTTGTTGGTCTGTTCATCCCTGCAGTAAGCAAATCTATTCAACGACGATTTAATCAATTAAATATTATACTTCTAAAATTCCTAACTTGAATAAACATATGAATGTGCTGGCTTCATAATGGATAGGCTTTTCAATTAAAGTATTTAATTAGTCCATAATAAATATGTTGAGCTCTTATCAAGAAGAAGAACAATAAGTCTGAGTGTATTTGCAAGGGAGAAAGAGCAAACATGGTGTTTTTTTTACCATCAATTTTTAGGGTTTTATCTTTTCCAATTTTACAGAATAACAAGAATAAATTATGTTTTATAATATTTTTTAATCAAAACTACGTCGTTTTGATGGGTTTTACGTCTAAGATTAGACGGCTAACAGCACCGTATTCACTATCCCCATATATATATATAAAATTAGACGGCTAACAGCACCGTATTCACTATCCCCATATATATATATATATATATATATATATATATATATATATATATATGGTTAGTTTCATTTGATAACTCAAAAAAAGTTAAGAACTTTTAAGAACTCTTAAAAACCAAATATTTTTTTAATTTTTTTTATATATTAACATTATTTGAGACTTGTTTTATCATATTTATAAAAAAAAATTGATTACACATATAAATCACAAGTTACACATGTGTAAAATTTATGTGATAAAAATTTACATATGTGTAAAAAAAACATTAATATGTGTAAAAAAAATTAATTTTCATAATTGTAATCGTAAATATAGATGTCAAAAGTGATAAAACTATACTTAAATAACATTAACCTCCAAAAATTTTTACAAAAAACGTTAGTTATTAAGAGTTTCTCAAGTTCTTAAATAATTTAAAAGTTCTCAAATGATACTAATCCTATATATATATATATATATATTCACTACACCAACGAGGTTACCGAAGAGGTTTTTTTTCTTTACACAATATCAACATATAAGAATAACGAAAGAAAAAAAAACTACCAAATATTTTTTAAAAAAAAGTTAATAGTAATTCTTTAAAAGTTTTTAAGTTTTCTCTTTAAGAGAAGTTTTCATTTTATCCCACCCATATATATATATATATATATATATTAATGCGAGAAGTGCGAGAAATAAATCTGAGTCATTGATTATATTTGATCTATGGTTCATAACTATAATGACATTTTTGTAATAAATATGGAATTCATTTATAAGGCTTTTATTAGAAAATATGTACTTTGGTCTTATTCTACCATAACAAATGTTTACACTCAATGAATTCTCTAAACATTTGCTAATAAAGCATTTAATGATTAATACTGACATAATATTCCTATCCAAATTTAATACCAATTTTTGACTTCTTTTTTTTTCTTTTGTTTCAAATATTGAAATGCATCGCAATATAACTTCAATTTGTTGTTTTTTCTTTTTTTTCCTATTGTTTCAAATCATAAATAATGTGATTCATGAAATTATTTTACAAACTATTTTATACAAAAATATTATGTAAGTTTATATATGTATTGTGTAGGTGATATCACGTATGCGTATGTGAAAATTTTACAAATGTAGGTTATTAGCATGATGTATTATTTTTAGTATGTAGTTTAATGTAAAAAATAGAGTTAACTGCCATTTTAGTACCTGTGGTTTGTCTAATTACCCAACTTTAGTACCGTTTTTGAAGTTATTGCAAATGGCTACCTCATTTTTCTAAAACTTGCAATTTTAGTACTTTTTTTTCTAACACCGTCTATTTTTACCGTTAAGTCAGGGGCAAATTAGTAATTTCGGTTATTTTATTTATTTTCTCTTTTGAGCTAAGTGTCATTTTCATATCTGTGGTTTGTTCAATTATGCAAGCCACTAAATACTATTCATAGTTAATTAAGAACAATTCATGAATGTAGCTCAAATAGTTTGACATAATACTTGAATGCCTGCTATAGTATTTCGGTTTATGTATTAATAAAATTGCGCTAGTTACTATATAGAGTTTTGCTGTTTTTGACTTTTATAGTCAAACTAATGACCTCCAATTTCATAATTGATACGGCTATGTTAAACTTTTGAGCGAAATTCGGTATTTGTAACAAGGAGTACATGAACTGTGCTGGTATAAAACGAATCAGTTTTTCAAAAATTAGAAGAATATATAACAATCACGTAAGTGACAATATACGTTTTACCATTAAAGTCAAAAGAACAACTTCCAGTTTCTGGATTGATACGCATATATCAAACTTGACAGTCTAGTACTTGTTTAAAAGTTACAAGAACTATTGTTTGCAGAAAAAGAATTGGTGTTAAAACTTTGAAAATAACGTATAATATGTTGACCATCAAGTAAGGTCATAATCGACACACCCACCTTAAACGTTTGAGAGAAATTCAGTGTTTTTAATAAGAGCTACAAGAACTAATGTTAGTAAAAACAACCGGTGTTAAAAATTTTTGAAAAAAAAATAATTATTATGGATTTTAACATAAAAAGGTTTGACCATCAAAAGTTGACCCATTTTAAAACCTTCGACTTCTTTAATCTAAAGAAGGCATGAAGTAGTGAAACAACCATTTATCTTAAAAGAATGAAAATGAGGTGGAGAAAAATCATGTTTAATTATTAGCATCTTGTTCATATTTATATTCTTTGCTTCAAAAGTCAATTGTATGTAACATGTAGTGTTACTTTTGGTTTGCCTATATATCTAAACTAATCAAAGTATTCAGTTGCAATAAATTAAAAAAAAAGGTAAAGTTGCGTAATTGAACAAACCACGGGTATAAAAATGACACTTAGCTCAAAAGAGAAAATAACATAAATTACTAATTTGCCTCTGAGTTAACGGACAAAATAAACAGAGTTAGAAAAAAGTACTAAAATTGCAAGTTTTAGAAAAGTGAGGTAGCCATTTGTAATAAATTCAAAAGCGGTACTAAATTTGCGTAATTGGACAAACCATAGGTACTAAAATGGCACTTAACTCTAAAAAATAAAAAAAATTATTTTGTAGTGTGTAGATTCATATATATACTATGTAGGTGGTATTTCGAATTGTGTATATATAAATTATATCTTGTGTAGGTTCATATATGTACTGTGTAGGTGGTATTTTGAATTGTGTGTGTATATTTTATCGTGTGTAGATCCATATATGTACCGTGTACCTGGTATTTCGAATTGTGTATATGTAAATTTTATCGTATGTAGTTATGTAAGTTCATGTATTTATTGTGTAGGTGGTATTTCTAATTATGTATGTGTAAATTTTATTGTGTGTAGGTTCATATATATATATAAACACACACACACTTGGATGTGGCATTTCGAATTGTATGTGTAAATTTTATCGTGTGTATGATCATTTATGTACTGTGTATGTGATTTTACTAATTTGGTATAAAGTTGAAAATCTACCTAAATTTGGTTAAGTTCGAAAAATTAAAATGAATGAATTAATCATAAATTAAAAATACAAAAAAAATATTAAAGAAAAAAATAGTTTGTAACTTAATTATATTTGCTGATAAAGTGATATTATGAAAATCTATTATTTTATGGTAAATGAAACTAGTTATATTATAAAAATATTTAAATTAAAAACAAAAAATATATAACTTATACCACACTAAGTTACATACCATATATGAAAAAAACTTTGTACTAAGATGCCTTTCTATTAAAATAAATCATATATAAAAGAAAAAATATGATTGGTTGTAATTACTTTTCGCACTACTCACACTAAAAAATACTTCTGAAATGAACCTAATCATATATATATATATATATATATATATATATATATACATATATATATATATGATATACCTAATCTATTAAAGCAAACTATATTTTTCATATGGCCTGTAACTATACCATCCAGATAGGTGGCCAATTAATTAATTTTTATTTATACATATTTCACCTAATTAACTAATTTTAATTACCACTCTACAATTTAATAAATTTTTATGTTAAACGATATACCTGTTAATGTATTTATAACGGTTAATGGTTTCATATCTAACTAATATATTAAAGGAAAACCAATTTGCCTGCTTGTCCTTCTCCTAGGGTGTCCACCTAATATTTCATGTCATTCACTTTTCATGCTTATAATTTCCACATAATTAATCAATTAATTTTAATCTTAATGCTAATCTTCTTACTATACTATTAAAGCAAAACAAGATATCCACATGACCTTCAAATAGGATGTCCACATAAGCTTACAAGGTTTCCACTCTCTAGAATTGCCACATAATTCACTAATTAATATTTTCTAGAATCATAACCTCACTAATTAATGTTTTCTGGAATCATAAAAAACTATTTCCTTTTAAATGATTTAAATACCGATTTTTACTACAATTACTTATTTATAACTAATTTGCTACCTTTTTTAGTATGACTATTACCTTAGCAATTCAATAATTTGTATATTTATACAGTTTCTCATTCATACCATCTATACATATTTTTCCTACATCTTGTGATTTTATAGAAAACAATGTAAAGAATTCTTAGGATAGCTATATATATATGACGTTTGAAATTTTTTCCACCCGTGTATAATACGGGCCACTATCCTAATTGTCTTATATTATTGATTGAATATACGAATATTTCTCCAACTTTATTAATTTTAATCATTATGTTTCCTTGTATTAAGCAATCAATCAAGAGACTTAATATTTTTTTCCTTATATTAGTGATTGAATTGTTTATAAATATTACGCCAACTTTATTCATTTCAATTATTATGATTCCTTGTATTAAACAATTAGTAAAGAGACTATTTATATTTTTTTCTTATATTGTTAATTCAATTGAATATGACTATTACCTCAACTTTTTTAATTTTAATTATTATGCTTCCTTGTATTAAACAATCAATCAAGAGACTACTAATTTATGACAAATTTATTTCACCAATTCGTATTCATATTGTATTATGTTATATTATAAATACTCCCGGAATTCTTTATTCTCATTTCATAGTACAAAGCTACATGTAACACTTCGCCCGTGCTAGGGCTGGCATGCCACTTTTATAGTGAACATAATTCAATGTTTTATTTACCATTAATTACAAAACAATTAAAATGTTACAATTCGGTATAAACCATTATTAAAATTTCAAAAATGCCATGAATCTTTAATTTACCCTTGAGCCCTAGATCTGATTTTTCTCAGCTCTATTATGAAACACACGTATAAAGAAAATATGTACGCCTTAATAAAATTACCCTGTAAGGTAACATCTATAACAATAATGCAATACGTTAACAATATATATATATATATATATATAGAAAAGGGTTCAAATAAGAATAAAGAGTTTCTTAGGAATGGTAAGAACCAATAGATTTTTGACATGTGACATTATAACCTATGGTGAAAGAATAATTTTAGGAAACTATGTCGGTTATAATGGCGAAAGAGTAATTATAGGAATGGTAAGAATCAATAGATTTTTAATTCGTATTATACCTATACACATATGTATATTTTCATTTAATCTCTAGTTACGTAATGTACACATATGTACATTATCATTTACCTTAAATTATAAAACAAAAAAGCAATATGTACACACATGTTTTTTTCCTATACACATAAAACAAAAAAAAACACAAAAATAAAAAAAGTATAAAAACCAAAGTTCTTATTTATCATCCCGATTTCTAAAAAAAACGTAAAAAAAAATTCTCGGTTTAGCTAAATTATACATATATGTATAATATGTACATATATGTACACACATGTTTTTTCCTATACACATATGTATAATTTAAGGTAAATGATAATAAACATATGTGTACATTACGTAACTAGAGATTAAATACAAGGATACATATGTGTATAGGTATAATACGAATTAAAAAGAAAAAAAAATCGGTTTTTTTATTATACATATATGTATAATATGTACACACATGTTTTTTCCTATACACATATGTATAACTTAAGGTAAATGATAATGTACATATTTGTACATTACGTAACTAGAGATTAAATGAAAGTATACATACGTGTATAGGTATAATACGAATTAAAAAGAAAAAAAAAATTAGGTTTTTTTTAATGAAACCGGAATGAAATATAAGAATTTTGGTTTTTTTACTTTTTTAAAATTTTCGTTTTTTTTTTGTTTTATAATTTTTAAATATTTTTTAGAGGTTTTTTTTAATGGTCCAAATGGTTCTCAAAGTTTTCAAATTGCCAATGGTTTTCTTCGGATCCTTACCCTATATATATATATATATGAAATATAAGAATTTAGGTTTTTTCATATATATATATATATATATATATATATATTGCATACTTGATAACTATTTTACCCTTTTTAACTAAAGAATTTTTTACATATTTCCCGTTTTGGTGACAATTATGCCAATAGCACATCTTGCCCCGGTTTCATGTCAGGTGTTGGAATCTAGTTGAGGATTTCGAGTTTGGCGCCAGTTACGTTTCCATTGATAGTGTGTTTGACGACATATACGTGTTCGATGTCATTTAAGCCGGTAACACTTCTACAACATATACTCGTTCGATACCACTTGTAACGCATCAGACGTTTAAACGACGTTGGATATGATAACTAGCATCATATGCGATACATGTGTCAAATGCTTAATAAACGTTGGACTTGTTACTAAATCTAGGCGCGCCACCAGCATCGGACAGGCCACTGGCGTCGGACACATAATCGTCGTCGAACAAGTTAACCAGCATTAGTTATCGTCTCATGCGTTACCAGCATAACCGGCGTCGGGTGCGGTTATCAGCGTAATTAGCGTTGAGCTCAAAACCGCCATCTAAATCAACACCGACACTTGAAGCGAGACGACATCAGGCATGTAACCGACACCTGACGTGAAACCGGCGACAGACGCTATCGCCATAACTTTTATCGAACGAGAAATATGTAAAAGAGTCCTTTAGTAAACATAAGGGTACAATGCTCATTCACTATGTTAATTTAATGAAAAAAGATATATATGTTATACATATTTTTAGGAATAGAAACTATGTAATTGATTTTATGGGTTGAAGAAATTTGTAATTGATAGGACTTAGAAAGAGCAAATATGTAGCTGATCTTTGATAAGATAAAATATGCAATTGGTAACCTTAGAAGGGGAAATATGTTAATATCTCTTAAAAACTAAACTATATAATATCATTGTAGTTTATTAATTTCTCTCTGTAATAGAACATTTTATGTATACTTCATATCCTTCTAAATTAATATCATTAAAGTTTACTTAAATTCAACTCTTACTCAATATAAATTGGTGAATGGAACATAATATATTAAATTATTAATATTAACTCTTCATATGTTGAAGCTATTGAGTAGAGTTTCTTTATGACACTTGATGAGTTTTATTAAAGTATTAAGTCTTTAATTAAGTGAGACTCCTCACTCACCTACAACTCTTCTATTTTTACTAGACTTGGTGTCTCATTTGGAAAATAAAGGGGAAAAGAAATATACAAATAGACACTACAAAAAAAATGTCATTTAGTGACACATATTTTTTATGGCTTTTAGCTTTTGTGTCACTATTTTAGGTTTTAATAGCACTTTGTGTATGCCACATTTGTTTGGTACGCTCTTTTAGGGCATTTAGCATTTGTGTCACTGATATTTAGGTTCTAATGACACTTTGTGTATGCCATAATTGCTTGACACACACTTTTGATGACATTTAGTATATATGTCACTAAAATTTAGGTATTTAATGGCACCATGCGTATGGCGTATTTTCTCACAACATTTATAGTGGCATTTATCATTTATATAACATAAATTTACATTTTTAATCAGTTTATGAGTGCCATATTTACTTGACATACATCTCTATGCTAGGAGAATATAGTGAGCCAGCCTTGGTGACAATGTTTTAAAGAGTACCTAAAAACAACAATGATTCCAGCATGAATTACATCAACAAAATTAACCAATATGCATTAGAATGACAAATAGCTAATTTCTCTCTTCACGATCAAATTCAACTTTAAGATATGATAAATACTCGTCATGTAATCTAATACCTCTTTTAAAAATCAATTCACAAAACCAGTTAATCTAAATAAATGTTTTTTACTAAACAAGTCCCAGAGTTTCATAAGTCTCACTCAATAAATGATTTACAAAATTCAATTATATCAAGCACCTAATAGATCATAGAAAAAAATAACTAAATAAAAGAACTAGCATCGATCAATATTTCTTTACTAAACATATCTCACATAAATGGATTCACAGAAATCAATTCATTGAATTCAATGAGCGGAAATAAATAGTTAAGAGATTGCTGAAATAAATTGTTAGTATACCTTGAGCAATTTGAAAATCAAATGGACACAAATCCAGAGTACTTTTGCTTAACTTGATAAGAGGAAAGGAATCAGCTGCAATCTTGATTTGGATTTATGTGAACAAAGCCCATATGACTTTTGTATTTCAAAATTGCAGGCTACTTTGATTCAGACTCCAGGGAGAGCTGTTTTAACACTTGCCACGAACCTTAAATCAATTTATTGAAAAACTTGGTCTGTTGGACAAGCAACCGCGACGTAGATTGAAGAACACAAGTGGTGTAGAATAATACTGATATGTTGGAGAACAATGACAATTTAATGATTTAGCTAGGAGGCGAAATTTCAGTGAATCCTAAAATTGCTAAATTTCTTTATGGAGGGAATTTTAATAATTTTGGAGGGAATTTTAGATTGAGTTGAAACGATTTAGCATGACAACTAATTGATAAATAATTTAAAATTCGATTTTGGGTCATGTAATCGAAATATGTTATTGTAAACTTAAAACTAATAAAATAAAATTTGTGTTTCTAATTACTATTGGATACATTATGTCATATAATAGCTTATAAAAGTGTTAACGGTCCGGACCCAAGTTTAATACGATCACTATATTTGACCGTCACCACCCTCATTGAGCATTATTTGAAATGTAGGGTTGTCTTCGAGAATTATTTAAAATTTCGAGGCATGGGGCTAGAAAAAAAATGGCCACTAAAATCATGTTTTTTATTATGTGATAAATAACTTTTACACTTTTACTAATTGGTTTGCATTTTCAAAGCCCAATAAAGACCAAAACAATAATAATAATAATAATAATAATAATAATAAGAAGAAGAAGAAGAAGAAGAAGAAGAATTACTAAAATGACCAATATAAAACGTAAATGAAAGTTATTTTTAATTATAAAGAAAAAAACTCATGAGATTTGAACTCATGATCTTAAGTTTCATGGGCTAACACCCTTTCCTTTGCATCATGGTGTCATTTGTAGCCCCTTGTTTCAAAACAAAATTATATATAAAATATATATGAATTACTTTAACAATTATGGCTTCTCGGAGACTGGCTCTGGATCAGACATCCTCCTCGCCTTCCATTTGGGCCACCTCTGTTGACATGCATTGACCATGTTTAACCATAACGCGCTATATTATACAATAAGTGTTATATTGGGTTATATAAGGAGTTATGAGGGTCTTAATAAGTGATAAAGGACCAAATAAGGTGCTGTTTGTTTTTTAAGACAAAAACTGTCTACAATCTGATTTCATCTGATTTCATGTATGCAACTGAAGATGTGGTCTGAAGGTCTGCAATATGAAAATATAATACAGTTTGTTTCATAAACTGGGTATCGTCTGCATAAGCTGAAAATTAGTTACCTATCATACATATCACAGTAGATAGAAGTCATTTAACGTTTGTAGACTACTAAAATAGTTGGTGGTGGGCGATGACGGTGGTGGTGGCGGACGGTGGGTGGTGGAGGTGATGGTGGTGGGTGGTGGACGTTGTTGGTGGTGGGTGGTGGTGGCTGACGGTGGGTGGTGGTAGTGGATGATGGTTGTGGCCGACGGGTGGGTGGTGGTGGTGATGGATGGTGGTAGTGGTGGATGGTGTTGATGGACGGTGGTGGTGGTGGCGGTCGGTGGGTGGTGGTAGTGGACGATGGTTGTGGTCGACGAGTGGGTGGTGGTGGTGGTGGTGGTGATGGACGGTGGTGGTAGTGGACGGTGGGTGGTGGCGGTGATGCACGATGGTGGTGGCAGACGGTGGTGGTGGCGGACGGTGGTGGTGGCGGTGGGTGGTGGTGGTGGTGGTGGCGGCGCACGATGGGTGGCGGTGGTGTTGGACATTGGGTGTTGGTAGGATGTTAAGAAGTATGAAGATGTGTGAAGAAGTTAAACAATAGCTTATTTTTTAAAACCATAAAAGTAGTTTGCAAATCTTATTTAAAAAAAAAACAGACTTTAGAAGCTTATGTCAGCGCGCCTGCAGACATAAGCCTCCTGCAGATGTTTTAAGCAAAAACAAACACCACCTAAAAGTCTTAATGTATCATAAAGATTCAATTTTACTAGCAATCATTATATTTGACCATGATCCGTGTGCTCAACCATTATTTAACCTACATTTACTAAGTTTGACCACGAATCATTGTCAATACACCCATGTTTGATTATTAATCTAATCCAACTATCTAATATAATCTAATTATACTAATAAAGAAAAATAATGAGGTTGATCTGACAATCTCACATTCATTCTTGGTCTAATCTTTGTTCTCATTCATGCTACCTATCCATGGGTTATGGAGCAAAACCATTTTGGCAAATGAGTTATAATTTCCTTTCTAATCTTTTATCTCATTCATCTTATCTATCCATGGGTCATATATCAAAATAATTTTGACAAATGGGTTATAATTTCCTTTATAATTTTCAAATTCCTCATCTTTTTTATCTTACATATCTATGGGTTAATACAAATTTTGACTAATGGATTATAATTTCCTTTCTAATTCTCTAACCTCTCATCTTATTCATCAAAGCTATCAATAGGTAATGCGTCAAAACAATTTTAGCAAATGCTGTATATAAGGAGATTTTTTCTAATTTGTAAATTTGAGATTATACTCTTCTTATTATTTGTACTATATATTTTATTTTATTTTATTTTTACATTTAATTTGTTTATTCGTTCAAATAACGGACCTTATTTATTTTTATTACTGAAAAATCCCGTGTAATACACGGATTCAAAAGTTAGTGACCCTAATAAACTGTGACATCCGTGGCAAAACCGAGTACACTTTAGTACTTACAAACTCGAATAAGCGTTTAACCGCTTATTGCGTAACGAACAAACGAATAACCAAACGGGTCTGGTTATGGTCCGGATATTCCGGGGTGCCATCTATAAGTGATATACGTTTAATATAAGCTAAAATATTGGTAATATGGCCTTAGTTCGATAGCAAACAAGTTAAACGAAAACATGCTCGTTTAACTACCCGCTATAGATTTAAACGCGAAAGATAGTTACAAACTAAGCATTGTATCATCCGTTAAGCCGAAAAAGACTTACTAAACACTTATTTGAAATGTTTTAAGCGATCTGTGAAAATATTTTTGATTTTTACAAATATATAGTATGTTTTTATAAATTTACACAAAAATAGCCGAAAAAACGCTCGTTTTGCTCCGTTTGTCGCACCCGATATATTTTTGTCGCCAAAAACCGAACCCGAAATAAATTTGGACTAGGCATTTCACGTTCGGGCACGTAAATCGAGAAAAGTGGGCCAAATAGGCCCAAAAGGGGGCCCAACAAGCCTAGCCCACCAAAAAAGACTTTTTTTACCCTTGGTTTTCCTTTAAATATAAACAAGTCCAAGATATTTTTGAAGATATTTTCTTGTGGAAATCTGTAGAACAGCCTAGTTCTCTCAAAACCCAGCAAGAACAAGGTAAAAAGCTTCACTTTTGGCTAAGTTTTAACTCGTTTAAACTCGATTAATACCATATAAACATAGCTTGATTGCCAAAAATCATTCCTAACCGTGTAAAAATCCTAAAAATGGTCCATAAACATGTTTTGATCATACACATGGTGAGGAACCTGGTTTGATAGTTTTTTTGGCCATAAACACGGATTAAAGGGTTGAAACGGCGTTTTTACGGTTCAAAAGTTCGTTTTTGTGCACTAGCCGAAACCCTAAGTTAAAGGGCTGTTCTATTGATGAAACCTGCTTGGTTTGTGATATAGGATCTGTACCTAGCTTATATAGAAGCACAAGAACCCGAAAAGTTGATTAGAAAGGCGGAAACGAACCAAAACCGCTAAGGTAATGCCGAAACACTCGCTTACGGGCTGTTTAGGTTAAGGTTCTGATGTGCATATTATTAGGCCTTGAAATTTTTCAGGGTCATTAGGGATCATGTCATTGAGTCCCTGTTCAAATTTGGTAATTTTTCGACCATCCGAGAATATTTGGCGAATTTATTACCGAATTGGGACGTTTATTTGGGAAAAATAGCTAAAATACTTCAAAAATTATGAAATTTTTCTGGGAACTTAGATTTGATGTATTTTGATCACATATGAATTTTGGGATCATTTGGAGAAGTCTAAAGGTATTTTGTGTATATGCGTTCGTGTGAATTTTTATAGCCAAATTTAGGCCGAAAAGAATATTGCACGAGCTTTTTACATTCTGGAATTGATACAGGTTGTTTTGGGACATAATTTGAGTATTCAGGAATTTTGGTGGAATTTTTGGAAATTTTTTGGGATAAACGGTTTCAGGCGAAATATAGCTGATAAAATGAATTTTTATAAATTAATAAATCAGTAAATAATTCCAGAAATATTTTTATAAAAATCTACATATTTTAATTGATAAGTGGCTAAATTTTCATAATTTAATGATTAACGGTTAATTAATTATGCTAATTTGAAGATTAAACAAATTCAGTTTTTATAAAAACCGGCAAGTTCGCAATTAACGAACCTGCGGGAATATCAAAACACCAAGAGTGATCAAAAATCATATTTTTGGACTAATTAAGTAAAAACAAACTTTTCTATGAAAAACCTGGACAATCTGGGTGGATTGTGTGCGTTTCTTCTTAAATCAAACTTAATAAACAGAAACGGGCCCCGTGGCTAATCCTGGACCCCAGCATGTGATTCTTCTTTATAACGTAATCATTTCATTAACCAATATATTTACCCAAGCTTATTTTCCCATAACTGTTTTCTGAACACGTAAACGAACAATTTGGCCCAGCTGGAAAAACGGGAATCTGTGCCAATTTCGGTTTTAAGTATTTGACATTGAACAACATCACAACCTAAGCCTATTGTCACTTTCTGGGTGTTCCAGTTATACCCAGATTAGTTATACAGCCCAGTTTAGTACTGAGATTATAATAATATTAATATTAATATGAACTATAGGGACTAAGTGATAGCAAGGGAAACGAACCCCGTGCTGATCTCGCACTGAGTGCCTACAAAACCGTGAGTTTCATGACCCCTCTTTTCAAACTGTTTACAAACCTTTGAGGTGAAAAGCGTGTTTATATACATTATCTATCAGAAAACGATTCAGGATATAGATTATCTGAACATGTATATATGAAAAGCCCCTACAACCATAATGATTAACTACGTGATGATGAAAGGTGATTATTATCATTGATCGGTATATTAAGTGGAGATAGTACGGATGACAAAACATAATGAAATTACATGTAACAATATGTTTATACAAACACGTCATGTTATGTTAAACATAACTAATTTGGGAATAATGTGGTCTGTAATGGCCATGGGCCTATTGTGGGTGAAAGGGGGGCCACAATAGTACTAAACTAAAGTTGAGTATGGCCTATGAGCCAAGTTCTGCTACAACTTATAAACTAAAGTTGAGTATGGCATATGAGCCAAGTTCTGCTGCAACTTATAAACAAAAGTTGAGTATGGCCTATGAGCCAAGTTCTGCTGCAACTTATTAAACAAAATAACTTGATTATGACTTGAGTGTTAAGAAAATATTATGATTATATATGTTGTGGGCGGAAAGGGGGCCACAGTGATTAGTAATACGTGGTAAATACTATACATATGTGTGTGTGTGTATTGTGTGTATATATATACTATGTGTATAGGCATAGGAAATTCTATGTGTAGAAAATAATAATTGTTTGTGTGTACAATGTGTAATGTTTGAGTTTACGTGAAACCATTGTGGTCAGAAGAGGGACCATAGTGGTGATTTTACGTGGAACCGTTGTTGGCGGAAAGGGGGCCACAGTGGTTGATTTTATTTGGAAAATGAAGGTACGAAGTACGAATGAGTAGTCACGATCTTATCATAGTTTCAAACTCTATCTTAAACTTATACACATACATATCAGTATACAAAGACGTAGATATACATATATAAATGTAAATACATTTTCTTATATACGCATGTACTATGACTGTATGGTGCGTAAAACTGATTTCGTTAAACTTATGAAACTCACCAACTATTCGTAGTTGACCGTTTTTTAAACATGCTTTTCATGTAATAAGAAATGTGGAATATATTGCTTATGTGTTTCGTGTTGGGATTGTGATCGATGCTATGAGCGTTCGAGTATGCAGTGAAGTAGTTAACGGACTAGTTTGATTGAATCACTTAGTTTGTAAAAGAGGTTAGAACGATGTAATATATTGTAAATTAGTTAGTAATGTTTCTTTATGAACAATGTATTTGATACCAGTTGTATCTGTTGCATTTCCGTTTTACGCTTACGCAGACCGCTCAACGGGGTGTGACATAAACTTGCATTGTAATCACTTGCTTTGTTGATCATTGAGTGGGTCGCATACTGATTGTTGGATGATTTCAACCGATGCGGTATTGGAGATTTAGTTACATTCGATCCTTAATCGAGGACTGACTTGAATCTAAATTTTAGGGTAGAAACCCAAGATTAGCCTATCTACATAGAATGATGGAATCAATTCAATTTTGAGTAACTTTCGGTTCATGTCTTACTTTTCGGGTCGACCCAATTTCTACTCACCCCCTGTTTTAATGCATAATCTTTTTATTTATTTAACATCCTGTTTAATATATAATTTATGTAACATTTTAAAGAAAAAAACTTAAAAGTATGATAAATATCAATTATTAAATATAATTAATAATAAAAACTTAAATCTTAGCAATACATGGGTACTAACTACACCGTAAAAGGAATAAAAGCCCTACCTCAAAAACACGAATTATCAATGGTTTATGCCTTTTCACCCTTTGTTATATTTGGATCGATTGCCTCACCGAGGAACGAGTGTGAAATCGGACAACCACGGCCTTTTTGCTCAATTCGTTTCTTTTGGTTCTTGTTACCAGGTATAAATCGATTCAATAAACGATACGAACATATAATACCTAGGGATTTTGATTTCAATTTTTTTCCTTGATATTTTCATTTTGATCAGTTTGATTTCAATCGTCGACCCAACATTCTTAGTCGTCAATAACCTATTTCCAATTTTGAAGTTAGTTTGTTCCATTAGGGATCTATGATTTTTTTTACTTGTAAGATTCTTGGTTTGAATAGATTTGTGGTTTGCATTTATGATTCTTGTGTTGTGTAAAGATGAAATGTTTCAATTAAATTAATTGATATATTTTTTACGTACAGTAAGATATTTTTGAGTTGCATAATCAGGCTTTCTTGTGGATACTCAACTGTGAAGGTTGACGATATCCAATGCTAAGGTGAAGCATCTTAAACTTTTTTTTTTAGTATAAATGGATTTGATTTTTTGAAAACACAACTCAGATGATAGGAAAACTTGTTGAATATGGTGACTTGTATATTTATCTAATAATTTGATTTCATTATTTTATTCTTTGTCTTCATGAAAAAATTGTTAGTTTAGTTATTATGCATAATTAGAGCAGTTTAACACTATTAATCTTGAGTTAAAAGTTAAAAGATTGCTGAACGTTTATGTTGAGTTATGTCATCGTGTTCTTTAAATCATATCATGTACATAGAATTTCAAGTAAACCAATTAAAATATTACAAAATATGGTGACGTGTACATGTATCAAGTATTCTAAAAGTTTGAAACCTGGATATATTATTTTGTTTTGATAAAAACCGTATTATGCTGGTTGAACTCGGTCTGTGTAAATGTTCTGCGCACATAACCAGTCTCCATGGCAACATGTTTTATATTTTAATTATAATAAATTCTTCTTAACTTAACTGTGCGTGGATATTGAGCATATGGAGCACACCAAAAGATGGACCTAGTTGCCTTTTTTTTTTTTTGTTAAAGATAAGTTTTTGATACATGCTTTTTAAGTCAAATGATCAGTCTGTGGATGTAATTTGACTCGTGCCATGCACCAATTTGTTTTTTTACATGTTTCAATTAGCCCCTCTTTTCGTGTTTGTTAGCACCTATATATATGTCTATATATTTCATATTTCATAACACTACATCAATATCCACTTTCAACTTGACATAATTAATGGCTTCACAGGCTGATCTGCATCCACAACAGATGTTGATGAATATATCGATCACCATTCAAAGGCTCTGAGATTTGCATGTCCATACTTTCTTCAGTTAGGCCTTGTGCAAAAACCAACATCGGCCATGAAGCTTTCTCATGATTTTAAAGGCTTAGATGTGTTTGAGTTAATGTGAAAAGACAAAAATGCCCTGTAGGCTAGTAGCAATGTCAAATAACTAATTAGGGCCTTATGAGGCTTATAAACTTTGTTGTTACTAACTATGACCTTATGTTTACTTATCTACATTGTTTGAGCAGTACACTATGGAAAGAGGAGTCATATTCCTCTACCACCAAGCAACAGATTTAGATCTTTCAATTACAAGATAAAGACCAGATTACACCTATGACAACATCACTAACAGAAGAGGTATTTATTCTACTGCAGCAAGACCTTTAAGTAAAAAAGTGTTCAAATTGAAGATTATGATGAAGAGTCTGATGTGCCTAAGGAATTTCCTCAGCTAGATCTCAATTCAAATAGTTACAGAAGGGTTTGAAAGAGACGGATCAAGTGATTCTGAAAACGTTCAAGCTAAAGAACAAAAGATAAACAAGCTGCAATCTATTATCCAAAGGCTAGACATATATATAGTTTAATTGAATCAAACAGTTGTGAATTAAACTGATGCTTGTTTATATGGTTGATGATGACAAGGTAGATGTCGAGAAGCTTTAGAGCTAAGTTTGATGAAAGTGAAATTCTCACCCAAAAGAATGTTTAGACTCATAGTGTAAACATTTGGAATTTATAATATGTTCCAGATTTAACTTATTATTGAAGTTATAATATTATGATTTTTACATTTACAATTTTATCAAACATTTATTTTATATTGTAAATCATGTTAGTTATTATGTGCCACTAAAGATAGTACATATACTTATATAGAAGCAGCTTTTATTGACATAAAACTTGTGCCACAAAAAAGTTAGTTTTGTGGCAAAAACAAAAAAGTGTCACTAAAACTAGTATGGATATATAACCTAGACTACTTTTTAAAGGCACAAAAAACGTGTCACAATAGCCCAAAAGCTTTGTGCGGCAGATCAAAAAAGTGCCACTAAAAGGCTTTAGCGTCACTGCTTCTAGTGACACTTTTTCTATGTGCCACACATTTTTACAGGGGTCTTTAGTGGTACATTTTTGTTTTTAGTGACACTTTTTGTACGTCATTCTATGGCATTTTTTTGTATTGAGAGATATACAAGAAAGGTACATGGAGCATGAGAATACTTAAAGACCCATTTGTTGGGAACCCATATAGAGGATACTTTTCTACTCTATCACATCAACATATTATTCTACCCAATCTTTTTCTTTTCAAGAACACCGATATACCTTGTGCAATCTCGGGTGCGAGTGCCATCTCCGTCAGTACGACTATTCCGGTTCTTGTACCCTGGGAGACAGACGGCTCTTTAGTAGAGACCGGAAATATGTTTTAAGGAAAGTGTATTTAATGCGTGCCTCAACCACGCTCAATATATATTTTTCTTTTTTCGCAGTCAATGGAGCTAGCCACATAAAAGAAAAAACTAAGACGAGTGCGAAGATATCAAGTGGAAGACTCGAGTCAACAAGTTTTTGTTGAAGTTCTCACCGAAGACATCGACATAAATCTTTATATTAACATAAATTGTACTTTATTTTATTTCCTTTTAGGTTTTGTACACGGTATTGTACTACGGTATTTCTCTTGTATAACGAGAGTATCATTATAATTATTTTATTTTATTATTTTTAAATAATATTGTGATCCTTGTCCTACGGCTTGTGTATTTTAGGTCACGCTATATGTTTACATATAACTCATAGCATTAAAGTTGACTTAAATTCAACTCTTACTCAATGCATACGTACATGTATATGAGGTCAGTTACCTTACAAAGTGATTTTGCGTGTGAAGTCTAGCAAGATTTAAGATACGGCACGTGTATTTTAGGTCACGCTATATGTTTACATATGACTAAGAGCATTAAAGTTTAATTAAATTCAACTCTTACTCAATGCATACGTACATGTATATGAGGTCAGCTACCTTACAAAGTGATTTTGCGTGTGATGCCTAGCAAGATTTAAGATACGGCACGTGTATTTTAGGTCACGCTATATGTTTACATATAACTAAGTGTTTTAAGATGCACTGCTAAAAGACGCATCATTGTAATTGCATACATCTTTTATTCATCAAATATGGACACTTTGGGTAAACCTATGTATTTTGGATCAGGAACATATTCATATGCAAATTCAATGAAATCGTCAAAGGTTGATTAATTTGATAAGTTTTGTAAAACGACAAAAAAATGTGCAGTTTTCCACCAAGATGATGATCAAAATGGTGATCTACTTATAATAAATGAGGTTGGTGGCCCATAGACAAAGACAAAGTCTTTAAAACACCAAGAAAGATTGGAAGGTCTTGAGTTCAAGTATCTTACAAATATCATAATACTAGAAAGAAAACTACTTTTAATAATAGGACTAGATAGAATCAAGCAAATTAAGTGATTATCATCATATTTATTGTGGGTCAGCTGTTAGTCATGTCTACATGTTTTGTATTTTTAATTAAAGATAGTCACTATTAATTTGGTAAACGTTCCGTCTGCTAATTATGATTGTTAATATGCTTGATTAATTGCTTATGGATAATTTACAAATCCCAAATGCCTACTTTTTTTTTAAGAAAATGTATGTTATATAGTGGACTAGATTTGCTATACCAAATGTGTAATTGCTAGAAGTGTTTACTAAGATACGTTATGTCGACAATAATTGCCTTCTATCTTATGTGTAGAGATCAAATTGTATGCTTGTTACTCATGAAAGTTAGGTTCACAAGTTTCCTCTCCAATAATGAGCATCCGTTCTTACAAGGATATTAACCGAAAAATAACCATCAAAGATTGTATCACTAAAGTTTTATGGAAAATTTATTTGTATTGATGCACGCGGTTACAATGAAAATGAATCTAGTGATATCTCTATTGAGAAAATCTATTCCATCTACTTAATTATATTTGTTACTAGTTTGAGGCCCGTGCATTACACGGATAATTGAAGAAAATTTTAAACTTTAACCATTATGTGAAATACAGTCAATAAAATGATCATATTGATAATACAATTATAATTTACATTAAAGTTACAGAAATTACAAAATTAGGATTACACAAATATGTTACAAATAGGTAAAACCTTCCTTGTACACTACATTTGTGATTGTATTGGTTGGTATATATTGTTTATCAAAAATCAACATCTTTAGTTCATGTCTGCTTGTAACTCTTGATATGGTAATATATAGGTTTGCTTATAACTTTTCTATGTGAAAAATAAGGTTCTTCAAGTACATACCAACCCTAAATAAATGATAATGTATCCATGAAACTAACAAAAAAAACATATTCATGCACATAAAATATCATACCTTTTAATTAATTAATATGATGTTATTTGAGATCATCTGCTCATGTTTATAAAAAAAAACATGATTATCCCAAAAACAAGATTAGATTACCTGAATGTTATTGATATAATCATCCTCAGAATCTTTAGAATTTATGATAAATTTGTTGGTATTAATGTTCTGTGTATGACAAATTTTTAATTGATTTTATATTTTACAATTAACAATTGTGTAATCAAGCAACATATAAAACCGAAAAACTATGAGAAAATGATTTGTTTCATTTCATATGAAATGTAATAGCCAGGAAAATAACAAAACATACTTACCTTAAAGCTATGTTCAAATAACAATGATTTAGCAGAATATTAGAAAATTTAAAGTTGCATAAAGTCAATGTAATTATTCTTTCTTATAGTAGTTGAAAGTATTAAATTAGAAATGCTTAAATTTGAGTACTAATCTCGTGTTATTAGTAATATTATGGGAAATTGTTGTAATATTTAATTAATCGATATATATATTTTAACAACTTGTAGAAAACAAAAAAGAAGCAAAGATTTCGGATTTTATTATGGAAGCATGGTAAATTACTTTTAACTGGATTGCCCACTTTTTTTTTAAAATTAATGTGAAAATGGAATATTCCTTGAAATATAATGAGAAACATGATTAAGTTATAAATAATAAAAAATAAATATAATAAATATTTCTATAAAGTTAAATTATAATAAGTGTGAATCTTAATGAATTTTTATAACATATTTTAATAATAAATGTTATGATTGTAATTTTTTTAAATTATATCTATAGCTTTTTTATTTTGAATATAAACCATAATAAACACTTTAATTATATACTCACCAACATGTAACACTAACATAAAACCAATTCGTTGTATTTGTATAAAAATAAAATTATTAAGTTAATATAATATTGAAACTATGTAAATAACTAATAAAAATGATATTCCAAGTTTCAATATCCTAAATGATTTTGGAAAGTGAAAATAGTGGAATGAGATTGAAGTAGATTTTTTGGTTTAAAATTCTAAATGTTTTTAATTAAGTAATTTCTCTTATAAGACATATTAAATTAACTACATTTAAATGTATAAAAAAAGTATAAATCCAGTCATAAAATATATTTTATGAAACATTTTGGTCTGAGTTATGCAAGAAAATATTGAAAACTAAATATTGATATTCTTATTTCTAAAACATTTTATACTATACAAAAAAGTCATATAAATAAAGGATTAATTTCATATGTACCCTTACAAATTGACAGATAGTTCATATAGTAAATTGTTATACATATGGATTATAGTTATAATATTAAACTTAAATGATTTAATGCTAGACACCAATATATATATATATATATATATATATATATATATATATATATATATATATATATATATATATAACAGGTATTCTCCATGTTTGCAATATTTATACAAAATGTTTGAAGAAAATTAAAAAAATACACATTTTCTTGAGTTCAAATCCATATGAGATTATTAAATCCAAATTTGAAACCAATATTATATAAAAAATTATGCACTATTGCTCGAATCTCAGTTTAAAAACAATTTATAGTTTACCATACAAATCCAAATTCTTCAACAATAATGCACCTTTATTTTCTTTATTTGCAATTACCCGTGACTATAAAATTTTATTCTAACAGACCTGCAACTTCAATTTTTATATTTCCTTATTTTCTTATTTCACCATTAATGCTAATAAATGAATCGGTTAGGATTTATATTTAATAAAAATATTGAATTCATTTATTGAAATGCCTTAGAAGATAAGGACCATATATTAAAATTGGTTGAGAAAAAAAGATAACGACGCTATGAGATTGACAAGTGGCAAAAGTAGTAATCTTTTATTAGAGTAGACAGATACCATATGTGTAATTGCATGAAGTGTTTTAAGTTATCGCATGATAGTCGAGAATAACTATGTGTACGTATGCAAATGTGTCAATACGGGATGAGTTTTGGAAAACATATATCATACTCGATTGCTAAGTCTGTCTATAAACATAATTAGCGTTCATCACTGACATTCGGTTTACGAGTTTCCCTAATAGCATCAGGTATACTTTTTACGACAATATCTAAAACAGATTCATCACATTGCATCTCTTAATTCAATGATGATATTCCGAAACAATATCATAAGTTTCTATAACAATTAATTCAATGATGATATTCCGAAACAATATCATAAGTTTCTATAACAAAACGGAATCATCTCACTCAATAATTAATCTATGTTACTTTCTACAAGAATGGCTTGAACACAAAGCACGTGTACAATAAGGTTCCTCCTACTAATCGATCTTTGGGTATGCACACTCATATACATGATTCATTGCGGATTTTGTCTTCATACTTTGTCCAGTTGTGGTTACAATCGAAGATATATTTATTGAGATTACCCCTTCATGTAAAACAACCATTTTCACATTCACTTGATTTAACTCTGCGAGCTACAATGGTCATTACAATCCTTAAGCATTATTTTCTAAACTTGTGAGGAACTATTTCTAAATGCCGTGTGTCTAAGGTTTAAGTGACCCATGTTTACTTTTTCGACTTTGCGTACAAGTTAGTACTTAATGCTTAAGAGAAACTTACCTTCCTTGTATTCAGTTAGTATCGACTAAGCTTGTGATATGTGATTTTATGTTAAGGGCCTAGTTGGGAAAGCTAAGATGTCGGAATAGACAATGATGGAACTTGTCATTTGTTTTTGTTTATGGTTAAATTGATAGGTTTCTTAAAACCATGCTTGTTGTCAAGTAGTGCCACACAATGTTCGTATAGGCCCTATACGAACATTGTGTGGCACTACTTGACAACAAGCATGGTTTTAAGAAACCTATCAATTTAACCATAAACAAAAACAAATGACAAGTTCCATCATTAAAAATACAAACATTAAATCGTTATCGCATATTCGTAACTCAAAAATACAAACATTAAAGAATGCTTAGACACGATTACATTAACAAGTTGATGTTTGTTACTCATTTTCTTCGCTACCCGATCCCGAGCTATTCCTTAGGTAATCGTCGTACGCGGCTTCTTCATCGGTCATTGGTTGAGTGTGTCCTTGATTGACCTCGTCTTCATACAAGGCCGCCTCATACTCCATTTCCCCCTCGAGTGAGCGTTGATGTTGTGCCCTATCTAAAGAGTCCAAGTAATCCTTGTAGCAAATCGACATCTCTACAGCTGGTGGAGTGAGTCGAGTCCTCCTAATCGATATAACCCTGCCAGAAACAGAAAAAGCAGACTCCGAAGCTACCGTGGAAGCTTGGACCGTTAGTAAATCTTTGGCCATGGCGGCGAGGATCGGAAACTCATCCTCCTTACCTCTCCACCAAGCCAGCATATCAAGACTTCTAAATTCATCCGGAGTCATGTGTTTCACAAAGTTGGTACCACCATACCTTCCAAGTTCACTGCTTGGGGTGTTTACCCTTTGACGTTTACCGGCGTCTTCCCAAATCATGTAGTACATCCCCATTTCAAGGTCGGTTTGGGATTGGGATTGGGCAACAGCTCTTAACGAGTCATGAATTTGGGAAGACGACCCGTGTTTTGTAAGGTAAACATCATACATGTTTGCCAAGGTGGTGTTGAAAGCATTCTTTAAAGTTTGGTTATAATGGGGGTTTTGATCGTCGTTTAACTCTAGCTCATCACAAATTTTTTCTATTAAAGCTTCAACACCACCAACATTGATGCAAGGGTTTAACGCAGCCGCACAGGTCAAAACAGCGGGTAGTTGTTGAAAATATTTTCTAAATTTTTCTTTCATTTTTGCACCCATATCAAAATAAGGTGCACCCCTACAATGAATTTCAGTCAACTTTGTGCACATGACAGCAATTTTTGGTAAAGCAAGGGGGCTTGTTGGATAGTAAACCCCGGATAAACTAGTTGTGCAAGATTTAAAAATTTGAAGAACCTCCGTAACGATCTCAATCAATAACCAGTTTCTAGGATCGTACGGTGCACATTTACCCCTATTTGACAAAATTTGATGAAACGCAATTAACGATTGTTTTTGTTGGATGGCTTTCTCAAACATTTCACAAGTCGAGTTCCATCTTGTTGGACAATCCCAATTAGGCCCCAACCATTGACAGTTAGCTTCTTCACAAAATTTTTTGTATCTTGAAAATGTTGAATTGTTGCTAAAAACATCTCGTAACATTCTTTTAAAATTGTTTCTTTGCGTTTCGATCACGTTTAACCCATCTTGCACGGCCAAGTTGATAATATGTGCAATGCATCGGCTATGAAAAAACGCTCCATCACAGATAGGTTTATACTTTAATTTTAAATGGCCAACCGCGGCCGTATTGTTGGACGCGTTATCAAACGATATTGAAAAGATTTTATCTTCAATCTTGTATTGTCGAATGACTTTATCCAAGAGTTTAAAAATATTTCTACCCGTGTGCGGGTAATCAAACAATTGAAACGCAACGGTTCGTTTCATCATTTGCCACGACCGGGGGTCAACCCAATGAGCCGTCACACAAATGTATGAGTCGGGCGAACCATTAGGTACCGACCACACATCCGTTGTTAAGTTCACACCAGTTTGTAAGTTTGAAAAGTATGAAATTAGTTCGGATTTAGCGTTTTTCCATGCTTTAAGACAATCTCTTCTAAGGGTCGAACGACTTACGTGTTGGTAGCGTGGTTGAACATACTTTTGCATCATCTCCGTGAATTGAGGGTTGTCGAAGTGGTTGAAAGGAAGTGATTGTTGAATCACAAAGTTGCCAAACTGTTGACGTACCGCTTCAAGGTCGTACGTAAACACCGTTCCTTGATTCGTCATCTCCGGCTGCGAACTACTTCCGGATTCGTCCTTCAAGACCTTGCAAGAGGGCTTTTCTACATGAGCTCTTAAACTGGAGTTTGCTTCTTTGTTATAAAACTTCAAACAATGTTTGCATCTAGCTTTTTGGGTTCCGTTAGACATTTCGCATAGGTCGAAATGTTGCCAAATATCTTGGTTTCGTTTCGTGGGGATGACCCGAACGACGGTTTCTCCCGTGTTCGAGGCACCCATGTTGACCGATGAAGCAGCACTTTGGGAGGCCATGATAATCGACTACGAATTAAGAGTGGTATACTCGAGTATGAAATAAACGACTACGAAAGAAGAGCGTTTGGAGTTGTATAATCGCGTATGAAATAAACGTTTAGAGCGTTTGGAGTTGTATAATCAAGTGTGATCTAACCAATACCCAACCTAAACTATATATAGATGTTTGTGGGGGTAAAATGGTAAAAAAACAAAAAAAAAACGGCTAAAAAACGGTCAAAAAAAAAAAAACGGCTATAAAGCCGTTTGGTAACGTTCGAAAACCGGTTTAACCGGTTAACCGGTTATTAAAAAACCGGTTAACCGGTTTTTTTTATAACGGTAATAAACCGGTTATTTTAAAAACCGGTTAACCGGTTTTTTAATAACCGGTTATTAAAAAAAACCGGTTATAAAAAAAACCGGTTATAAAACCGGTTTTGGCTCCAAAACGTATAACCGATACGTAAACCGGTTACGTAAACCGGTCAAACCGGTTTTTAAAAAAACCGGTTTTTAAAAAACCGGTTTCCGGTTGAACCGGCCAAACCGGTTCCGTAACCGGTTTTTTTGAACACCTCTAGTATAGGGTAACCTCGAACTTTGTAAACCTCATCTAATGAAAAAGTCAAACAGAATTGCGAGGGCTACATTTGTTTTTTTTTTTAATTATTTAAGTAAAAGCAAGTACGTACCTATAATGTGAATAATCAGTCTCATAAGGTAATTAATGAGTGATTAATGTCCACCATTAATTGCACGAAAAGATTCTCATATATCATATTTCGTTTAGGTTTGATTATGCGGTATGATACAAAACATTTTGACTATCATTGGTTTTTTGAAATGGAATTTTTGAAATGATTAAGTTGGTTCGAAATGGAATTTTTGAAATGATCAAGTTAGTTCATTAACAGTTAATACTTCAGTTAGCTTTTGATACAAATTTAGTATTTTAAAAAATATTTTATAATTTTTACTTCTGGTTCCATCCCACATCGGTAGAACAAAAATAAATTGTTGTTTTGTCTTTGCCTATAAATAGGAGTCCCTGGGTCAGCTTATTTCATTTCACTAGAAACAAGTTGACAAAAAGTGTGTGTCTATTCGAAAGAGTTTTATAATTTGGTTTGGCATTTTTTTGTAAATGAAAATGGTAATGTGTTTTTTCTTTTCTTTAGCATACCTGAAAGACTTGGTCTTTCGGTCTGCTAAAAACAATAAAAAAATGTCTAATGAACCAGATGAAAAAGTAGACACCGAAGGCAATCTGCAGCTCCAAAAGTGAAACGCTTGTAGATGAACGTTTGAAGGTTTTGTCAAAGGAGCGTTCACTAGAGGATCTTGAAAAATATGTTGATGAGAACAAGATTCTGAAAATTGCAGCTTTGAAGGAAGAAATTATGAAGCTCGAAGAGGAGAAGCGTGAAACCCGCGTCGCATTTGATAGCCTAGATTCTATACCATGATTTGTTAGATAGAAGTGCAATTTGTCGTTTCCTTTTTTTTCTTCTAGTAATTGTAGTGATAAGGGTGAAATAAAAATTTTATGTTAATTATTTCTTTGTTGTTTCCTTCCTGTTTGAGTACAGTACAATAATTCGATCTATTTGACAAGCAAACTGAACTTTTATTAAAAACCATAAAAAAGCTAGGTGTGATTACAAGCCAAAACAAACTGTTTGATTACATATAACAATGTCTATCATAGTTATAATTATTACCAATCCTATACTACTTTGTAGTTCCTTTTTAGACTTTAGTTTGGTTTCTCTTGATAGTACATATGTGGTTCGAAGAAAATATTGATGAAGGAGATGGTTCAGACGAGAAGGCATTTTATTGCGAGAAATGCGAGAAATTAATATGGATCACTAGTTTATTATATATTTTAAATGATTAAAAATAAATGAAAAAGTATTAATAGCAACATTAAAAATTTTCCCTCTTCAATTAATACAACTAATAAATGCATTGATTTATCTTTCCAATTAACATAAATAACCAAACTAAAATATTTAAAAATATATAAAGAATTCATCTTTTTTTGTAAAATATTTCTCTTCTCTCTTGAGTTTTTATTCTACACAAATACAATTTATTCATACACTATAATTTTTTTTAACCCAATATATCTATATACATCAACATGGGATTTTACTCATAGGCATCAATACATATTTTTTATCAATTAATATATCTACATAAACTAACACATAGTTACAATATGATGAATAATACAAAATAAATATCCTACACAAAAAATGTAACATACACTTGTTTTAAATATAAGAAAACATATAACCTACAAAACAACATACAACCTACACACACACACACATATATATATATGTAAGCTACATAGAAAATACATATATCCTACACATGTGTATCTTAATCTTAAATATCAATAAAGATATACACCCTACATAAAAACATAAACCTACACTTGTATTTCAGTATCGACAATTATATATAACTTACACAAAACTTCACAAAACCTACACATGTGTGTTTAATATTAACAAAAAACATTTGGATGTTGTATTTTAGCATACACATGTGTAGGTGATATTCATTTTTGTGTAGCTTATATATACTTGTTGATGCTGAAATACATAAGTATGTTAGATATTTATGTGTACATTATATGTTTTCTTATGCAAAAACACAAGTGTAGAATTATATGTTTTTGCATATGTTGTATATTTTTGCTAAAAATTTAATGTCCTTATGTAGGATAATGTATTTTTGTGTAGTTTATATAATCGTTGATGTTGATATTCATATGTAGATTAAATGTTTTTGTGTATGTTATACGTCTTTTGTGCTTAATGCTAGTAAAGGTTTTATGATTTATGTAATATCTTATTTTTTATATTTAATGGACGCGTACGTATGATATATATTTTTTGTATTATTCATCACAATGGTTTTTGTAGTTATGTCAACTGAGAAAGAAAAAATATGTACTGATGACTATTAAAGAAAGTTACTCATTATATTAAGTTGAAAAAATTGTTTATAGATATAAAGAAATTATAGTGTATGATTAAATTGTATCTGTGTAGGATAAAAAATAAAGAGAGTAAATAAATTATAAAATAGATAAATTCATTATATTTTTTTTAAATATATTAATTTGATTAGTTATTTTAATTGGAGAGGGAAATTAATGGTTTATTGGTTGTATTAAATGAAGAAAAAAGATTTTTAATGTTGACATTAAAACTTTGTCATTTATTATTAAACATTTAAAACTTATAATAAACTAGTGCTCCATATTGATTTCTCACACTTCTCGCATTAAGATCACTTCTCGCATGAACTTACGCCTATTAATATAAGTATTTAGTCTGAACACATCTATACAACAGCTACTAAGATGATATGAAATCATATAAAAACATTACAATAGTATAAATCACAACATAACATAATAGTGTGTTTCGTGTGATCTGATGTAATGTGGTGTAACGTAATATGATATAATATGGTGTAATGTAATATAATATGATGTAATATTATATACTATGATATAGTATGATACCTTATAACATAAATTAATGAATAAAATACAAGGAGATTTATGCAGCACATTGTTTTTGATGAAAACATCAAGAAAAAATAAATAAAACCATTCATGCTTATAACTTTATAGTATAACAACATTTTTAAAATGAAATATTAGTTCCTCTTTCATTAAATTCAAAAACTATATATATATATATCAACAAGCTTAACATAATGATAGAAAATCTACATACGCAACTCATGTGTATGTTATTGTCACACCGTCAATTTCTACATGTGAGATTTTACCAAGAGGTATCAGGATCGCAGTCATTAGTTACACCAAACGACCTCTGAGTTGAAAATCAAACATTAACCGTTATGGGAAAATAAGTTTAAATTTTAGTTAAGTTGTCGAAGCTTAACATAAAACAAAATTCTCTTAGAAAACTATTAATGGCAAAAGTAATAGTGCAAACATGCACACCTAATTATTAAAAATGTTTGAAAACGTAACCATAGTTTTAATGTTTATTCATTGGATGCATGCAAACTTTTATGTTAATCAGTTTCTTTGTTGTTTCCTTCCTGTTTGAGTACACAATAATTCGATCTATTTGACAAGCAAACTGAACTTTAATTAAAAACCAGCGAAAAGCTAGATGTGATTACAAGCCAAAACAAACTGTTTGATTACATATTTTGAAGTCTATCATAGTTATAATTATTACCAGTCCCTATGCTACTTTACAGTTCCTTGCTAGACTTTACTTTGGTTTCTCTTGATAGTACATATGTGGTTCAAAGAAAATATTGATGAATTAGTATATGTATTTAGTTTGAACACATCTATACAACAACTACCAGGAAGATATGAAATCATATAAAAGCATTAAAATATTATAAATCACAACAATATAATATAATATAATATAATATAATATAATATAATATAATGTGTTTCATGTATCTGATGTAATATGGCGTAACGTAATATGATATAATAGGATGTAACGTGATATAATATGGCGTAGTGTGATATAATACGATGTAATATTATATACTATGATATAGTATTATACCTTATGACATAAGTTAATAAATACAATATGATGGGATTATGCAGCACATAGTTTTTGATGAAAACACAAAGAAAAAAAAACCATTCATGTTTATAACTTTATAATATAACAACATGTTTAAAATGAAATGTTTATTCATCTTTCGTTAAATTCAAAAATATATATATCAGCAAGCTTAATTGTAGAAAAACTGCATACGCAACTCATGTGTGTGTTATTGTCACAACCTCAATTTCTACGTGTGAGATTTTACCATAAGGCGCGTGACGCACCAGGATCGCAGTCATTAGTTACACCAAACGACCTCTGAGTTGAAAATCAAACATTAACCGTTACGAGAAAATAACTTCAAATTTTAGTTAAGTTGCGGAAGCTTCACATAAAACAAAATTCTCTCAGAAAACTATTAATGGCAAAAGTAATAGTGCAAACATGCACACCTAATTATTAAAAATGTTTGAAAACCGTAACCATAGTTTTAATGTTTATTCGTTGGATGCATGCAAACTCCTTATCTATGCACCCGACCTTAGCGACTTGAGAAAGACATGATAAAGTGTCAAACACAATGGTTGGTGAGTTCGCAGGTTAAATAATTAAATAAAGTTGTTTCAACGTGCAGATATTGTAAACAAGGTTTATCACTAGTTACTTACTATATATATGTCTTACTCGGGATACAATAAGGTTCAATTCGCATTCAAGTCCTAACAAAGTTTCAATATGATTCAACGTGCATACTTACTCTAGATACAATAGTGTGGCTCCATTGTAACTGAAGTTGACATGTCTTCATTTGAGCGCCTTCCGCTAAGTTTACCAAAACTTGGCAATGTGTGTAGGTTAATGTTACAGCCGCTCGACCTCTAGTTGTGTTATCACGACTAATGCGGGTGGGTTTGTCAAACCCGGTAGTACTACTCAATATTACCTCGCCAATTAACCTTAGTTAACGGTCCGATGTGTGTGAGGGCTTTCGGTTAGTAAACACACAAAGTATACATACGATAAAATTGTCTTAGAATATCCAATATTTTTTGCGCATCCTTTCTCCCCCCCCCCCTGAGTAATTAAAAGAGAGGGGTTGTGAAACTCACATCGAGTGCGTGTTAAGTAAAATTTAGCAGCACAATGCAAAGTGTCCCGTTCGAGTATCCTAAAGTATACAAGTACGTGAGTATATCTGTGAAACAATCTCATTGTTTACTACGTTTAACCATGTTTAAATTACGACCAAAGTTTGAATGAGTTGACCCTACGACAGGTTGTGATTCATTAAGCAAGAATATGTTTGTTTATGACTATTAATGTTTATTAACATCCAATAGTGTTCACAAGCGTACATGTTAGGTTCAATACGCATTCAAGTCCTAACAAAGTTTCCGTTATGGGAAAAGTCTATCATACCCCTATTGGGCCCCGTTTTGTTTATTAGTCTTTTGTATTTGTTTAGTCAGTTAACGATGTATATGTGTAGCTTGTCGGTTTTGTATGTTTGTATGTTTGGGTAGGAGGCCATGTAATGTTTGAGCCCAATGGACTGGTAACAATATATGGAGCATGGAGTGTGTTGCACTATAAATAGTGCAACCATTCCATGCATACCCAAGCTTTTGAAAAACATTCATCTTATCCATATTCACCAACTCTCTCTCTACTCCCTTTCTCCCCCACCTTTCCAGAAATAACCAAGCACTCCAAGATCCGAGATCTTGGTTAACCACTAGTGATTTCCGCTAGCTAGTGGTTTGGATTGATTCAAGAACTTTGTTGTTTGATCCAACACAGGACCTACAATTGGTATAAGAGATTTTGGCTCTACCAGTTGTAGTTCTTGGGTCACAAACTTGAGTGTTGATCTTGATTGAGTGTTTGAGATGTGTGGTTTTTGCTAAATTTTTGGTTATGGGTTCTGTAAAAAAAGGTTACGGGTTGCTTGAAAAAGGTTACGGGATCACAAGTGTTGTTGAAAGCTTAAAGTTTGTGTTGAAAATGTGTTTAAGGGTGTTCATGTGTTACTCGAGTTTGTCATATTTGTGTTGAAAGGCTCAAAAGTGGCATAAAGTGTAATTGTTTGAAGATACTTGCAAAATGTGAAGGTTGCACTTTCCTGAATATTTTAATCAGATCGAACTGCCAATCAATTGAATCGAATCTAGACTCGATTCGATTAGTTTTATATTTGACTCGATTCGATTACTCTTGTTATATTACTTTCCCTTCGACTCGATTACTTATACCTTGAAAGTTTGATAAGAAGTTACCACTTGTTGCCTTTGTTTATAATCCGTTTTACACAATGGAAAACGATTCTGAGTTGTTGAAGAGTTGTCTGTTACTTTAGAATGAAGCAAGAACAATCACCAAACCTCCTAAGCTAATGAATTTTAAAGTAATTTTGACTATTTTAAATGGAGGTTCAAAAACTACATCAAGATGACCGACATTACTCTTCTAATATCCCCAGAATTTGGCCCCCATGTATCTGTGACCATGACATTTAATGGACCTGAAAAGATTCCCGTTGAAGCATACAGAGAAGAGGATAAGAAGTTAATCCTTGAAGATCAAAAAGCCTTCGGAGTCTTAATTGTGTGTCTATCAACTAAGGTTACTCAAACGTTAAGAGAATACACTTCTACTAAAGGGCTATGGGATGCTCTCGTTGAAAAGTTTGAGGGAAACTTAGAAATGAGGAATGGTCGTAAGGCCATGTTGAAGGGCGAGTTTAATATTTTAATCATGTGCAAGGGGAGACTGTTGGAGCTCTCATTAAAAGGTTTGAGAAATTAATAACTGATATGAGAAGTGCAGGGATTGTTACTGACCTGTCCGAGATCAACCACAAGCTTCTAAATTCATTGCCGTACACGTGGAACAGCAGTGTGATCACCATTAAGCGAGCCACAAACCTCATTGTCATCTCCATTCAAGACTTGATCTATACTAGCAAGTCATTCGAGTTGGATGACAAGCTAAGAATGAAAAATAATGTAAGTTCGTTAAATCAAGCCGGTATTGCTACAGGATCAGGAATCAACTCTGCCTTCTTAAGCCAAGCCCATCCGACAGTGCATCCAGTGGATGGTGTGAGAGCATATCCAACTGAGTCTACTCAACATACTGCTTTTAAATATACCACAAGTCATTCAGCACCGTCAAGTTCAAAGCTTTGAAGGCACATGCGATTAGTAGTTCTGCCAGCAGACAGCAACCCATCCTACTCCTCTCCTCCTATTGATGACTCCAACATTGCACTATTTCATGCCTTTATGGCGAGTCACGCGGAGTTGATGCAAAGAAAGCTCTTGCCTCCTTCATTCCAACAGGGAGACATTCCAGAGATAAAAAAGAAAGATCTAAAGAAAATGGATATCAAATATAATATGGCAATGGATGTGCATCGAGCCTCCAACTTCAAGAGAAAGTACGAAAAAGATAGCTTCAAGGATGCTGATGCAAAGGGAATTGGGTTTAACAAGGACAAGCTCAGATGTTACAACTGTAACGAGACTGGGCATTTTGCTAGAGAGTGCACAAACCCACCCAAGCCCGCCAATGATATCAAGATTACTAAGGTCTCCGAAAGTGATAGTGGAAAGAGGAGCTGCAAGAAGCCTATGGGTTAGAATCCTGGTCAAGGAGTTCAAAGGATTGGACAAGGAAATTCACCCAAGGGAAATTCAATTTCTAGCTCAAGAGCCCTTATCACCTAATCCACTGCATCAAATTTTGGCATTCGTGACAAAACTAGATACATCTTAGTATTCACAAATTGAATAAGCGTTTAATCGCTTATTGCGTAACGAACGAACAGATAACCAAACGGGTCTGGTTATGACCTAGGTATCTCGGGGGGGGGGGGGGATCTATAAGTGATATACGTTTAATATAAGCCAACATATTAGTATTACGGCCTTAGTACGATAGCAAACCAGTTAAACGAAAACATGCTTGTTTAACTATCCGCTATGAACTTAAACGCGAAAGATAGCTACAAAAAAAGCATTGTATTATCTGTTAAGCCTAAAAAGACTTACAAAACACTTACTTAGGATATTTTAAGCAATCCGTGAAAATATTTTTGATTTTTACAACTAAATAGTATGTTTTTATAAATTTACACAAAAATGGCCGAAAAACGCTTGTTTTTGAGTTGTTGGTCGTACGCGATATATTTTTCTCGCCGAAAAACCAAACCCGAAATAAATTTGGACTCGGCATTTCAAGCCCGGGCATGTAAATCGAGAAAAGTGGGCCAAATGGGCCCAAAAGAGGGCCCAACAAGCCCAGCCGCCAACTTAGACCAAACCACCTTATATTATTATTATTATTATTATTATTTTGGTCTCTTTAAGTTTAAGTAAAATGAGATATTTTTCCAAGTTTTTTCCAAAACTTAAACAAGCTTCCCCTGCTGCTCTTTCACACTTTCAACCTAAACCTAAGGTATTTAGTAAGATTTGATCAATTTTATGCACGTTTAATCTTGTTTGATTACATATAAACATAGTTTGATTACCAAAAATCACTTATAACCATGCAAAATTTCTAAAAATTGTTCAAAAACATGTTTTTATCATAAACATGGTTAGGAACCTGGTTAGTTTTTTTTGTTGCCATAAAAACGGATTAAAGGGTTTAAACGACGTTTTTACGGTTCAAAGTTTGGTTTAATGCCCTAGCCGAAAGCCTAAGTTCCAAGGCTGCCATATTGATGAAACATGCTTGGTTTGTGATATAGGACATGTAATTAGCTAATATAGAAGCACGAGAACCGTAAATTGGATTAGGAGAGCAAAAATGGGCGAAAACCGCAAAGGTAATGTCGAATTGCTTGATTACGGGCTGTTTAGGTTAAGGTTGTGATGTGCATATTTTTAGGTTATAAACTTTTGCAGGGACATCAGGGACAATATGATTGAGTCCCTGTCCAAATTTGGTAATTACTGATTTGGGGCGTTTATTTGGGAAAAATAAGTAAAATGCTTGAAAAATTATGAAATTTTGTGGCGAACTCAGATTTGGTATACTATGATTATATATGAAATTTTGGGTCATTTGGAAAAGCCTAAATATGTTTTGTGGATTCGCGTTTATTCGAGTTTTCTTAGTCGTTTTTGCCTCGAAAAGGGTATTTGGAAAGATTTTTAGCTTCTGGACTTTTTACAGGTTATTTTGGGAAGTATTTTGTTCACTCAGGAATTTTGGCGGATTTTTCCAAAATCGATTCGTATAAACGGATGATTTCGGGTTAAATATAACATATAAAATGAATTTTTATAAATTAATAAACAAGTAAATAATTCTAGAAATATTTTTATAAAAAATGCATATTTTTATTGATAATTGGCTAAATTTTCATAATTTAATGATAAACGGATAATTATTTGTGCTAATTTAAAGATTAAACAAATTCAATTTTGATAAACTAACAAGTTCGTGATTAACGAACCTGTTGGAATATCAGAACATCAAGAGTGATCAAAAATCATATTTTTAGATTGATTAAGTAAAACGAACTTTTTGTGAGAAATCCGAACAATTTGGATAGACTGTGCGTGTTTTTCTCCAAATCAAACTGAATAAACGGAAACAAGCCCCGTAGCGAATCCAGACCCCTAAAATGTGATCTTTTTTTTATAACTTAATCATTTTAACAACCAACACGTTTACCCAAGCTTACATCTCCATACATGTTTTCTAAACGCATAAACGATTAACTTGGCCCAGCTGGTGAAACGGGGAAACTGAGCCAAGTTCGGTTTTAAGTATTAAACGTTGAACAACATCACAATCAAAGCCTATTGACACTTTCTGGGCGTAACAACTATACCTATACTAGATATACAGGGACTAGTGATTATAGGGACTAGTATAAAGATTATAATAATATTAAAATATTAATATTATCATAATATTGATTATAGGGACTAGTGATAGCGAGTTGAACCAACTACGAGCTAACATTGTACCAGATCTCTACTAAACAGTGACTTTCATGGCCCCACTTTTAAACTGTTTTTACGAACTTTTAGAGTGAAAAACACGTTAATACATATCTATATACTCGGAATTGTTTGATGATGGGAATTATCTAAGTGCTAACACATGAAACTCCCCACTAACACAGTGATTAACTTTGAGCCAGTGGCTTGTGAATAGTATTATTGGTTTGAGAAACCCAAACGGAGCCGGCATGGTTTGCTGAGACTTTACCCCGTTTACACATGACCATAATTATACAAACACGCTACGTAGTGTTAGACATAGCTACTTGGGGCATGTTGTGGGCGGAAGGGGTAGCCACAGTGGTTGATTGAGTGTGGGAATTGAGGCACGCAGCACAGACAGTCAAGGCTTCACTGTAGCTTAGCTTAGCATAATTACATCATAAACATACAAACAAACGTACTTATGAACATACATACATACATACATACATACATACATACATACATTCATACATACATACTTGTGTGTTTACAAACTATGGTTGCTATACACACAACTGATTTCTTGAAACTTGTGAAACTCACCAAATACTTTTATTTGACCCGTTTAACATGTTTTTCAGGTATACCGGACTTGAACTAGAAAGTCAATGTGCTACGTGTTTGACTTGCGATCAATACTAGGTGAATTGATGCAAGTGTGTTAGTAAGAAGTAAAGCCGCTTAACGGGGCTGGATTTAGTTTGTATTACCTAGTTGTAAACGAAGTTAGATCAATGTAAAATATTGTAAATTAGTTTGTATTGTTCTTTATAAACAATGTGGTTGATCCCAGAGGTGTCTGTTACATTTCCGTTTTACGCTTCTGTAATTTGCTAAATAGGGTGTGACACAAATGGACCCGACTGGGAGGAGCAATTCACTGAATTGTTGAACCCTTTAAACTTGCTTGGATATCGTTCCCCAATGGAGGTCATGAATCCTCAAGCTCAACCTCAGGAAACTTTGCCACACCACCCAATCCTGAGGTACATTCTAACCTATGCACACAAGCTTGCATTAACAAAGTTGAATTCTATTGATATAATTGTGATGTATTTGTTAAAGAAAACTCAAAAATAAAGCGTCTGAATGAAGAATACATAAAATCTAATAAGATTTGCACCGCTAAAATCAAAACTCACCATGACGACATGGCTAAAACGCATGTCAAATTATTTCAATCAAACAAAGCAGTTGAGTTTTATGAAAAACAAATTGTTGAATTAAAGGCTAAAATGGGGAGTAGAGTTTGAGCTTTCTGAAAGAAAATCAACTATTAGAAATTTGAAATGGCGTCTGGTAAGTTAAGTGACATTATTGGAGCACAGAGGGGTGCTAAACAAAAGACAGGTTTAGGCTATGACCATTCAGCTGTACCTCCATCATTTAATGATAATTACACTACCCTGCCCCACTTTAGTTATAATACCCCTTCAGAGGAAGAGATCGTATATGGAATTGGTCATGTACCAAAACCAGTAACATTTGTTCCTTCAGTTTCTAAAGGAACTGCTCCAATACCTGTAACTGATGATTCTAATGGTGGTTTATCTTGTGTAGCAGGTGATGTAAAGTAAAATGGTGTATGAAGGAGAACATGAGTTGTGATAAGAAACATGTTTTAGATCCAATTTTTGATTCCACTGTGAATCTAAAACAATCATGTGTCAACTCAGTTTGTAATAAGAATATCTGTGAATCGATGAAAGAAGCTCTCGCTTCATCTTCAAATGTTTGCTTCATCTTCAAATGTTGTAATTTGTGAAAATATTGATGTTAACGATTGTCAAAATGTTTTAAATGAAAATGATGGTTTTGTGTCTGATTCGAATTATGAAACTGTCTTTGATGAAACCATTAATGTTGATAAGAATAGGGTTGATGAAATAAGCATACCTAGTTGTTCATTAGCGAGTTATAAGTTTAAGGATAATAAAACCAAGAGAAATGATTTTGAAAATGAAAGGGTAGGTACATCTTGTAAATATGTTCCACCTAAGAAAATTCCAGTTTCCCAAAACACTAATTATTATAAGAATCCTCAATCGTATAACCATTCTGATAACAATTATTATGCCTCATCCATCAAGATATGTTAAACTCATTTTATGCAAATGCTTTTGATGATCGAGGTCTTAAGTCAGGAAATTATTATCATCATGTTCCTTTTCACGCATCACCTTTCCCGCTGCATCACACATATTACAGGGCAGATGGTATCTATAGGGTACATCAAATAAAATGCTGTTATGTTTGTGGAAGTCCATCTCATCTTGCAAGGCATTGCAAGAATTGGCATCCACAGCAAAGAGAAATGAACAGTTAGTTCAGTCAGTCCCGTTATAAAATTGCCACAAATACTAAAACAAGGACTGATCGAACTGAGACTTCAGCCAGTGAAACAAATGTGAGATACAATAACCCAAAGAAAATATGAAAACCCTTATGGATAACCAAAACGGAAAGGTAAAGATTAAAAATGGGTTCGGAAGTTGAGAAACCAAATAAGCTCGAAAGAATAAAGGAATTTGTTTTGAAACCAAAAAGGAGACAATCCCGAAAAACTTTCAAAAACCAAAAACATGCCTCTGCATATACTTTACGAGTTTATTCTTCTAAGTCTGACACACCAAATAACTATATTTTTAAAGAAAACAAGATAAAATTTGGTGACTTTTTGGTCAATCTTCCCGAGAGCTCTAAGTCTTGGGACCTCATTTCTAACTAGCTGTTCATTTTATGTAGGGTCGGCCAGGAAGGCCGGTCAATATTATCTGGTACTTAGATAGTGGTTGTACCCGACATATGACAGGGGACAAGTCTCTACTATTCGATGTTCAACTGTTTGATGGTGGACACGTTTCCTTCGCTAGAGATTTGGGTGGGAAAATAACAAAACATGGAAAGGTCTCTAACGGCACTCTGACCTTCGAAGACATGAATCTTGTGGAGCAACTGAACCACAACCTGCTTAGCGTCTCTCATATTTGAGATAAGCAATACTCAACTCTCTTTACAGAACATGAGTGTTTGATTTTAAGGCCTGGTTTTAATGTCCCAGAAGAGTGGATCTTGATGCGTACTCCGAGGCACAACGATGCTTATATTTTTGACATGAGAAGCTCATATTCTCTAAAAACTGCTTCATGTTTGTTGTCTAAAGCCTCAAAGAACAACTCATCTTTATGGCATCAACGTTTGGGTCACGTCAACTTTAAGAACTTGAATAAGTTGGTTAAAGGTGAGCAAGTGAGGGGTTTGCCTGTTAAATTATTTTCTTGTGTTGAAAAATGCCTTTCATGTTCTAAATGTAAACTATGCACAAACTCCCTCACAAACCCAAAACTGTCATTTCCATAAGTTCCATTCTTCAGTTGTTGCATATGGATCTTTTTGGTCCAATTCAACCAATGGCGATAGGCCAAAGAGTCTAGGTATTACTGACAATTTTATGGCAGATGGTATCTATAGGGTACATCAAATAAAATGCTGTTATGTTTGTGGAAGTCCATCTCATCTTGCAAGGCATTGCAAGAATTGGCATCCACAGCAAAGAGAAATGAACAGTTAGTTCAGTCAGTCCCGTTATAAAATTGCCACAAATACTAAAACAAGGACTGATCGAACTGAGACTTCAGCCAGTGAAACAAATGTGAGATACAATAACCCAAAGAAAATATGAAAACCCTTATGGATAACCAAAACGGAAAGGTAAAGATTAAAAATGGGTTCGGAAGTTGAGAAACCAAATAAGCTCGAAAGAATAAAGGAATTTGTTTTGAAACCAAAAAGGAGACAATCCCGAAAAACTTTCAAAAACCAAAAACATGCCTCTGCATATACTTTACGAGTTTATTCTTCTAAGTCTGACACACCAAATAACTATATTTTTAAAGAAAACAAGATAAAATTTGGTGACTTTTTGGTCAATCTTCCCGAGAGCTCTAAGTCTTGGGACCTCATTTCTAACTAGCTGTTCATTTTATGTAGGGTCGGCCAGGAAGGCCGGTCAATATTATCTGGTACTTAGATAGTGGTTGTACCCGACATATGACAGGGGACAAGTCTCTACTATTCGATGTTCAACTGTTTGATGGTGGACACGTTTCCTTCGCTAGAGATTTGGGTGGGAAAATAACAAAACATGGAAAGGTCTCTAACGGCACTCTGACCTTCGAAGACATGAATCTTGTGGAGCAACTGAACCACAACCTGCTTAGCGTCTCTCATATTTGAGATAAGCAATACTCAACTCTCTTTACAGAACATGAGTGTTTGATTTTAAGGCCTGGTTTTAATGTCCCAGAAGAGTGGATCTTGATGCGTACTCCGAGGCACAACGATGCTTATATTTTTGACATGAGAAGCTCATATTCTCTAAAAACTGCTTCATGTTTGTTGTCTAAAGCCTCAAAGAACAACTCATCTTTATGGCATCAACGTTTGGGTCACGTCAACTTTAAGAACTTGAATAAGTTGGTTAAAGGTGAGCAAGTGAGGGGTTTGCCTGTTAAATTATTTTCTTGTGTTGAAAAATGCCTTTCATGTTCTAAATGTAAACTATGCACAAACTCCCTCACAAACCCAAAACTGTCATTTCCATAAGTTCCATTCTTCAGTTGTTGCATATGGATCTTTTTGGTCCAATTCAACCAATGGCGATAGGCCAAAGAGTCTAGGTATTACTGACAATTTTGTGCTTCAGCTGGACTTTCTTATTAGGTCACAAAGATGAGACTGCTTAGTTTATGATCCGGTTTATGACACTTGTTGAGAACCAAATGGACAAGCGGGTTAAGTGCATTAGAAGCGACAATGGGACGGAATTCTACAATAAAGCCGTTGATGACTTTTGTCACACTAAGGGGATTGACCGTAAGTTCAGCGCTCGATACACTCTACAACAAAACGGAGTCGCTGAAAGACGAAACCGAACGCTTATCGAAGCTGCCCGAACCATGCTCTCGTATTCCAAACTTCCATTATTTTTCTGAGGGGAGGCCATCAATGCAGCTTGCTTCACTCAGAGCCGTGTGTTGCTGAACTAAAGATTGAAGAGAATTCCATATGAAGTCTACTATGGGACCAAGCCACAAGTCAATTACTTCAAAACATTCTGATCTCCGTGCACTTTGCTTCAATCAAATGCCAACTCAACGTCAAAATTTGCGGAGAAGGCTGTGTGCTACTTTGTGGGATATGCTGCCAACAAGATTGCTTATCGGGTTTACAACAAGAAAGCAAAAGTGATAGTGGATCATACAACATTGATTGGCAAGAAATGAACCCAACTGATGCACACACGGGACCAAATTGGATGTTTGATTATGAAGGATTATTTCACCAGTTTCATGGAATGTATACCCCTCATGTTGCAAATGCTCTAGTCCATACCACAGTTTCTCAATCAATTTTAATAAACTATGTATTAAATAGCTTGGAGGATATCAATTTATCTACTAGTCCCTCAAATAGGAATGTATTGCCTACTACACCTGAACCAATATTAGTTAATCCAATGCCTCCACCAGCAGATACAACTGATATGGTCAACATAGAAGATGCTTCTGATTCAGACTCGAATTCATTTATGTCAGCTGATAACATTGACCCAAACCAGACTGAGCCTGTGTAGAATCTTTAGGTAGAACCTAGTGTGGTTGAGTCTATTCCCACACCTCTCTCATCAGATGATATTCAGGTTGCTACCGAAGAGATTGCTGCAAATGACATTCCCGCCAGAACTTCTAATAACACTTACTCCACACCGGCTCCAGTAATCATCATTCCTTTCCTGGAGAGTCTATAGGATGGCCTCATTGATCAAGAGCATGTGGTTGATCAACCAGATTCTGTTCAACCAACCACTGATGTTCTTATCAATGCTCCTGCCGTTTTCCATCCCATAACTGAGTTTGTCTGTGGAGATTCAAGCAATGCCAATTGAGCATGTCGATCCAATTGCTCAACTGGCAATTTACCAGTCTCAACTGGCAATTGCTCATCGGATCTCCTTCTAGCGGCATCCAAACACGAAGCACGTTCAATACCTTTAACAGATGTCTTTTTTGCTTGTTTTATTTCATAGGTTGAACCCAAAGATTACAAGATGGCTCTATGGGAGAATTCCTGGGTAGAAGTAATGCAAGAAGAGCTGTTAATATTCAATAAGCTTAATGTTTGGAGGCTGGTTAAGAAACTAGTGAACAAGAAGCCGATAGGAACGATATGTGTGTTTCGTAATAAAAAGGATGACAAAGGGTTTATTACAAGAAACAAAGCTAGATTTGTAGTACAAGGCTTTTCGCAACATGAAGGTCTTGATTATGATGAAGTTTATGTACTGATATAAGCTAAATTATATATAAATGTTATAACTATTCCCTACACTTTTGAGTAACTTTAAGGTTGTTTTTATTAAATAATTCATCTAGTTGGTTCATATATAGATTTTACTGATTTCGGGAGAAAACGAGCTAAAACAAATAATACCTATTTATTTTATGGGTTCGTTTGTTTGATGGATGGATTTTACATACATTATAATATATTAATTAAATTGTGAATGCATCATTGTGTATCAACTTTACATCTTTAATTTATTTTATTGATCTTCTTATACGAGTATAAAATTTATAAATATATAATAAGAAAAGAGTTGTTACAATATATTTAAAAGAATATAATAATACCTAAATGAATGACTAAATCTTATTGACAAGAATTCTCTTTAAAATATGTAACCAGATGCGATGTGATTTGTGGAGTACACCAAAGAATAAAGTGGGCTCGTATTTGATTTGTGAGCTAATGAGTTAAACGAGCTTTTGAAGGAAAATGTCTTGACAACTAGAGTGGCCGATATGGTGGGCTTTTAGAAAAATAAAATAAAAAGAGTTAGGCTAAGAATGGCGGCTAAAAAAATTAATATATATTATCGGAACATTGGAATTGAGAAGAAAGAGAGGAATTAAGCCAAAAACATATATCAATTAAAAAGAGGCAGCTACAAGTCACGAACCTTTCGGAGGTGTTCGGGTTCACACCTACTCCTTCAAACACGGTTCTCTTGTTTTAACTTTATTATTTTTATTATGAACTTATTTATTTTATTTTCTTGAGTATGATTATTGGCTAAACCTCCCTAGTTTCCTAGGTTTTGAATGAATATTTGTTGAGTTTGGATTGTTTATCGGTTTCGTGGTGATTGGTGTTGGACTAATATTATAGTAGTAAACTTTTTGATGTTTAATAAGATGAATATGCATGCTTATTTTTAATTTACTTTTATTCGATAGCTCCATATGTGTCTTTGTGAATGTCTTTCAAGTATAGACGCGCATTAGGTTACCTACTGTGTATTTGTAACTAGTTTATGGTTTATAGTCAACATAATTAATAGGAACTATTGTTTGAGGGTTTAGAGAAATTGTGTTCTACCTATCTTGAGACTGAGAGGTAATAGATAATTGGGATTATCTTGGTTATTAGGTGGTTTGGGTATAGATTGCACGAGAGTGGATTTCCCCTTACTGTCTTTTGATTTTTGCTATCCCAAGTCTTTGAGCATCTTTAGGTTACTCCTTACGTCCCTTACACTCCCGGATGTATTTTGATTAGTGATACTAAGAGGTGGTCTAGTCATTAGAGTACTTTAATATTGTTGGAGAGACTGAGAGGTAATCCAACCAACCAGTTTGTGTCATACGTCCCTTAGGGTTTCTTTTAGGTCACACCCAAAGAATGATTAGGGATCCACTAGGTTGTCTAGGGGTGTCGAATCTTTAGATCCCGGTGCCATCACCGTTTCCATAGCCGATAAGCGTCCAATATTCACAAATAGGATTTCAAGCCTAGGTAACACCTTTCTCATTATTGTTTTCATCTAAGTCTTAGAGCTTTAATTTATTTTTTTTCTAGTTTAATCTAGTTAAATTAATTATAAGTTTTAAAATTAAATAAATAAAAATTCAAAAATAATTAGTGTTAGTGTCAGTTTTAGTTTAAGTATTCTTTAGTTCATAGTTAATTAATAAAAAAACACAAAAATCAATTAAACATATTCATTTAAGTTTTTAGTCAGAGTCTAGTTTAGGTGTCGCTAGTGTCCTTTGGGTTCGATATCCCAGACTTCATTAGGCTTTACTACAGTCGATAGGTACACTTGCCTGTCTAGTGGTCTAACATTAGGAGAGTCTAATTTATAAATTTAAAACTAGAGTGTCTAGGTTAGGTTTAGTTTTTATAGGTTCGGCGATGAAAGTGGAATTATTCTCTATTTAACCACCCCGTACACGCCACAACAAAATGGTATGGTAGAAAGGCGTAACCGAAATTTAATGGGGATGATGTTGAGTATTTTAAAAGAGATGCAGTCCGACATTCAACCTTTCTAATCAATTGGGTCCCAACCCGTGCTTTGGTTGATCAAACATCGTATGAATGGTTCAAGAAATAGAAACGGATTATTGAACACATACGAGTATTTGGGTGCATGGTTTGGGGTGACTACGAGCTTGTATGTCAACAAGCCAGGTATGTCTTCTATGGTTTGGGGCGGTGCAAATGACAATGGAATTGGTCAAATCGAAACCACTATTGAAGGCATGTTTGGAAGCAGCCCAGGTAGCCCAAGCTTCGAACCTACATCACCAGGTTAACCTGAGTCCAGCAGTTCAGCCGAACTGAGTCATAGCAAGCCTAGTTCCTCAACCCACTCTCAAGTTTAGTCAACGAGTAGTTGGTCACGAGTCCATTCGAGTGAAAATGAGGCCCAAACGGGCCTAAGATGTTCAACCCGAGTCTCGATTTTACCAAGAAGATTACAAGAAGATTATGTGCTACATGTTAATTTAGATTATGAGATATTACTCCTAACAGCAAGTGGCGAACCAAGTAGCTATTTTAGGCTAAGTTGAACCAAGAATGAGTTCGTTCTATGAATACCGAGATCTATTCGATAAACAATAATGAAACATGGAAGTTAGTCAAACTTCCAAAGGGTGCAAAAATGTATCTAGTTGAAGTGGGTGTTCTAATTCCAACGAAATGAGATGGAACGATAAACAAGTAAAAAGCTCGGTTGGTTACAAAGGGTTATAACAACACAGGATTGACTTTGATGATGTTTTTGCTTCGGTATCCCGGATCGAGAGCATTCAACTACTAATTTTATTTTTTTATTTTTTATTTTTTACAATTACTAATTCTGAATCTACACGCTCATTTATCATTAAAATCAAAACGATTACAATAAAGTAGCAGGCAAACGGGCAACAAGTTGCGCCGCAACCCCCTTTTGAATAGGAAAACCAATTCTACTAAAAACAAAGCGTTGGGTCGTAGGAAACGACAAAGTACCATGAACGACACGCTGAACCCTGTTTAGAAAGGTGGGAAAATCCACCATCTTGATGAAAAACGGCTTTCTTGCATGGTGAATTAAAAGAAGTTGTGTTTTTTCACAACCCGAAGGATATGAGAAAAAGGGTGAGGAGGCAAAAGTTTGCAAGTTTTCAAAGGCCTTGTACGGGTTAAGGCAAACACCCCGAGCTTTGAATACAAAGCTCGAAGACATCCTACGAGACATAAAGTTTCAAAAATGTTCCAAGGAGCAGTAAGTTTACACAAAGACCGGTGGAAAACATTTTTTTATCGTCGTCGTCTAACTACATGATTTGTGTCGCAGGTACAAGCTCGAGTATAATTCCAATTTCAAGAAGGGTACGGCAACCAAGTTTGAGATGCTGGATATCGGGAAGTTAACCTGTATTCCAACAAGAGGATGAGATATTAATTACACATGAAGGATACACCAAATGAATTATGAAGGAGGCTGGTATGCAAAATTGTAATTTGTCTCAAGTCCTGATGGTTTACGGTGTGAAATATTCTAAGGCTAAGATTGAAACCGAACTCAACGCAACCGAGTATCGACAGGTAGTAGGTTTCTTACGATATTTGTTACATACCTTACCGGATATGGCGTTCTTTGTGGGTATTGTTAGTCGATGCATGCAAATCCCACGAGAATCTCATGGTATGGCTATACGAAACCTATTGATATATTTGATGACAACGACAAGTTACAGGATCAAGTACGGGAAGACTGGGTCCAAACAACTTGTCGGGTATAGTGATAGTGTCATAACATAACATAGATGAGGATGATGGTAGAAGCACCACTAGGCACACAGTTTATTACAGGCAATCTCCAATTACATGGTTCCCACAAAAGCAAGCAACAGTTACACTCTCATCGTGTGAAGCTAAGACTTGTGGCACTGAGAGTTGTTTAACGAGTTGGCTGGAGAAGTGTTACAGAAAGTTATGTTGAAAGTTGATAACACATTCGCAATAGCCCTTGTGAAAAGTCGGGTTTTTCAGTATCGAACATGAATCCACCCGACAAGTGTTACAGAAAGTTATGTTGAAAGTTGATAGGTAATGTAATGGGGGTATTAGTATGTTAATGTGTAATGGTTCAGTTCAGATTGTGTTAATTAATATATTCATGCAATTTCATGCCTTCGCATACGATGTTAAATAGGAAAACCATTAGCGAAGAGTACATGAATCCACCCTATACTATAGTTCTGAATTATGTAACGATCCACGAGATATTAGTTGTTCATCATCTGCTGTGTCGTTATGTAATATTCAAGCTTAATTGACAGAATCAGTTCATTTGCAGAAGCACGTATATCAACCCAAATCCGGAAACTAGTTAATCGATACCGAATTAATTGACTTATAGAATCAATCTACTTGTAGTGGTAGTGTGGTACCAGTTTAAACGTCTGGCGGTGTGTGCTTTTTGGGAAGGGAGTTTTCTTTCTTATGGATGCTCGTTTTAATCAGGCATGCTGCTTTCATTTTGGGTTCTTCTGCGCCGCACTATAATTTCTAGTTTCTCACTAGTTTTTTCATTGAATTATATTTTCTGTTCAAACGAATGGAATATTGCACAAAATGCAAATCAAAATACCAAAGAATATGATGTTCATTGGTTTACAAGATGTATATATATTGAGACTGAAAGTTTTAGCCCTTCACCAGCTGCACACAAATATCACATTTCTTCCAATTTGAGAATCGAACCGATAAGTGAGATAGATTGCGTACAAATTATCAAGTTCGTTTGATAAACCAGCTGACAATTTGCATAATTAGAAGTGATTATTGATCTGGTCAAAGCCAGCTGATCATGATGCAATTTTTACTACTTTACAAATATGAAGCCGCCTATAGTATCTGATCCAAAATACAATATGTATTGGGATTTTTTTTTAAATTTTATTATTTGGTGTACGTCCCACCTTGGTAGAATTAATTATAAGTAGTATTTTTTTTTAAATTTTTTTGGCCTATAAATAGGAGTCCCTAGGTACACTTATTTTTCTTGTCATTCGACAAAGTTGATAAGATTGTTACTCCATTTAAAAAACAATTAAAATGTCAAACGAATATATTAATCAGCTCAAAGCCCATTTGATGATACGGTTAGTGCTTTTTCAAGAGAGGTTAGTGTTGCTTTCTCAAGTTATTGATTTGGTAGAACCTCAAGCTCCCTTGAGTATAGGCTGCTCGAAGAGCTTGTTGAAGAATTCCATCAGACCGAAGAGGTCCGCGTAGTCAGACGCGCCTATGAGATCCTAGATTCCGCACCGTGATCTGCTGGTCGGCTTTAATATGCGGTTGGATGCATGGATGCATGGGTAGATGGAAGTCCGATTTGCGGTTTCCTTTTGTTTCTTTTATATTTGCAGTGTAATGGTAGTAATAAGGGTGCCTTGAAAGTTTAATTAATGTTGAAACAATTTCTTTGTTATTTCCTTCTTGTTTTAGTTATGCATTTCTGTTTCCAACCTGTTTGAGCACATCTTTGTTGTTCCCTTCATATTTGGGGACGCTAATTCAATCTATTAACCTAGGAAACTAGTGAAAAGCTGAATGCGATTATAAGCCAACACAAACTCTACGTATATAGGGTTTTACTCAAGATCTCTTTCACTTGAAAATTGGATTAATATTTAGTGTAAGGTGATTTTTTTTGCTGTGAATTTTTTCTCCATATGGCACACCTTTGTTCAAAGAATATACAATTAATAGGATGCTATATGTGATCGAGCACAACATAATACATTAATAAATCTCAACAATTAATATAAAATGAAATAAGATAATTAATATATTACAATATAATATCACTTTGTTTAATATAAAGATAACCAAATATGATGCAATATATCATCATATAATAATAGTTATATAGTGCAGGGGGGGGGGGGTAAACATTTTTGTGTAAATATTAAAATTTGTAATAATATGAACCATTGATTAAAAAATTTAATTAATTTAAGTTTGTTTTTTTTTTGCTCGCAATAATTTAATGTTTTATAATATACATCACCTACAAGTTTACTACCAATTCTTTTGTACACACAATTAAACAATTTTAATAAAAATAAACTACGTGATATAAATTTAAATTATTTATTTCCTTCTACAAGATAACATTTAATTGTTGTACAAAAAAATGAAACAAAGAACATGTGGGTGAATTTATTATGTATATGTAATACAAACATTAATGAAAGTTAACAGCAATGAGGTTTACTTAAATTCTAAATCAAAATTAAAAAAATATTATAAGGTCAGTAAACCAACAAAGTGATTTAACATGTTTGTAACATAACGTTTATGACATAATATTGTACAATATGATACAATATATAAAAAATGGTTTAATAAGAAATCAAAGTTTTCTAAGAAGTATAGAAAAAATTAAAATAAAGCATTCCATGTAAGTAAGACATTATAGCTCTTAGATATATATGACATCATACAATTTTTAGCACAATATAGATATATTCCTAAACTTTTTAGGATACTGTGTTTTCTTACAATAGCCTACCATATATAAACTTATACAACACAAAACAAAAATTCTACACACATTTTAGTTTTTTTAGTGAACAAGAAGAAAAGGCCAAATTATTTTTAACTAAACTAGAAAGCAAATAAAAAATATGAAGAATTTAGCTTAATGGTTTTTATGTAGATAGTATATGCATATTATGTAAGACGTATACTTTTGTAAAGATTCTATTGATAAAATAATTTTAAATTATTCAAGTTTGTACTTTTGCTATCATAATATATTAATAATATATTAATGTTATGTAACGAACCTTATTGATTAATTTACATACTAATTCTTCTATATAAAGAAGTTAACACTACTAAAAAAATAAACTATTTAGTATAATTTAAATTATTTCTTTTTAAGAACAACGAGGTGAATTAATATGTATAGTTCACATAATTATAAAACTCTAGCAATAAAAATTACTTAAATTCTACTCTAACTCAATATATATACGAGGTTGGTTACCTTGCATTCGAAACCTATGCAGGATTTAATATGTGACACATGTGATTTAGGTCATGCTATATGCGTAGACGTGACTAGAATGTTTTTAGACGCACTGTTGTTTGGACGCATTATTGTAATTACAAACGTCTTTCATTCATTAAAAATGGACACTTTGGATGAACTGTTGCATTTTGGATTAGGAAAAATATATATAACTAAATTAAATGAAATCTTGATCATCAATTTGGTAAGTTTTGTCAAGTGAGAAAAATACGTGTGATATGTCATCAAAATGATGAGATGGTGATTTACTTATTGTTGGGTTCATAGGCCTTGTTGGCCCGGTGTATTTTATGAAGTCAAAGAGAAGACGGGTGCGGGCGGCCAGGCCCAAGCCCAGCCCAGTTTAGATTTCTTGTTCAACAATTTACTAACCTTAGTTCAATATCTATTTAAACCACATTATGTACTTGCAATCGTTGTCACTCAATAAAAAATACCTAGTTGCCACCCGTGGACGTAGGTCATTTTAGACCGAACCACGTTAAATCCTCGTGTTCGTTTATTACTTTCATGTGTTGTGTTCGGTTCGTGTGTGCGTCTAATTCTAACAAGTGGTATCAAGAGCTTAGGTTCGAGTTCACACGAAGAACATGCTGAACCAGCCGAGTCATAGCCAAGCCTTCCAGCCGCCGTCACCCTATGGCGTTAGGGTTCCGCCGCCGCTACGGTTTTCTAATTGTCGTTAGGGTATATGCCGTCGCTGTTCGCCGCCGCTAAACCCAGCCTGACGATCGCGACTAGGGTTCAGTCAAGTATGCATCACCACCAGGTAGCGTCGCTAAATTCCCGCCGTCATTGGTTCGTTGTCAGCAGTTCTATTTCCGACTAAAGAAGATTAGAACAAAGCAGTGACATTGCTGTGGCTGTTGTGTTCATATCAGTTTTGTGGAGAAGAAAGGTGTGCATTTTGGAATGAGCATTTGATCAAGATTTGTTTTTTTTATTTCCTTTTGGACGAGACACAAAGTTTTGCTTTGGGGTCTATGTACTAAAGTTGATTTTGGATTCATTATCTTTTATCGGACCAAATCAATTTATTTTTTGGCTTCCAATTACTTGGCAGCAAGCCTAGTTTGATTGTGTGGACCAAAACTCTTAGAGCAGTTGCCTGGAAATAAATTTGGGTCGAGATCCGGTTTAGCAAAGTACGAGCCAAGAACAGTTGAATCAAGATCCTATTATTTGAAGACTCGTTGTCAAGTCAAAAGTCATTTTTTTTAAAGAAACAGATAACTAGTTCCAACCGCGTTTTTCAGGTTTTATTGTTTCGGTTTAAAGTTTCAGTTTCTGATTTTACAATTCGTTATTACCGTTGCGTTTAAATAGGTAGATTTTTAACAGAGTTCAGTAGAACAGCCGTTAAGTTCAGGCCTATGCCATTGCTGTGTTTGTTTCTATTTTTATCCAGGCTTTCGTTTTAGTCATTGTCATGGCAGAAGACGGAAAGAGTTCAATACAGAAGTTTGATGGATAGAAGTTTGGTTGGTGGAAGATGCAGATTGAAGCGTTACTTTGTCAGAAAGACTTAGATGTAGTGCTTGAGGATGAAAAACCAGAAAAGTTGTCAGATGCATATTGGAAGAAGTTAGACAAAAAGGCTAGGGCTTGCATTACTTTGTCGTTGTCGAAAGATGTGGCGTTTAACATCATGAAAGAAACCACAGCCCGTTGTATGATGGAGGCACTATCCAACATGTATGAGAAGCCTTTGGCAGCGAATAAGGTCTATCTTATCCGAGAGTTAGTGACAACAAGAATGAAAGAGAGTGGGTCAGTTACAACGCATATTAATAATCTTAATTCGATCATGTCCCGCTTAGTGTCAGTTGACATTAAGTTTGATGATGAAGTTCAAAGCCTGTTGTTATTATCCTCTTTGCCCGACAGTTGGTCGCAAACAGTGACTGCGGTTTGTATGTCGTCTACAAATATTACCTTTGATGGGATTCGGGATCTGATTCTGATTCTGGGTGAAGATTCAAGACGCAGAAGTTCAAGTGAATCACCAGGCAATATGTTAGTCACAGAAGGTAGAGGTAGGGGAAAACAGTGAGGCAGTGGGAGCAGGAAGAGGAGTCAGTCTAAGACTCGTAAAGATATTGAATGCTGGGGTTGTAAAGAGAAAGGGCACTTCAGGAATCAATGTCCAAATGGTAAGAAAGAGATGAACGTTACAGAAGACGACACAGATGACGGGGTCAGTAGTGATGAGGCTTTGGTTTGCAGTGTTGAGAGTAACGTTGATGCTTGGGTGATGGATTCTGGTGCATCGTTTCATACCACTCACTGTAGTGAAACGATGAAGAATCTAAAGTTTGGGGATTTTGAAAAGGTTCGACTTGCGAATGATGATATTTTAGAGGTTACGGGTATGAGAGATGTTGATTTGATAACTTCAGCCGATAGTTCTTAGACTTTGAAAGACGTGAGGGTTATTCCAGGTTTGAAGAAACGTTTGATTTCAGTTGGGCAGTTGGATGACCAGGAGCACGATGTTAAGTTTGGGAATGGGCAGTGGAAGGTAGTCAAAGGGAATCTCGTGGTTGCTCATGGCAAGAAAATGGGTTCATTGTATATGGTCGGCATGTCACCGAAAGGAGTGGATCCAGTTTTGGTGAAAGACAAAATCCGGTTCACAGAATCTTATGGGCAGAAGAAGGTTCGTTTTGCAAGTAACAAACCCATAGCCAAAGTGAAGATTCAGGATGAACGAGCTAGGAAGGTTAAATCAGTTGGGAGATATCGTGACAGTGGGAGCACATGTCATGTTTCAGTTATATTTCCAGGTCGACAGTGGATTAAGAAAACCAGTATTCCAGCTGCAAAAGTATCTCCATTGAATTATTTGTTGAATATGGAGCGTGTTTGTTCTCAGGTTATCTCAGGATCCGGTAGTTCGTTACAGTGGGAGCCAGTAGGGACAGAGTACGGGTCAGGGGCAGTTTTAGCCGTGACTGATGTGTTGGAGCTCCGGGGAGCTTCAACGGGCTTTCCGGTTAAGTTTAATTGATGAGAAGGCGGTGGCAACTAGAAGATGTTTAATGTTCGGATTACAGAAGTACGATCAGGAGTGCAGACGAGGGTGCTCAAGGTCTCCGAGTGGGAGATTGTTGGGTTCGTAGGCCTGGTTTATTTTATGAAGTCAAAGAGAAGACGGGTGCGGGCTGGGCCCAAGCCCAGCCCAGTTTAGATTTCTTGTTCAACAATTTAGTAACCCTAGTTCAATATCTATTTAAACCAATTATGTACTTGTAATCGTTGTCACTCAATAAAGAATACCTAGTTGCCACCCGTGGAGTAGGTCAGTTTAGACCGAACCACATTAATTCCTCGTGTTCGTTTATTGCTTTCGTGTGTTGTGTTCGGTTCATGTGTGCGTCTAATCCTAACACTTATACTAACATGTTTGGATAGAATATAGGCAATGAAGTGATATCAGCAAACTTGTTGTGGGTAAGTTTTTAATCAAATCCAAAGTGAGTACATGTTTTATGAAAGAGCATAAGATATTGTTTTCTAATTTCCATATGGTCACTATTTTGGTATACTTTTCGCCTAGTTAAAGAGTGTCATATGTTTGATTAATCTTTTATGAACAATTTACCAATCCTAAATGCCTACTTATTTTGATTACGTCTATGGTGATATTTGTATTACAAAAATGCATGTTATGTAGTGAAATAATTTTGTTATACCAAATGCTTAAATAATTTTTTTCGAACGGCACCAAATGTTTAATTGCTAGTATTGTTTCAACTTAAGGCTTACTAGGCTATGTTATCTTGACGCCGATGACGACGATGAGGACGGCCTTCAATCTTAAGGTTTAAGTGACCCAAGTTGATATTTTCAACATTTTGTAGAAAATTTTAAATGTATTCTGGTAATTAATAAGTTAGTGTTTTATTCTTCAGGGAATTTTACCTTCCATGTGTTCATTTAGTATTGACTAAGCTTGTGATATGTGATTTCAGGTTAAGGCTCCAGTTGGGAAAGCTAAGATGTCGAAATAGACACTATAGACACTGATGGAACTTGTCATTTGATTTTGTTTATGGTTAAATTAACAGGTTTCTTAGAACCATGCTTGTTCTCAAGTAGTGCCACACAACGTTTGTATACGGTAACTTCAAACTTTGCAAGCCTCACCTAATAGAAAAGTTCGATGAGAATTGTGAGTGTTCATTTATTGTTATTATTTTTTATTTAAGTAAAAACATGTACCATTAATGTGAATACTCATAACGTACGTAATGAGAGATCAGTGTCCACACAATACTTGCATCAAAAGATTTGCATATATTAGTATGGCATGCGACACATATATATGTTATTCACATTGGTCAGTAAACAATATCTGTAGTTGTGTAATAAGTAAAGGTTATTTAATGGCACACGTCGCATTCGTATCTTTTCTCATAATTTTTTCTCGCCCTCATGCACCTCTTTTTTTTAACTGATTTTATGTGGCGTAAATCATAAATTTAGTTTTACTAGATCAAGGAGTTGATTTAAATATGATGAACTGTTACGGAATCAACACATTTATACCTTCAAATTGTTTTACATATCATATTTTAACCAATAGCATGTCCAAATCATATATTAACTAAATCTAAGTTTAACTAAAATGTGATCTTTTTTTTATAACTTAATCATTTTAACAACCAACACGTTTACCCAAGCTTACATCTCCATACATGTTTTCTAAACGCATAAACGATCAACTTGGCCCAGCTAGTGAAACGGGGAAACTGAGCCAAGTTCGGTTTTAAGTATTAAACGTTGAACAACATCACAATCAAAGCCTATTGACACTTTCTGGGCGTAACAACTATACCTATACTAGATATACAGGGACTAGTGATTATAGGGACTAGTATAAAGATTATAATAGTTTTAATGTTTATTCGTTGGATGTATGCAAACTCCTTATCTATGCACCCGACCTTAGCGACTTGAGAAAGACATGATAAAGTGTCAAACACAATGGTTGGTGAGTTCGCAGGTTAAATAATTAAATAAAGTTGTTTCAACGTGCAGATATTGTAAACAAGGTTTATCACTAGTTACTTACTATATATATGTCTTACTCGGGATACAATAAGGTTCAATTCGCATTCAAGTCCTAACAAAGTTTCAATATGATTCAACGTGCATACTTACTCTAGATACAATAGTGTGGCTCCATTGTAACTGAAGTTGACATGTCTTCATTTGAGCGCCTTCCGCTAAGTTTACCAAAACTTGGCAATGTGTGTAGGTTAATGTTACAGCCGCTCGACCTCTAGTTGTGTTATCACGACTAATGCGGGTGGGTTTGTCAAACCCGGTAGTACTACTCAATATTACCTCGCCAATTAACCTTAGTTAACGGTCCGATGTGTGTGAGGGCTTTCGGTTAGTAAACACACAAAGTATACATACGATAAAATTGTCTTAGAATATCCAATATTTTTTGCGCATCCTTTCTCCCCCCCCCCTGAGTAATTAAAAGAGAGGGGTTGTGAAACTCACATCGAGTGCGTGTTAAGTAAAATTTAGCAGCACAATGCAAAGTGTCCCGTTCGAGTATCCTAAAGTATACAAGTACGTGAGTATATCTGTGAAACAATCTCATTGTTTACTACGTTTAACCATGTTTAAATTACGACCAAAGTTTGAATGAGTTGACCCTACGACAGGTTGTGATTCATTAAGCAAGAATATGTTTGTTTATGACTATTAATGTTTATTAACATCCAATAGTGTTCACAAGCGTACATGTTAGGTTCAATACGCATTCAAGTCCTAACAAAGTTTCCGTTATGGGAAAAGTCTATCATACCCCTATTGGGCCCCGTTTTGTTTATTAGTCTTTTGTATTTGTTTAGTCAGTTAACGATGTATATGTGTAGCTTGTCGGTTTTGTATGTTTGTATGTTTGGGTAGGAGGCCATGTAATGTTTGAGCCCAATGGACTGGTAACAATATATGGAGCATGGAGTGTGTTGCACTATAAATAGTGCAACCATTCCATGCATACCCAAGCTTTTGAAAAACATTCATCTTATCCATATTCACCAACTCTCTCTCTACTCCCTTTCTCCCCCACCTTTCCAGAAATAACCAAGCACTCCAAGATCCGAGATCTTGGTTAACCACTAGTGATTTCCGCTAGCTAGTGGTTTGGATTGATTCAAGAACTTTGTTGTTTGATCCAACACAGGACCTACAATTGGTATAAGAGATTTTGGCTCTACCAGTTGTAGTTCTTGGGTCACAAACTTGAGTGTTGATCTTGATTGAGTGTTTGAGATGTGTGGTTTTTGCTAAATTTTTGGTTATGGGTTCTGTAAAAAAAGGTTACGGGTTGCTTGAAAAAGGTTACGGGATCACAAGTGTTGTTGAAAGCTTAAAGTTTGTGTTGAAAATGTGTTTAAGGGTGTTCATGTGTTACTCGAGTTTGTCATATTTGTGTTGAAAGGCTCAAAAGTGGCATAAAGTGTAATTGTTTGAAGATACTTGCAAAATGTGAAGGTTGCACTTTCCTGAATATTTTAATCAGATCGAACTGCCAATCAATCGAATCGAATCTAGACTCGATTCGATTAGTTTTATATTCGACTCGATTCGATTACTCTTGTTATATTACTTTCCCTTCGACTCGATTACTTATACCTTGAAAGTTTGATAAGAAGTTACCACTTGTTGCCTTTGTTTATAATCCGTTTTACACAATGGAAAACGATTCTGAGTTGTTGAAGAGTTGTCTGTTACTTTAGAATGAAGCAAGAACAATCACCAAACCTCCTAAGCTAATGAATTTTAAAGTAATTTTGACTATTTTAAATGGAGGTTCAAAAACTACATCAAGATGACCGACATTACTCTTCTAATATCCCCAGAATTTGGCCCCCATGTATCTGTGACCATGACATTTAATGGACCTGAAAAGATTCCCGTTGAAGCATACAGAGAAGAGGATAAGAAGTTAATCCTTGAAGATCAAAAAGCCTTCGGAGTCTTAATTGTGTGTCTATCAACTAAGGTTACTCAAACGTTAAGAGAATACACTTCTACTAAAGGGCTATGGGATGCTCTCGTTGAAAAGTTTGAGGGAAACTTAGAAATGAGGAACGGTCGTAAGGCCATGTTGAAGGGCGAGTTTAATATTTTAATCATGTGCAAGGGGAGACTGTTGGAGCTCTCATTAAAAGGTTTGAGAAATTAATAACTGATATGAGAAGTGCAGGGATTGTTACTGACCTGTCCGAGATCAACCACAAGCTTCTAAATTCATTGCCGTACACGTGGAACAGCAGTGTGATCACCATTAAGCGAGCCACAAACCTCATTGTCATCTCCATTCAAGACTTGATCTATACTAGCAAGTCATTCGAGTTGGATGACAAGCTAAGAATGAAAAATAATGTAAGTTCGTTAAATCAAGCCGGTATTGCTACAGGATCAGGAATCAACTCTGCCTTCTTAAGCCAAGCCCATCCGACAGTGCATCCAGTGGATGGTGTGAGAGCATATCCAACTGAGTCTACTCAACATACTGCTTTTAAATATACCACAAGTCATTCAGCACCGTCAAGTTCAAAGCTTTGAAGGCACATGCGATTAGTAGTTCTGCCAGCAGACAGCAACCCATCCTACTCCTCTCCTCCTATTGATGACTCCAACATTGCACTATTTCATGCCTTTATGGCGAGTCACGCGGAGTTGATGCAAAGAAAGCTCTTGCCTCCTTCATTCCAACAGGGAGACATTCCAGAGATAAAAAAGAAAGATCTAAAGAAAATGGATATCAAATATAATATGGCAATGGATGTGCATCGAGCCTCCAACTTCAAGAGAAAGTACGAAAAAGATAGCTTCAAGGATGCTGATGCAAAGGGAATTGGGTTTAACAAGGACAAGCTCAGATGTTACAACTGTAACGAGACTGGGCATTTTGCTAGAGAGTGCACAAACCCACCCAAGCCCGCCAATGATATCAAGATTACTAAGGTCTCCGAAAGTGATAGTGGAAAGAGGAGCTGCAAGAAGCCTATGGGTTAGAATCCTGGTCAAGGAGTTCAAAGGATTGGACAAGGAAATTCACCCAAGGGAAATTCAATTTCTAGCTCAAGAGCCCTTATCACCTAATCCACTGCATCAAATTTTGGCATTCGTGACAAAACTAGATACATCTTAGTATTCACAAATTGAATAAGCGTTTAATCGCTTATTGCGTAACGAACGAACAGATAACCAAACGGGTCTGGTTATGACCTAGATATCTCGGGGGGGGGGGGGGGGATCTATAAGTGATATACGTTTAATATAAGCCAACATATTAGTATTACGGCCTTAGTACGATAGCAAACCAGTTAAACGAAAACATGCTTGTTTAACTATCCGCTATGAACTTAAACGCGAAAGATAGCTACAAAAAAAGCATTGTATTATCTGTTAAGCCTAAAAAGACTTACAAAACACTTACTTAGGATATTTTAAGCAATCCGTGAAAATATTTTTGATTTTTACAACTAAATAGTATGTTTTTATAAATTTACACAAAAATGGCCGAAAAACGCTTGTTTTTGAGTTGTTGGTCGTACGCGATATATTTTTCTCGCCGAAAAACCAAACCCGAAATAAATTTGGACTCGGCATTTCAAGCCCGGGCATGTAAATCGAGAAAAGTGGGCCAAATGGGCCCAAAAGAGGGCCCAACAAGCCCAGCCCGCCAACTTAGACCAAACCACCTTATATTATTATTATTATTATTATTATTATTTTGGTCTCTTTAAGTTTAAGTAAAATGAGATATTTTTCCAAGTTTTTTCCAAAACTTAAACAAGCTTCCCCTGCTGCTCTTTCACACTTTCAACCTAAACCTAAGGTATTTAGTAAGATTTGATCAATTTTATGCACGTTTAATCTTGTTTGATTACATATAAACATAGTTTGATTACCAAAAATCACTTATAACCATGCAAAATTTCTAAAAATTGTTCAAAAACATGTTTTTATCATAAACATGGTTAGGAACCTGGTTAGTTTTTTTTGTTGCCATAAAAACGGATTAAAGGGTTTAAACGACGTTTTTACGGTTCAAAAGTTTGGTTTAATGCCCTAGCCGAAAGCCTAAGTTCCAAGGCTGCCATATTGATGAAACATGCTTGGTTTGTGATATAGGACATGTAATTAGCTAATATAGAAGCACGAGAACCGTAAATTGGATTAGGAGAGCAAAAATGGGCGAAAACCGCAAAGGTAATGTCGAATTGCTTGATTACGGGCTGTTTAGGTTAAGGTTGTGATGTGCATATTTTTAGGTTATAAACTTTTGCAGGGACATCAGGGACAATATGATTGAGTCCCTGTCCAAATTTGGTAATTACTGATTTGGGGCGTTTATTTGGGAAAAATAAGTAAAATGCTTGAAAAATTATGAAATTTTGTGGCGAACTCAGATTTGGTATACTATGATTATATATTAAATTTTGGGTCATTTGGAAAAGCCTAAATATGTTTTGTGGATTCGCGTTTATTCGAGTTTTCTTAGTCGTTTTTGCCTCGAAAAGGGTATTTGGAAAGATTTTTAGCTTCTGGACTTTTTACAGGTTATTTTGGGAAGTATTTTGTTCACTCAGGAATTTTGGCGGATTTTTCCGAAATCGATTCGTATAAACGGATGATTTCGGGTTAAATATAACATATAAAATGAATTTTTATAAATTAATAAACAAGTAAATAATTCTAGAAATATTTTTATAAAAAATGCATATTTTTATTGATAATTGGCTAAATTTTCATAATTTAATGATAAACGGATAATTATTTGTGCTAATTTAAAGATTAAACAAATTCAATTTTGATAAACTAACAAGTTCGTGATTAACGAACCTGTTGGAATATCAGAACATCAAGAGTGATCAAAAATCATATTTTTAGATTGATTAAGTAAAACGAACTTTTTGTGAGAAATCCGAACAATTTGGATAGACTGTGCGTGTTTTTCTCCAAATCAAACTGAATAAACGGAAACAAGCCCCGTAGCGAATCCAGACCCCTAAAATGTGATCTTTTTTTTATAACTTAATCATTTTAACAACCAACACGTTTACCCAAGCTTACATCTCCATACATGTTTTCTAAACGCATAAACGATTAACTTGGCCCAGCTGGTGAAACGGGGAAACTGAGCCAAGTTCGGTTTTAAGTATTAAACGTTGAACAACATCACAATCAAAGCCTATTGACACTTTCTGGGCGTAACAACTATACCTATACTAGATATACAGGGACTAGTGATTATAGGGACTAGTATAAAGATTATAATAATATTAAAATATTAATATTATCATAATATTGATTATAGGGACTAGTGATAGCGAGTTGAACCAACTACGAGCTAACATTGTACCAGATCTCTACTAAACAGTGACTTTCATGGCCCCACTTTTAAACTGTTTTTACGAACTTTTAGAGTGAAAAACACGTTAATACATATCTATATACTCGGAATTGTTTGATGATGGGAATTATCTAAGTGCTAACACATGAAACTCCCCACTAACACAGTGATTAACTTTGAGCCAGTGGCTTGTGAATAGTATTATTGGTTTGAGAAACCCAAACGGAGCCGGCATGGTTTGCTGAGACTTTACCCCGTTTACACATGACCATAATTATACAAACACGCTACGTAGTGTTAGACATAGCTACTTGGGGCATGTTGTGGGCGGAAGGGGTAGCCACAGTGGTTGATTGAGTGTGGGAATTGAGGCACGCAGCACAGACAGTCAAGGCTTCACTGTAGCTTAGCTTAGCATAATTACATCATAAACATACAAACAAACGTACTTATGAACATACATACATACATACATACATACATTCATACATACATACTTGTGTGTTTACAAACTATGGTTGCTATACACACAACTGATTTCTTGAAACTTGTGAAACTCACCAAATACTTTTATTTGACCCGTTTAACATGTTTTTCAGGTATACCGGACTTGAACTAGAAAGTCAATGTGCTACGTGTTTGACTTGCGATCAATACTAGGTGAATTGATGCAAGTGTGTTAGTAAGAAGTAAAGCCGCTTAACGGGGCTGGATTTAGTTTGTATTACCTAGTTGTAAACGAAGTTAGATCAATGTAAAATATTGTAAATTAGTTTGTATTGTTCTTTATAAACAATGTGGTTGATCCCAGAGGTGTCTGTTACATTTCCGTTTTACGCTTCTGTAATTTGCTAAATAGGGTGTGACACAAATGGACCCGACTGGGAGGAGCAATTCACTGAATTGTTGAACCCTTTAAACTTGCTTGGATATCGTTCCCCAATGGAGGTCATGAATCCTCAAGCTCAACCTCAGGAAACTTTGCCACACCACCCAATCCTGAGGTACATTCTAACCTATGCACACAAGCTTGCATTAACAAAGTTGAATTCTATTGATATAATTGTGATGTATTTGTTAAAGAAAACTCAAAAATAAAGCGTCTGAATGAAGAATACATAAAATCTAATAAGATTTGCACCGCTAAAATCAAAACTCACCATGACGACATGGCTAAAACGCATGTCAAATTATTTCAATCAAACAAAGCAGTTGAGTTTTATGAAAAACAAATTGTTGAATTAAAGGCTAAAATGGGGAGTAGAGTTTGAGCTTTCTGAAAGAAAATCAACTATTAGAAATTTGAAATGGCGTCTGGTAAGTTAAGTGACATTATTGGAGCACAGAGGGGTGCTAAACAAAAGACAGGTTTAGGCTATGACCATTCAGCTGTACCTCCATCATTTAATGATAATTACACTACCCTGCCCCACTTTAGTTATAATACCCCTTCAGAGGAAGAGATCGTATATGGAATTGGTCATGTACCAAAACCAGTAACATTTGTTCCTTCAGTTTCTAAAGGAACTGCTCCAATACCTGTAACTGATGATTCTAATGGTGGTTTATCTTGTGTAGCAGGTGATGTAAAGTAAAATGGTGTATGAAGGAGAACATGAGTTGTGATAAGAAACATGTTTTAGATCCAATTTTTGATTCCACTGTGAATCTAAAACAATCATGTGTCAACTCAGTTTGTAATAAGAATATCTGTGAATCGATGAAAGAAGCTCTCGCTTCATCTTCAAATGTTTGCTTCATCTTCAAATGTTGTAATTTGTGAAAATATTGATGTTAACGATTGTCAAAATGTTTTAAATGAAAATGATGGTTTTGTGTCTGATTCGAATTGTGAAACTGTCTTTGATGATGTAAGGCCCCGTTACCGGTAGCCCTACTGTCGTGTCGGATTTACTCATAAACACAGTTCTTCAAATCAGAGTTTATTAAAACTTTTCGCGGAATATAAAACGTCAATCATTTGTTACAAAACATTAAATCTTTTCCTTGATACCATAACACCAAAACTTTATATTTAAAACATCTTTACTTCTTTCTTCAGATGCCAGCCGTTCAATCCATGCCATGTGCCATCCTCATGCTAACTCTATAATCAGCTCACCTGCGTGCATACTAAAAGTCAGCTACGCTGAGTGAGTTCTAGTTAATCACATAATCATACAATACATTCTTGCATTTCATACTTTTATTCTTTCATACTTCTATACATTCATATATTCATACGTTTTAAAGAGCCTTTCGCCCTATAACCTCACAGATATTATAAGGGTCTGGTTCCTAACATCACAGATATTATAAGGGTCTGGTCCCTAACATCACAGATATTATAAGGGTCTGGTCCCTAACATCACAGATATTATAAGGGTCTGGTCCCTAACATCACAGATATTATAAGGGTCTGGTCCCTAACGTCACAGATATTATAAGGGTCTGGTCCCTAATTTTCGAATATTAGAAGGGTTCGATTCCCTCTTCGTCACCATACAACCATACATCATACCTCGAGTATTAGTAGGGCTCGGTACCCTTTTCGTAACCATACATTATCATTTCTTTCTTCTATTATCTCTATCATGTTCATACACATAAACATACATATCATACTTACCTTACACATAGTGTTACAACCTGACAGTACGTGCAATATCCGAAGATCGTTCACGTACCATCAAGCAATCATTCCTATATATCATATCATTCACATAAGGCATACACTTATCTCTTAGGATAAGCGTATTAACAAACATATCGAGTATGCACACAGCCCCGAAAACATAACACATAAATGGGGCTAGAAACTCACCTGAACTCTGCTTCTGTTTCTGATAGCTGTAAATCCCTTCTCTTAACTGGGCTCGGCTGACTGAACAAGTTACACGTATCAATTAACTATCACCTCTCATAACGTATTTCTATCTTTATATGACCCACAACGAACGGGGGTCCGGGGGCAGCGCCCCTGGCAGCGGGGTCTAGGGGCGGCAGCCCCTAGCAGGGTCCAAGGGGCAGAGCCCCTGGCTGGGGTCGAGCTGCCAGGTCAGCTTGGAAAAATTTTATTTCCATTAACTGTCTTAACACATTTCCCATTAGGTTTTTAATTTATTTTCTAAACGAACTTCACTTCAGGCGAAGTTAAACCTTAGGCGAACTTGGCTTCAGGCGAAGTTAACCCTCGGGCGAACTTGGCTTCAGGCGAAGTTAAACCTTAGGCGAACTTGGCTTCAGGCGAAGTTATCCTTAGGCGAACTTGGCTTCAGGCGAAGTTAAACCTTAGGCGAACTTGGCTTCAGGCGAAGTTATCCTTAGGCGAACTTGACCGTAGGCGAAGTTAAACCTTAGGCGAAGTTACCATTTCAGCGAAGTTGCCATCAGGCGAACTTGGCTTCAGGCGAACTTATCATCAGGCGAACTTGGCTTGCAGGCGAAGTTCATCAGGCGAACTTAGCTTGCAGGCGAAGTTCATCGCTTGAAGGCGAAGTTCATCAGGCGAACTTAATCTTGCAGGCGAAGTTATCGCGCTGCAGATCTGTTTGCCCATAACTCCTTCGTTTCTTAGCCAAATAACTCGATTTTGGTACCCACGGAATCGTATGATCGGCGCCTACAAATCCCAACCATCAAATCGGCCTAAAATCGACGTTTTAGGGGTCCGATTTGGGCAGTTTGGGTTTCGGGTCCGGTTAACCCATCAAATCCTAACCATTTTCAGTACTATAAGCTTTGGTGGATTTGTTCTTACCTTACCAACTCAGATCTATCAACAAAATCTCGGGTCTCGGCTTCGAATCTTGATCGGTTAGTATGTGTGTGTTTTGAGTGTGTATGGAGTGTGTGTTGGGGAGTTGGTGAGAAATGAGATACTTTGGGATTTTGGGGGTATTTATATCCCTAAAATCCCATTCTCATCTAACCCATCTCAATTAACCCAGGTCCACAACCCACATCCATTACCCAACACTAGCCCGACCCATACCAACTCCTATTATATTATTTATTTCCTGATAACCCGAGTAAACTTTCCATCTATTAATAAGTAATATAACTAATATTACCTTAGAAATTTCGGGATGTTACAAGTCTTCCCTCCTTAAAGAGGTTTCGTCCCCGAAACCTAACTTATTCCCTATAAAAGGAAAACTTCTTACATTTATACGTTTTAAAGAATTGCTTTCGCTTTCTGAGTTACCCTTCCTACTTCCGACTTTACAGCCATCGAATGGTGGTCATGTGTTTTAGCTATTTAAGGTAGCTTGTCCATGAAGCCCTCGATGTGCCAAGTCTCATTTCAATCTTCAAGAGGCTTTGTCTTATATCATATTAATGCTAAAGCCTAAGTCGACACTCTATCACAACACAACAATTTATCATGACTAATTTGCATTCAAACAATTCGTATCATAATTAATAAACACCAGTCTAAACTTCAACATAAAATAACACGCATAGTCATTAATAAGTCAAACATAACATAAAATAAAGTCATGGCTAGTAGCTAGCCTTCTTGAATGATCTTTTCCAAGCATGCGGAGGAATCTGTTAAACCTCAGGCACTCTTTCCTCCTTCCTGTTCTCCCTTTGGCGTCTTGCAATCCCTTGCTAGGTGCCCACGTCCTCCACAGTTGTGACACCTATGGTAATCATTACATTCCCAAGAGGAATGTCCTGCTCTTCCACACCTGTAACAAACACCTAATCCCTTTCTGCACTCTCCCGCCCCTGATTCCTTGCAATCCCTAGCCATGTGGTCAGCTTCCCCGCATTTGAAGCACTTTGGACGATCAGGGCATTCTCGAGAATAATGCCCACTCTTTCCACACCGATAGCACCTGTCTGTCCCAGTCTTGCATTCTCCCTGGTGCACTCGCCCACATGTCTCACATGTATCCTTGTTCCCACCCTTGGCCTTCCTCTCATCAGTTGTTGTCACCATCACGCCAGACCGCTTAGTAGAGGTAGCCCATTTCTTTTCCTTCTCTCCCCCCACCGTTCTTGTTTCCCCACAATCCCTAGCAAAGTGACCCGACTTACCACACTTATAACATTTCTGGTCCTCGGTGCAATCACGAGTTATGTGTCCCTTCTTCCCATATCGGTAGCACTGATTTGGACCAGCCTTGCATTCACCTAGGTGCATCTTCCCGCACACTTTGCACGTTTCCCTTCCCGCGACCCTTGGTATCTTTTTCCCAGCATACTCCACGACATCTACAGATCTTTTGGTTCCTTTCGCTCCTCCCTTTTCATCATCACCACTCTCACTGTCCTTTCCTGCCTTCAAAGTGGCCCTTGCATGGTTTTCAGCAGACCTGTCAGTACGAAATTTCTTCTCTGTAGCAGCTACAGCGTAGGAAATGGCAAATCGAACAGCAGGATCCAGCTGATATCCTTCATCGCTGCTTGGTCCTTGCAAAGTTTCACTTTTCTCCTTTCTCGAGGTAGTAACTAGTTCTTCAGAAGGTTTTCGGACAACGCGTAATCCAAGAGGACGTCCAGTGTGACCTCCCTTTCCAACAAACCTTCTTGCTCCAGCCATTAGTATTCTTAAATGGAAAACACAAACATCATCACTCAAGGAACTATTTAGTACAAGGATAGCAAGGCTAACAGGTAATAACAGTGGCCAGTTGTGACTAGCTGATCACGTTGCTTTCCGTGTCCTATACACTTCCCTTTATGAGTCTATTTGTGCTGGTTCTACTTAAGCAATTAGTCAAATCAAACAAGCAATTATTCCTATCCCTATCGTTCACATATCTTTTCATTCTCATTAACATATATCATTTAATCGTACACTTTACCTTTACTGATCTTGCTTGAGCGACACATGGCATTCTTGAACTGGCATCTTCTTTCCTTTCTTACTTAAATCCCATTTTCTGTTCGAGTCTAAGCATGTAGGATGCTTAAATCTCTCGAACTTATGCTCTGATACCAACTTGTAAGGCCCCGTTACCGGTAGCCCTACTGTCGTGTCGGATTTACTCATAAACACAGTTCTTCAAATCAGAGTTTATTAAAACTTTTCGCGGAATATAAAACGTCAATCATTTGTTACAAAACATTAAATCTTTTCCTTGATACCATAACACCAAAACTTTATATTTAAAACATCTTTACTTCTTTCTTCAGATGCCAGCCGTTCAATCCATGCCATGTGTCATCCTCATGCTAACTCTATAATCAGCTCACCTGCGTGCATACTAAAAGTCAGCTACGCTGAGTGAGTTCTAGTTAATCACATAATCATACAATACATTCTTGCATTTCATACTTTTATTCTTTCATACTTCTATACATTCATATATTCATACGTTTTAAAGAGCCTTTCGCCCTATAACCTCACAGATATTATAAGGGTCTGGTCCCTAACATCACAGATATTATAAGGGTCTGGTTCCTAACATCACAGATATTATAAGGGTCTGGTCCCTAACATCACAGATATTATAAGGGTCTGGTCCCTAACATCACAGATATTATAAGGGTCTGGTCCCTAACATCACAGATATTATAAGGGTCTGGTCCCTAACGTCACAGATATTATAAGGGTCTGGTCCCTAATTTTCGAATATTAGAAGGGTTCGATTCCCTCTTCGTCACCATACAACCATACATCATACCTCGAGTATTAGTAGGGCTCGGTACCCTTTTCGTAACCATACATTATCATTTCTTTCTTCTATTATCTCTATCATGTTCATAAACATAAACATACATATCATACTTACCTTACACATAGTGTTACAACCTGACAGTACGTGCAATATCCGAAGATCGTTCACGTACCATCAAGCAATCATTCCTATATATCATATCATTCACATAAGGCATACACTTATCTCTTAGGATAAGCGTATTAACAAACATATCGAGTATGCACACAGCCCCGAAAACATAACACATAAATGGGGCTAGAAACTCACCTGAACTCTGCTTCTGTTTCTGATAGCTGTAAATCCCTTCTCTTAACTGGGCTCGGCTGACTGAACAAGTTACACGTATCAATTAACTATCACCTCTCATAACGTATTTCTATCTTTATATGACCCACAACGAACGGGGGTCCGGGGGCAGCGCCCCTGGCAGCGGGGTCTAGGGGCGGCAGCCCCTAGCAGGGTCCAAGGGGCAGAGCCCCTGGCTGGGGTCGAGCTGCCAGGTCAGCTTGGAAAAATTTTATTTCCATTAACTGTCTTAACACATTTCCCATTAGGTTTTTAATTTATTTTCTAAACGAACTTCACTTCAGGCGAAGTTAAACCTTAGGCGAACTTGGCTTCAGGCGAAGTTAACCCTCGGGCGAACTTGGCTTCAGGCGAAGTTAAACCTTAGGCGAACTTGGCTTCAGGCGAAGTTATCCTTAGGCGAACTTGGCTTCAGGCGAAGTTAAACCTTAGGCGAACTTGGCTTCAGGCGAAGTTATCCTTAGGCGAACTTGACCGTAGGCGAAGTTAAACCTTAGGCGAAGTTACCATTTCAGCGAAGTTGCCATCAGGCGAACTTGGCTTCAGGCGAACTTATCATCAGGCGAACTTGGCTTGCAGGCGAAGTTCATCAGGCGAACTTAGCTTGCAGGCGAAGTTCATCGCTTGAAGGCGAAGTTCATCAGGCGAACTTAATCTTGCAGGCGAAGTTATCGCGCTGCAGATCTGTTTGCCCATAACTCCTTCGTTTCTTAGCCAAATAACTCGATTTTGGTACCCACGGAATCGTATGATCGGCGCCTACAAATCCCAACCATCAAATCGGCCTAAAATCGACGTTTTAGGGGTCCGATTTGGGCAGTTTGGGTTTCGGGTCCGGTTAACCCATCAAATCCTAACCATTTTCAGTACTATAAGCTTTGGTGGATTTGTTCTTACCTTACCAACTCAGATCTATCAACAAAATCTCGGGTCTCGGCTTCGAATCTTGATCGGTTAGTATGTGTGTGTTTTGAGTGTGTATGGAGTGTGTGTTGGGGAGTTGGTGAGAAATGAGATACTTTGGGATTTTGGGGGTATTTATATCCCTAAAATCCCATTCTCATCTAACCCATCTCAATTAACCCAGGTCCACAACCCACATCCATTACCCAACACTAGCCCGACCCATACCAACTCCTATTATATTATTTATTTCCTGATAACCCGAGTAAACTTTCCATCTATTAATAAGTAATATAACTAATATTACCTTAGAAATTTCGGGATGTTACAGATGAAACCATTAATGTTGATAAGAATAGGGTTGATGAAATAAGCATACCTAGTTGTTCATTAGCGAGTTATAAGTTTAAGGATAATAAAACCAAGAGAAATGATTTTGAAAATGAAAGGGTAGGTACATCTTGTAAATATGTTCCACCTAAGAAAATTCCAGTTTCCCAAAACACTAATTATTATTACCATCAAGCTTGCATTAACAAAGTTGAATTCTATTGATATAATTGTGATGTATTTGTTAAAGAAAACTCAAAAATAAAGCGTCTGAATGAAGAATACATAAAATCTAATAAGATTTGCACCGCTAAAATCAAAACTCACCATGACGACATGGCTAAAACGCATGTCAAATTATTTCAATCAAACAAAGCAGTTGAGTTTTATGAAAAACAAATTGTTGAATTAAAGGCTAAAATGGGGAGTAGAGTTTGAGCTTTCTGAAAGAAAATCAACTATTAGAAATTTGAAATGGCGTCTGGTAAGTTAAGTGACATTATTGGAGCACAGAGGGGTGCTAAACAAAAGACAGGTTTAGGCTATGACCATTCAGCTGTACCTCCATCATTTAATGATAATTACACTACCCTGCCCCACTTTAGTTATAATACCCCTTCAGAGGAAGAGATCGTATATGGAATTGGTCATGTACCAAAACCAGTAACATTTGTTCCTTCAGTTTCTAAAGGAACTGCTCCAATACCTGTAACTGATGATTCTAATGGTGGTTTATCTTGTGTAGCAGGTGATGTAAAGTAAAATGGTGTATGAAGGAGAACATGAGTTGTGATAAGAAACATGTTTTAGATCCAATTTTTGATTCCACTGTGAATCTAAAACAATCATGTGTCAACTCAGTTTGTAATAAGAATATCTGTGAATCGATGAAAGAAGCTCTCGCTTCATCTTCAAATGTTTGCTTCATCTTCAAATGTTGTAATTTGTGAAAATATTGATGTTAACGATTGTCAAAATGTTTTAAATGAAAATGATGGTTTTGTGTCTGATTCGAATTATGAAACTGTCTTTGATGAAACCATTAATGTTGATAAGAATAGGGTTGATGAAATAAGCATACCTAGTTGTTCATTAGCGAGTTATAAGTTTAAGGATAATAAAACCAAGAGAAATGATTTTGAAAATGAAAGGGTAGGTACATCTTGTAAATATGTTCCACCTAAGAAAATTCCAGTTTCCCAAAACACTAATTATTATAAGAATCCTCAATCGTATAACCATTCTGATAACAATTATTATGCCTCATCCATCAAGATATGTTAAACTCATTTTATGCAAATGCTTTTGATGATCGAGGTCTTAAGTCAGGAAATTATTATCATCATGTTCCTTTTCACGCATCACCTTTCCCGCTGCATCACACATATTACAGGGCAGATGGTATCTATAGGGTACATCAAATAAAATGCTGTTATGTTTGTGGAAGTCCATCTCATCTTGCAAGGCATTGCAAGAATTGGCATCCACAGCAAAGAGAAATGAACAGTTAGTTCAGTCAGTCCCGTTATAAAATTGCCACAAATACTAAAACAAGGACTGATCGAACTGAGACTTCAGCCAGTGAAACAAATGTGAGATACAATAACCCAAAGAAAATATGAAAACCCTTATGGATAACCAAAACGGAAAGGTAAAGATTAAAAATGGGTTCGGAAGTTGAGAAACCAAATAAGCTCGAAAGAATAAAGGAATTTGTTTTGAAACCAAAAAGGAGACAATCCCGAAAAACTTTCAAAAACCAAAAACATGCCTCTGCATATACTTTACGAGTTTATTCTTCTAAGTCTGACACACCAAATAACTATATTTTTAAAGAAAACAAGATAAAATTTGGTGACTTTTTGGTCAATCTTCCCGAGAGCTCTAAGTCTTGGGACCTCATTTCTAACTAGCTGTTCATTTTATGTAGGGTCGGCCAGGAAGGCCGGTCAATATTATCTGGTACTTAGATAGTGGTTGTACCCGACATATGACAGGGGACAAGTCTCTACTATTCGATGTTCAACTGTTTGATGGTGGACACGTTTCCTTCGCTAGAGATTTGGGTGGGAAAATAACAAAACATGGAAAGGTCTCTAACGGCACTCTGACCTTCGAAGACATGAATCTTGTGGAGCAACTGAACCACAACCTGCTTAGCGTCTCTCATATTTGAGATAAGCAATACTCAACTCTCTTTACAGAACATGAGTGTTTGATTTTAAGGCCTGGTTTTAATGTCCCAGAAGAGTGGATCTTGATGCGTACTCCGAGGCACAACGATGCTTATATTTTTGACATGAGAAGCTCATATTCTCTAAAAACTGCTTCATGTTTGTTGTCTAAAGCCTCAAAGAACAACTCATCTTTATGGCATCAACGTTTGGGTCACGTCAACTTTAAGAACTTGAATAAGTTGGTTAAAGGTGAGCAAGTGAGGGGTTTGCCTGTTAAATTATTTTCTTGTGTTGAAAAATGCCTTTCATGTTCTAAATGTAAACTATGCACAAACTCCCTCACAAACCCAAAACTGTCATTTCCATAAGTTCCATTCTTCAGTTGTTGCATATGGATCTTTTTGGTCCAATTCAACCAATGGCGATAGGCCAAAGAGTCTAGGTATTACTGACAATTTTATGGCAGATGGTATCTATAGGGTACATCAAATAAAATGCTGTTATGTTTGTGGAAGTCCATCTCATCTTGCAAGGCATTGCAAGAATTGGCATCCACAGCAAAGAGAAATGAACAGTTAGTTCAGTCAGTCCCGTTATAAAATTGCCACAAATACTAAAACAAGGACTGATCGAACTGAGACTTCAGCCAGTGAAACAAATGTGAGATACAATAACCCAAAGAAAATATGAAAACCCTTATGGATAACCAAAACGGAAAGGTAAAGATTAAAAATGGGTTCGGAAGTTGAGAAACCAAATAAGCTCGAAAGAATAAAGGAATTTGTTTTGAAACCAAAAAGGAGACAATCCCGAAAAACTTTCAAAAACCAAAAACATGCCTCTGCATATACTTTACGAGTTTATTCTTCTAAGTCTGACACACCAAATAACTATATTTTTAAAGAAAACAAGATAAAATTTGGTGACTTTTTGGTCAATCTTCCCGAGAGCTCTAAGTCTTGGGACCTCATTTCTAACTAGCTGTTCATTTTATGTAGGGTCGGCCAGGAAGGCCGGTCAATATTATCTGGTACTTAGATAGTGGTTGTACCCGACATATGACAGGGGACAAGTCTCTACTATTCGATGTTCAACTGTTTGATGGTGGACACGTTTCCTTCGCTAGAGATTTGGGTGGGAAAATAACAAAACATGGAAAGGTCTCTAACGGCACTCTGACCTTCGAAGACATGAATCTTGTGGAGCAACTGAACCACAACCTGCTTAGCGTCTCTCATATTTGAGATAAGCAATACTCAACTCTCTTTACAGAACATGAGTGTTTGATTTTAAGGCCTGGTTTTAATGTCCCAGAAGAGTGGATCTTGATGCGTACTCCGAGGCACAACGATGCTTATATTTTTGACATGAGAAGCTCATATTCTCTAAAAACTGCTTCATGTTTGTTGTCTAAAGCCTCAAAGAACAACTCATCTTTATGGCATCAACGTTTGGGTCACGTCAACTTTAAGAACTTGAATAAGTTGGTTAAAGGTGAGCAAGTGAGGGGTTTGCCTGTTAAATTATTTTCTTGTGTTGAAAAATGCCTTTCATGTTCTAAATGTAAACTATGCACAAACTCCCTCACAAACCCAAAACTGTCATTTCCATAAGTTCCATTCTTCAGTTGTTGCATATGGATCTTTTTGGTCCAATTCAACCAATGGCGATAGGCCAAAGAGTCTAGGTATTACTGACAATTTTGTGCTTCAGCTGGACTTTCTTATTAGGTCACAAAGATGAGACTGCTTAGTTTATGATCCGGTTTATGACACTTGTTGAGAACCAAATGGACAAGCGGGTTAAGTGCATTAGAAGCGACAATGGGACGGAATTCTACAATAAAGCCGTTGATGACTTTTGTCACACTAAGGGGATTGACCGTAAGTTCAGCGCTCGATACACTCTACAACAAAACGGAGTCGCTGAAAGACGAAACCGAACGCTCATCGAAGCTGCCCGAACCATGCTCTCGTATTCCAAACTTCCATTATTTTTCTGAGGGGAGGCCATCAATGCAGCTTGCTTCACTCAGAGCCGTGTGTTGCTGAACTAAAGATTGAAGAGAATTCCATATGAAGTCTACTATGGGACCAAGCCACAAGTCAATTACTTCAAAACATTCTGATCTCCGTGCACTTTGCTTCAATCAAATGCCAACTCAACGTCAAAATTTGCGGAGAAGGCTGTGTGCTACTTTGTGGGATATGCTGCCAACAAGATTGCTTATCGGGTTTACAACAAGAAAGCAAAAGTGATAGTGGATCATACAACATTGATTGGCAAGAAATGAACCCAACTGATGCACACACGGGACCAAATTGGATGTTTGATTATGAAGGATTATTTCACCAGTTTCATGGAATGTATACCCCTCATGTTGCAAATGCTCTAGTCCATACCACAGTTTCTCAATCAATTTTAATAAACTATGTATTAAATAGCTTGGAGGATATCAATTTATCTACTGGTCCCTCAAATAGGAATGTATTGCCTACTACACCTGAACCAATATTAGTTAATCCAATGCCTCCACCAGCAGATACAACTGATATGGTCAACATAGAAGATGCTTCTGATTCAGACTCGAATTCATTTATGTCAGCTGATAACATTGACCCAAACCAGACTGAGCCTGTGTAGAATCTTTAGGTAGAACCTAGTGTGGTTGAGTCTATTCCCACACCTCTCTCATCAGATGATATTCAGGTTGCTACCGAAGAGATTGCTGCAAATGACATTCCCGCCAGAACTTCTAATAACACTTACTCCACACCGGCTCCAGTAATCATCATTCCTTTCCTGGAGAGTCTATAGGATGGCCTCATTGATCAAGAGCATGTGGTTGATCAACCAGATTCTGTTCAACCAACCACTGATGTTCTTATCAATGCTCCTGCCGTTTTCCATCCCATAACTGAGTTTGTCTGTGGAGATTCAAGCAATGCCAATTGAGCATGTCGATCCAATTGCTCAACTGGCAATTTACCAGTCTCAACTGGCAATTGCTCATCGGATCTCCTTCTAGCGGCATCCAAACACGAAGCACGTTCAATACCTTTAACAGATGTCTTTTTTGCTTGTTTTATTTCATAGGTTGAACCCAAAGATTACAAGATGGCTCTATGGGAGAATTCCTGGGTAGAAGTAATGCAAGAAGAGCTGTTAATATTCAATAAGCTTAATGTTTGGAGGCTGGTTAAGAAACTAGTGAACAAGAAGCCGATAGGAACGATATGTGTGTTTCGTAATAAAAAGGATGACAAAGGGTTTATTACAAGAAACAAAGCTAGATTTGTAGTACAAGGCTTTTCGCAACATGAAGGTCTTGATTATGATGAAGTTTATGTACTGATATAAGCTAAATTATATATAAATGTTATAACTATTCCCTACACTTTTGAGTAACTTTAAGGTTGTTTTTATTAAATAATTCATCTAGTTGGTTCATATATAGATTTTACTGATTTCGGGAGAAAACGAGCTAAAACAAATAATACCTATTTATTTTATGGGTTCGTTTGTTTGATGGATGGATTTTACATACATTATAATATATTAATTAAATTGTGAATGCATCATTGTGTATCAACTTTACATCTTTAATTTATTTTATTGATCTTCTTATACGAGTATAAAATTTATAAATATATAATAAGAAAAGAGTTGTTACAATATATTTAAAAGAATATAATAATACCTAAATGAATGACTAAATCTTATTGACAAGAATTCTCTTTAAAATATGTAACCAGATGCGATGTGATTTGTGGAGTACACCAAAGAATAAAGTGGGCTCGTATTTGATTTGTGAGCTAATGAGTTAAACGAGCTTTTGAAGGAAAATGTCTTGACAACTAGAGTGGCCGATATGGTGGGCTTTTAGAAAAATAAAATAAAAAGAGTTAGGCTAAGAATGGCGGCTAAAAAAATTAATATATATTATCGGAACATTGGAATTGAGAAGAAAGAGAGGAATTAAGCCAAAAACATATATCAATTAAAAAGAGGCAGCTACAAGTCAGGAACCTTTCGGAGGTGTTCGGGTTCACACCTACTCCTTCAAACACGGTTCTCTTGTTTTAACTTTATTATTTTTATTATGAACTTATTTATTTTATTTTCTTGAGTATGATTATTGGCTAAACCTCCCTAGTTTCCTAGGTTTTGAATGAATATTTGTTGAGTTTGGATTGTTTATCGGTTTCGTGGTGATTGGTGTTGGACTAATATTATAGTAGTAAACTTTTTGATGTTTAATAAGATGAATATGCATGCTTATTTTTAATTTACTTTTATTCGATAGCTCCATATGTGTCTTTGTGAATGTCTTTCAAGTATAGACGCGCATTAGGTTACCTACTGTGTATTTGTAACTAGTTTATGGTTTATAGTCAACATAATTAATAGGAACTATTGTTTGAGGGTTTAGAGAAATTGTGTTCTACCTATCTTGAGACTGAGAGGTAATAGATAATTGGGATTATCTTGGTTATTAGGTGGTTTGGGTATAGATTGCACGAGAGTGGATTTCCCCTTACTGTCTTTTGATTTTTGCTATCCCAAGTCTTTGAGCATCTTTAGGTTACTCCTTACGTCCCTTACACTCCCGGATGTATTTTGATTAGTGATACTAAGAGGTGGTCTAGTCATTAGAGTACTTTAATATTGTTGGAGAGACTGAGAGGTAATCCAACCAACCAGTTTGCGTCATACGTCCCTTAGGGTTTCTTTTAGGTCACACCCAAAGAATGATTAGGGATCCACTAGGTTGTCTAGGGGTGTCGAATCTTTAGATCCCGGTGCCATCACCGTTTCCATAGCCGATAAGCGTCCAATATTCACAAATAGGATTTCAAGCCTAGGTAACACCTTTCTCATTATTGTTTTCATCTAAGTCTTAGAGCTTTAATTTATTTTTTTTCTAGTTTAATCTAGTTAAATTAATTATAAGTTTTAAAATTAAATAAATAAAAATTCAAAAATAATTAGTGTTAGTGTCAGTTTTAGTTTAAGTATTCTTTAGTTCATAGTTAATTAATAAAAAAACACAAAAATCAATTAAACATATTCATTTAAGTTTTTAGTCAGAGTCTAGTTTAGGTGTCGCTAGTGTCCTTTGGGTTCGATATCCCAGACTTCATTAGGCTTTACTACAGTCGATAGGTACACTTGCCTGTCTAGTGGTCTAACATTAGGAGAGTCTAATTTATAAATTTAAAACTAGAGTGTCTAGGTTAGGTTTAGTTTTTATAGGTTCGGCGATGAAAGTGGAATTATTCTCTATTTAACCACCCCGTACACGCCACAACAAAATGGTATGGTAGAAAGGCGTAACCGAAATTTAATGGGGATGATGTTGAGTATTCTAAAAGAGATGCAGTCCGACATTCAACCTTTCTAATCAATTGGGTCCCAACCCGTGCTTTGGTTGATCAAACATCGTATGAATGGTTCAAGAAATAGAAACGGATTATTGAACACATACGAGTATTTGGGTGCATGGTTTGGGGTGACTACGAGCTTGTATGTCAACAAGCCAGGTATGTCTTCTATGGTTTGGGGCGGTGCAAATGACAATGGAATTGGTCAAATCGAAACCACTATTGAAGGCATGTTTGGAAGCAGCCCAGGTAGCCCAAGCTTCGAACCTACATCACCAGGTTAACCCGAGTCCAGCAGTTCAGCCGAACTGAGTCATAGCAAGCCTAGTTCCTCAACCCACTCTCAAGTTTAGTCAACGAGTAGTTGGTCACGAGTCCATTCGAGTGAAAATGAGGCCCAAACGGGCCTAAGATGTTCAACCCGAGTCTCGATTTTACCAAGAAGATTACAAGAAGATTATGTGCTACATGTTAATTTAGATTATGAGATATTACTCCTAACAGCAAGTGGCGAACCAAGTAGCTATTTTTAGGCTAAGTTGAACCAAGAATGAGTTCGTTCTATGAATACCGAGATCTATTCGATAAACAATAATGAAACATGGAAGTTAGTCAAACTTCCAAAGGGTGCAAAAATGTATCTAGTTGAAGTGGGTGTTCTAATTCCAACGAAATGAGATGGAACGATAAACAAGTAAAAAGCTCGGTTGGTTACAAAGGGTTATAACAACACAGGATTGACTTTGATGATGTTTTTGCTTCGGTATCCCGGATCGAGAGCATTCAACTACTAATTTTATTTTTTTATTTTTTATTTTTTACGATTACTAATTCTGAATCTACACGCTCATTTATCATTAAAATCAAAACGATTACAATAAAGTAGCAGGCAAACGGGCAACAAGTTGCGCCGCAACCCCCTTTTGAATAGGAAAACCAATTCTACTAAAAACAAAGCGTTGGGTCGTAGGAAACGACAAAGTACCATGAACGACACGCTGAACCCTGTTTAGAAAGGTGGGAAAATCCACCATCTTGATGAAAAACGGCTTTCTTGCATGGTGAATTAAAAGAAGTTGTGTTTTTTCACAACCCGAAGGATATGAGAAAAAGGGTGAGGAGGCAAAAGTTTGCAAGTTTTCAAAGGCCTTGTACGGGTTAAGGCAAACACCCCGAGCTTTGAATACAAAGCTCGAAGACATCCTACGAGACATAAAGTTTCAAAAATGTTCCAAGGAGCAGTAAGTTTACACAAAGACCGGTGGAAAACATTTTTTTATCGTCGTCGTCTAACTACATGATTTGTGTCGCAGGTACAAGCTCGAGTATAATTCCAATTTCAAGAAGGGTACGGCAACCAAGTTTGAGATGCTGGATATCGGGAAGTTAACCTGTATTCCAACAAGAGGATGAGATATTAATTACACATGAAGGATACACCAAATGAATTATGAAGGAGGCTGGTATGCAAAATTGTAATTTGTCTCAAGTCCTGATGGTTTACGGTGTGAAATATTCTAAGGCTAAGATTGAAACCGAACTCAACGCAACCGAGTATCGACAGGTAGTAGGTTTCTTACGATATTTGTTACATACCTTACCGGATATGGCGTTCTTTGTGGGTATTGTTAGTCGATGCATGCAAATCCCACGAGAATCTCATGGTATGGCTATACGAAACCTATTGATATATTTGATGACAACGACAAGTTACAGGATCAAGTACGGGAAGACTGGGTCCAAACAACTTGTCGGGTATAGTGATAGTGTCATAACATAACATAGATGAGGATGATGGTAGAAGCACCACTAGGCACACAGTTTATTACAGGCAATCTCCAATTACATGGTTCCCACAAAAGCAAGCAACAGTTACACTCTCATCGTGTGAAGCTAAGACTTGTGGCACTGAGAGTTGTTTAACGAGTTGGCTGGAGAAGTGTTACAGAAAGTTATGTTGAAAGTTGATAACACATTCGCAATAGCCCTTGTGAAAAGTCGGGTTTTTCAGTATCGAACATGAATCCACCCGACAAGTGTTACAGAAAGTTATGTTGAAAGTTGATAGGTAATGTAATGGGGGTATTAGTATGTTAATGTGTAATGGTTCAGTTCAGATTGTGTTAATTAATATATTCATGCAATTTCATGCCTTCGCATACGATGTTAAATAGGAAAACCATTAGCGAAGAGTACATGAATCCACCCTATACTATAGTTCTGAATTATGTAACGATCCACGAGATATTAGTTGTTCATCATCTGCTGTGTCGTTATGTAATATTCAAGCTTAATTGACAGAATCAGTTCATTTGCAGAAGCACGTATATCAACCCAAATCCGGAAACTAGTTAATCGATACCGAATTAATTGACTTATAGAATCAATCTACTTGTAGTGGTAGTGTGGTACCAGTTTAAACGTCTGGCGGTGTGTGCTTTTTGGGAAGGGAGTTTTCTTTCTTATGGATGCTCGTTTTAATCAGGCATGCTGCTTTCATTTTGGGTTCTTCTGCGCCGCACTATAATTTCTAGTTTCTCACTAGTTTTTTCATTGAATTATATTTTCTGTTCAAACGAATGGAATATTGCACAAAATGCAAATCAAAATACCAAAGAATATGATGTTCATTGGTTTACAAGATGTATATATATTGAGACTGAAAGTTTTAGCCCTTCATCAGCTGCACACAAATATCACATTTCTTCCAATTTGAGAATCGAACCGATAAGTGAGATAGATTGCGTACAAATTATCAAGTTCGTTTGATAAACCAGCTGACAATTTGCATAATTAGAAGTGATTATTGATCTGGTCAAAGCCAGCTGATCATGATGCAATTTTTACTACTTTACAAATATGAAGCCGCCTATAGTATCTGATCCAAAATACAATATGTATTGGGATTTTTTTTTAAATTTTATTATTTGGTGTACGTCCCACCTTGGTAGAATTAATTATAAGTAGTATTTTTTTTTAAATTTTTTTGGCCTATAAATAGGAGTCCCTAGGTACACTTATTTTTCTTGTCATTCGACAAAGTTGATAAGATTGTTACTCCATTTAAAAAACAATTAAAATGTCAAACGAATATATTAATCAGCTCAAAGCCCATTTGATGATACGGTTAGTGCTTTTTCAAGAGAGGTTAGTGTTGCTTTCTCAAGTTATTGATTTGGTAGAACCTCAAGCTCCCTTGAGTATAGGCTGCTCGAAGAGCTTGTTGAAGAATTCCATCAGACCGAAGAGGTCCGCGTAGTCAGACGCGCCTATGAGATCCTAGATTCCGCACCGTGATCTGCTGGTCGGCTTTAATATGCGGTTGGATGCATGGATGCATGGGTAGATGGAAGTCCGATTTGCGGTTTCCTTTTGTTTCTTTTATATTTGCAGTGTAATGGTAGTAATAAGGGTGCCTTGAAAGTTTAATTAATGTTGAAACAATTTCTTTGTTATTTCCTTCTTGTTTTAGTTATGCATTTCTGTTTCCAACCTGTTTGAGCACATCTTTGTTGTTCCCTTCATATTTGGGGACGCTAATTCAATCTATTAACCTAGGAAACTAGTGAAAAGCTGAATGCGATTATAAGCCAACACAAACTCTACGTATATAGGGTTTTACTCAAGATCTCTTTCACTTGAAAATTGGATTAATATTTAGTGTAAGGTGATTTTTTTTGCTGTGAATTTTTTCTCCATATGGCACACCTTTGTTCAAAGAATATACAATTAATAGGATGCTATATGTGATCGAGCACAACATAATACATTAATAAATCTCAACAATTAATATAAAATGAAATAAGATAATTAATATATTACAATATAATATCACTTGGTTTAATATAAAGATAACCAAATATGATGCAATATATCATCATATAATAATAGTTATATAGTGCAGGGGGGGGGGGGGGGTAAACATTTTTGTGTAAATATTAAAATTTGTAATAATATGAACCATTGATTAAAAAATTTAATTAATTTAAGTTTGTTTTTTTTTTGCTCGCAATAATTTAATGTTTTATAATATACATCACCTACAAGTTTACTACCAATTCTTTTGTACACACAATTAAACAATTTTAATAAAAATAAACTACGTGATATAAATTTAAATTATTTATTTCCTTCTACAAGATAACATTTAATTGTTGTACAAAAAAATGAAACAAAGAACATGTGGGTGAATTTATTATGTATATGTAATACAAACATTAATGAAAGTTAACAGCAATGAGGTTTACTTAAATTCTAAATCAAAATTAAAAAAATATTATAAGGTCAGTAAACCAACAAAGTGATTTAACATGTTTGTAACATAACGTTTATGACATAATATTGTACAATATGATACAATATATAAAAAATGGTTTAATAAGAAATCAAAGTTTTCTAAGAAGTATAGAAAAAATTAAAATAAAGCATTCCATGTAAGTAAGACATTATAGCTCTTAGATATATATGACATCATACAATTTTTAGCACAATATAGATATATTCCTAAACTTTTTAGGATACTGTGTTTTCTTACAATAGCCTACCATATATAAACTTATACAACACAAAACAAAAATTCTACACACATTTTAGTTTTTTTAGTGAACAAGAAGAAAAGGCCAAATTATTTTTAACTAAACTAGAAAGCAAATAAAAAATATGAAGAATTTAGCTTAATGGTTTTTATGTAGATAGTATATGCATATTATGTAAGACGTATACTTTTGTAAAGATTCTATTGATAAAATAATTTTAAATTATTCAAGTTTGTACTTTTGCTATCATAATATATTAATAATATATTAATGTTATGTAACGAACCTTATTGATTAATTTACATACTAATTCTTCTATATAAAGAAGTTAACACTACTAAAAAAATAAACTATTTAGTATAATTTAAATTATTTCTTTTTAAGAACAACGAGGTGAATTAATATGTATAGTTCACATAATTATAAAACTCTAGCAATAAAAATTACTTAAATTCTACTCTAACTCAATATATATACGAGGTTGGTTACCTTGCATTCGAAACCTATGCAGGATTTAATATGTGACACATGTGATTTAGGTCATGCTATATGCGTAGACGTGACTAGAATGTTTTTAGACGCACTGTTGTTTGGACGCATTATTGTAATTACAAACGTCTTTCATTCATTAAAAATGGACACTTTGGATGAACTGTTGCATTTTGGATTAGGAAAAATATATATAACTAAATTAAATGAAATCTTGATCATCAATTTGGTAAGTTTTGTCAAGTGAGAAAAATACGTGTGATATGTCATCAAAATGATGAGATGGTGATTTACTTATTGTTGGGTTCATAGGCCTTGTTGGCCCGGTGTATTTTATGAAGTCAAAGAGAAGACGGGTGCGGGCGGCCAGGCCCAAGCCCAGCCCAGTTTAGATTTCTTGTTCAACAATTTACTAACCTTAGTTCAATATCTATTTAAACCACATTATGTACTTGCAATCGTTGTCACTCAATAAAAAATACCTAGTTGCCACCCGTGGACGTAGGTCATTTTAGACCGAACCACGTTAAATCCTCGTGTTCGTTTATTACTTTCATGTGTTGTGTTCGGTTCGTGTGTGCGTCTAATTCTAACAAGTGGTATCAAGAGCTTAGGTTCGAGTTCACACGAAGAACATGCTGAACCAGCCGAGTCATAGCCAAGCCTTCCAGCCGCCGTCACCCTATGGCGTTAGGGTTCCGCCGCCGCTACGGTTTTCTAATTGTCGTTAGGGTATATGCCGTCGCTGTTCGCCGCCGCTAAACCCAGCCTGACGATCGCGACTAGGGTTCAGTCAAGTATGCATCACCACCAGGTAGCGTCGCTAAATTCCCGCCGTCATTGGTTCGTTGTCAGCAGTTCTATTTCCGACTAAAGAAGATTAGAACAAAGCAGTGACATTGCTGTGGCTGTTGTGTTCATATCAGTTTTGTGGAGAAGAAAGGTGTGCATTTTGGAATGAGCATTTGATCAAGATTTGTTTTTTTTATTTCCTTTTGGACGAGACACAAAGTTTTGCTTTGGGGTCTATGTACTAAAGTTGATTTTGGATTCATTATCTTTTATCGGACCAAATCAATTTATTTTTTGGCTTCCAATTACTTGGCAGCAAGCCTAGTTTGATTGTGTGGACCAAAACTCTTAGAGCAGTTGCCTGGAAATAAATTTGGGTCGAGATCCGGTTTAGCAAAGTACGAGCCAAGAACAGTTGAATCAAGATCCTATTATTTGAAGACTCGTTGTCAAGTCAAAAGTCATTTTTTTTAAAGAAACAGATAACTAGTTCCAACCGCGTTTTTCAGGTTTTATTGTTTCGGTTTAAAGTTTCAGTTTCTGATTTTACAATTCGTTATTACCGTTGCGTTTAAATAGGTAGATTTTTAACAGAGTTCAGTAGAACAGCCGTTAAGTTCAGGCCTATGCCATTGCTGTGTTTGTTTCTATTTTTATCCAGGCTTTCGTTTTAGTCATTGTCATGGCAGAAGACGGAAAGAGTTCAATACAGAAGTTTGATGGATAGAAGTTTGGTTGGTGGAAGATGCAGATTGAAGCGTTACTTTGTCAGAAAGACTTAGATGTAGTGCTTGAGGATGAAAAACCAGAAAAGTTGTCAGATGCATATTGGAAGAAGTTAGACAAAAAGGCTAGGGCTTGCATTACTTTGTCGTTGTCGAAAGATGTGGCGTTTAACATCATGAAAGAAACCACAGCCTGTTGTATGATGGAGGCACTATCCAACATGTATGAGAAGCCTTTGGCAGCGAATAAGGTCTATCTTATCCGAGAGTTAGTGACAACAAGAATGAAAGAGAGTGGGTCAGTTACAACGCATATTAATAATCTTAATTCGATCATGTCCCGCTTAGTGTCAGTTGACATTAAGTTTGATGATGAAGTTCAAAGCCTGTTGTTATTATCCTCTTTGCCCGACAGTTGGTCGCAAACAGTGACTGCGGTTTGTATGTCGTCTACAAATATTACCTTTGATGGGATTCGGGATCTGATTCTGATTCTGGGTGAAGATTCAAGACGCAGAAGTTCAGGTGAATCACCAGGCAATATGTTAGTCACAGAAGGTAGAGGTAGGGGAAAACAGTGAGGCAGTGGGAGCAGGAAGAGGAGTCAGTCTAAGACTCGTAAAGATATTGAATGCTGGGGTTGTAAAGAGAAAGGGCACTTCAGGAATCAATGTCCAAATGGTAAGAAAGAGATGAACGTTACAGAAGACGACACAGATGACGGGGTCAGTAGTGATGAGGCTTTGGTTTGCAGTGTTGAGAGTAACGTTGATGCTTGGGTGATGGATTCTGGTGCATCGTTTCATACCACTCACTGTAGTGAAACGATGAAGAATCTAAAGTTTGGGGATTTTGAAAAGGTTCGACTTGCGAATGATGATATTTTAGAGGTTACGGGTATGAGAGATGTTGATTTGATAACTTCAGCCGATAGTTCTTAGACTTTGAAAGACGTGAGGGTTATTCCAGGTTTGAAGAAACGTTTGATTTCAGTTGGGCAGTTGGATGACCAGGAGCACGATGTTAAGTTTGGGAATGGGCAGTGGAAGGTAGTCAAAGGGAATCTCGTGGTTGCTCATGGCAAGAAAATGGGTTCATTGTATATGGTCGGCATGTCACCGAAAGGAGTGGATCCAGTTTTGGTGAAAGACAAAATCCGGTTCACAGAATCTTATGGGCAGAAGAAGGTTCGTTTTGCAAGTAACAAACCCATAGCCAAAGTGAAGATTCAGGATGAACGAGCTAGGAAGGTTAAATCAGTTGGGAGATATCGTGACAGTGGGAGCACATGTCATGTTTCAGTTATATTTCCAGGTCGACAGTGGATTAAGAAAACCAGTATTCCAGCTGCAAAAGTATCTCCATTGAATTATTTGTTGAATATGGAGCGTGTTTGTTCTCAGGTTATCTCAGGATCCGGTAGTTCGTTACAGTGGGAGCCAGTAGGGACAGAGTACGGGTCAGGGGCAGTTTTAGCCGTGACTGATGTGTTGGAGCTCCGGGGAGCTTCAACGGGCTTTCCGGTTAAGTTTAATTGATGAGAAGGCGGTGGCAACTAGAAGATGTTTAATGTTCGGATTACAGAAGTACGATCAGGAGTGCAGACGAGGGTGCTCAAGGTCTCCGAGTGGGAGATTGTTGGGTTCGTAGGCCTGGTTTATTTTATGAAGTCAAAGAGAAGACGGGTGCGGGCTGGGCCCAAGCCCAGCCCAGTTTAGATTTCTTGTTCAACAATTTAGTAACCCTAGTTCAATATCTATTTAAACCAATTATGTACTTGTAATCGTTGTCACTCAATAAAGAATACCTAGTTGCCACCCGTGGAGTAGGTCAGTTTAGACCGAACCACATTAATTCCTCGTGTTCGTTTATTGCTTTCGTGTGTTGTGTTCGGTTCATGTGTGCGTCTAATCCTAACACTTATACTAACATGTTTGGATAGAATATAGGCAATGAAGTGATATCAGCAAACTTGTTGTGGGTAAGTTTTTAATCAAATCCACAGTGAGTACATGTTTTATGAAAGAGCATAAGATATTGTTTTCTAATTTCCATATGGTCACTATTTTGGTATACTTTTCGCCTAGTTAAAGAGTGTCATATGTTTGATTAATCTTTTATGAACAATTTACCAATCCTAAATGCCTACTTATTTTGATTACGTCTATGGTGATATTTGTATTACAAAAATGCATGTTATGTAGTGAAATAATTTTGTTATACCAAATGCTTAAATAATTTTTTTCGAACGGCACCAAATGTTTAATTGCTAGTATTGTTTCAACTTAAGGCTTACTAGGCTATGTTATCTTGACGACGATGACGACGATGAGGACGGCCTTCAATCTTAAGGTTTAAGTGACCCAAGTTGATATTTTCAACATTTTGTAGAAAATTTTAAATGTATTCTGGTAATTAATAAGTTAGTGTTTTATTCTTCAGGGAATTTTACCTTCCATGTGTTCATTTAGTATTGACTAAGCTTGTGATATGTGATTTCAGGTTAAGGCTCCAGTTGGGAAAGCTAAGATGTCGAAATAGACACTATAGACACTGATGGAACTTGTCATTTGATTTTGTTTATGGTTAAATTAACAGGTTTCTTAGAACCATGCTTGTTCTCAAGTAGTGCCACACAACGTTTGTATACGGTAACTTCAAACTTTGCAAGCCTCACCTAATAGAAAAGTTCGATGAGAATTGTGAGTGTTCATTTATTGTTATTATTTTTTATTTAAGTAAAAACATGTACCATTAATGTGAATACTCATAACGTACGTAATGAGAGATCAGTGTCCACACAATACTTGCATCAAAAGATTTGCATATATTAGTATGGCATGCGACACATATATATGTTATTCACATTGGTCAGTAAACAATATCTGTAGTTGTGTAATAAGTAAAGGTTATTTAATGGCACACGTCGCATTCGTATCTTTTCTCATAATTTTTTCTCGCCCTCACGCACCTCTTTTTTTTAACTGATTTTATGTGGCGTAAATCATAAATTTAGTTTTACTAGATCAAGGAGTTGATTTAAATATGATGAACTGTTACGGAATCAACACATTTATACCTTCAAATTGTTTTACATATCATATTTTAACCAATAGCATGTCCAAATCATATATTAACTAAATCTAAGTTTAACTACTATCAGTTAAGGCGACGTTAAGGTTAATTATGTGATTTACGTTTAGGTTTGATTATGTGGTATGATACAAATCATTTTGTGTAGGTCCCGACGCGGATGGATCTAACAACGTTTCTTGGATCAACCAAGCTTAGTGCTAGCGGAAATCACACTAAACCACCTAAGAAGTCTCAGATCTTGAGAAGTTTATTTTCGGGTTTAGAGAGAGAGAGAGAGAGAGATAATATGCGTAAGTTGGAAGTTTTTCAAAAGGTCTACTTTTCTAATGACATGCTCCCTATTTATAGAAGTATGCATGAGAAGTTACTTAATTTCCATGTGCCCAATAGGCTTGTTTACATTTCCCTTGGGCCTAATACATACAAAATTAAACAACTGAAGCCCAACTACATACAAATTCAATACAAAAGACTTAATTAAACAAAAAGGGACATAACAATCTCCCTCTAGTCTTTAGTATTGAAATCCATCGGTGTCGTAAACAAGACATTCATCCTCGGTTAGTGGAAGTTCAACAAGTCTTCGGACGAACTTGTTGAAGGCTTCAACTATCCGGTCGGTGTTCTGACGACCGATGTTCTCGACGGTTCTCAGGGGTGAGTGATAGAGCTTTTTCACGTTCTCCATGTGTAATCCCATAAGCTCATGCTCGTCAAACATTCGTATCTTGTGCATGTCACGACAATGGATGACGGCCTCACCGGTAGTATTATCAAACTCCTAACCAATGAAGTCTCGGAGAGTGTTGGGAAGGAAGGGTTCACCATGGTATATCTCGTGATAGTCTTTTGGCACCCTGTATCTCCACATAGTTCATGGCTCTCATGTAGCTGGGTCTATCTCCCATGGGTTCTTGTACTTGCGACCCTTATTAACTTCAAAATCCTTGTATCCCACTTCTGATTGACGATGTAAGTGGGTTTTGACCCAGCCCTCCAATGTATCCTCATACTCACCACGGCCTATAGCTTTTCGAAGGTAGTTAATGTCGAGCTCTAGTAACGACTTCAGCTCGTGGTGGTTGAGATAGATTAGGTCTTCGCTATATCTTCTTATAGCCAAACAACTGTTCTCCTTATCATACTTTGCATAGACAATCAATGTATCGTCATGATAAGGGTAGTTGAGCACGCGGGCACAGGCACGGCTTGACACAATGTGAGTCTTTCTCTTCTTCTTTGGTGGTTCGTGTGTCAAGCCTGCGGTTGGATTAGAGACGGGCTCTGTTGCAGGGGCCTCAGAAGCTTGAGCCGGTGGCGTGTTAGGATTTGGCGAGTAATTGATGTAGTCTTCAGTTGTGTCTACTGCCTCCTCCGTTCTTGCAATTAAGTTTCCCAACCTCTTCCCAGCTTCAATAAAGTCATCCATCATCCCTGCAACATTACCTGCAAAAATGTCTTCAAGAAACAACTCTTTATATATATCAGCAATCTTTGAGTCTACCTCCCTGACTTTGCTAGCACAGTCGTGTGCAGCAGGGTCTTGTACATATTCTTGATCATGTGTGTCACACTCCGAAAATCTTATCTTAGCAGCGGAAGACTTAATTAAGTTAATTTCGGGTAATGACAGATGCCGATAGCCAAATCACGAAACAGAACGCTTAAATATATTAAAAGGCTTGTTTATTCATCAGAGTGCACATGTCATCTTTTACATAGTTTATTATTATTACAAGCCAACAAGTTCCACATCATCAAAACACACGCGTTCTCGGTTCCATCCCATCCATCCCTCGCGATGCCTCCATAGTTCTCATTTACCTGAAAAGTATGTTAAAATAATTTTGTCAACACGAATGATGGTGAGTTTCTCAATTAAAACCGGGATGTAACAGTTCTCGACTTTACATCCATTTAGTCATCATTCTTAACAATGATAATTTTTCCATCATTCACCATCCTTTTCAATGGGAATTTAATTTCCATCCTTTTCCAAACATAGCTATATATTTCTTAAACAAAACGTGTTAGTTGTAAACGAGCAAAGAGTACAACACATGTATGACTATCAATATGATAAACCTGATGCATACCAAAATCAAAATATTCCCACCTTCTCAACTAGAGCGACTGGAAGAGTGGGGGGCGTCGCCCCGATAGATCTACCCATATTTTTAGGCCCTTTCTCTCTAGGTTAACGGTTTTTTTTCCCTTCATAATGACTCATCCCATTTAACACAATTTGTAAAATATAAAGCCCTTAGTTTACATAGTTTTCCCCTAAAAACATTTATAAATCATTAAAAACTAGGGGATTTACGAGAAAACTCACCGTTAGGTCGGTTGTTCCAAAACGTCTCATGTCCTAATCATATAGTACACAATTAATAATCCGTTCATATTTTTAAGTCATTTGCTCAACTTAAAATATTTCACACATTTTATTTCTTAAAAATGTCATCTTTTGTTTGTGTGTTTAGTTTTAACGACACATTGGCGATTTCGATCAAGTCCAACCCTATATGATCACTCAACACACACAAGGTCTCTAAACTTACAAACTTACTCCCAAATATTACTAACACATTGCATGCATTAATATTCCATATAGCAAATAAACAAGTAATAATATATTATTGTATTATTTAATATTGTTTACTATTATCTAATAATGTTAAGTTTTATAAATTTATATTTTAGTTCCTGAAATATTTACCATTTTATATCTTTATACTTATTAAACTTTAAAAATCGTTTTCCGGTTTGGTCGGTTTTATCGGTTTTTCGTTAATCGGCGAACAGGTTAACTTTTCTTGTAAAAATTTAGTTTTTAATTGCATTTAAATATTTTAAGTGTGAAAATATAAAAGTTTTATAATTTATTTTATTAAAATAGTTCATTTCTTATTTTAATTATTAATTTCACAAAACTAGTAATTTTGACGTTTTCGGGTTGGTTTCGCGACACGAATCGTCATAGACCAAGTTATTCTATCTTGGCCTTAATATATACATTTACTTATGTAAGGTATATATATTATTTGGGTTTAGGGGCTGTTCTAAAGTTGTCCCCAAAACCGTTGTCGGTTTGCGTTAAAAGTCGCATTTTTCGACCGTTAAAGCTACCGACAAGCAATTTAAGCCATATTAAACACACCAAACACTTTGTACATATATTTCTAACATACTAAATAAACCAAATTTCAGATTTTAAGTCATAATCTATCATATCTCTTTAACTCATATGATGCCAAATTTTAGCTTTTAACATATATATATATTTTTTTACTACACTAAAATCCAACATAGAACATGCACATTCTTCTATTCATGTAATGTCATATGAACTTTTCATGCATGTTATGATGTCACAAAACTTTTCAATTTTTTTTTACCATACACAAACATTCAAGTTTATAAGGCTAACATGCATCCTATACATCAATACTTAGCATATAACAACATAGTTGCTTTTAGTCTATTTATCACCTTCAATCATTCTAACTAGCTAATATAATGTCCCATTTACTATTAGCATGATCAACACTTTTTAAAACAACCATATCCACTATGTCATTCAATAAAGTTTCCTTATTTAGCAAGTTGTCTAACATTTTCCAACATTGTCATTTTTTAGTCTTTCAACATGCTTAATATCTAACATGAACATCAAGACATCAAGTTTCAACAAAATCACCATATGCATAACCAAATCATGACTTAATCCTCTACAATTATCATCAAGGAGCAAAATACCCAATTTTTCATATTTTTCTTTCTCTCTTTCTTAAACAACAAAACAACAAGTTTCATTTATTTCTCATTCCATCATTTATTATAAACATACTAACAATAAATATCAAAGTAATCATATGCATAACATCATTAATATTCAATCATATGTATGATATTAATATCCAATATCCATTTTCAACAATAATCTTTATCCATGTCTTTTTCTCTATGCATGCATGTATATATATATATCCAAAATCTTTCAAGAACCAATCTAAGCATAATAATCATATACTCATGTATGTATGCATACATGCATGTGGGTTTTGGGTTCCCACACATACACACACATACTCACGGCACACCCACACACACACAAAACCAACTTTTCATTTCACCATATTTACAATCTAGCTTGGATTTTACAATATGTGAAACATTTAAGTAACAAAACATCTAAAAATCATAGCCTAACAAGTATTTTACCTTAGTTTTTGGGTGAGATAATAAAGAAGAGAAAAGATGGGTCTTGAGTTTCCTTGGTCTTTAGCTACCTTCCTATAACCTTCTTTTTCCTTAACCCTTGAGTCTAACTTAAACCTTAGTGAGATGAGAAGATAATGAAAATCAAAATTAAGGTGAAGTGAGGGTGGGGGTGGGGTGGCCGACGGTTGGGTCGTGGTGGTAATGTGGGTTTTGATTTTTTTTTTGTAGTTGGGTTTTATGGTGGAGTGAGATAGTGGTGTTTTGATTAATCCACCTCCATAAGTGAGTTATTGGTTGATGTTCTTGAGGAAATGGAAGATGAAAGGTGAAGAGGTAGGATGATTGATATATAATATGGAAAGAGGAGATGTAGGTTGGATCAGTTGGTGGTATAGGACAAGATGTGGAAGCTTGAGATTACATGGTGGCTTTTACAAGATCCTTCCAAAGATATTTGTAATCATTATGTTGCATGGAGGGAGATTGGCCAAGTGGGTGGGTTTACGGCTAGAGAAAAGGAAAAGAATTGGTTTTTGGTGTTTTTTGGTGGTATTTAAAACATGATCTAGCATTTCCGTTTTAACGTATGTTGATCATTCACTAATCAAACGAGTTCTGTTTTCAATAATTTTTGTCAGACTTTATCCGATTTTGGATTCCTGACTCAACGAGCCTAAGAACATAATTTTTGGTGAAATTGGGTTTCGGGTTCATATAGTGTCCGGTATCGGCTCTTAACTGCAAACTTTCTGTTTTTCGTGCAACAAAAAATTCTAAAAATAAATTTATCACCCATGTCTACTATTTTCACTAATAATATAATTTTGCAGGTCATTCCCGACTATTTTGGATTTTTCAACTTTCCCGGGTATCGCCAGTGTTCGTTATGAGCAGTGTCTGCTACGCGACAAATTTAAACTTTTTGAATGTAACTATATATAACACACATATTTTTGAAGACTTTAGAATAAAATATTATTATTTTATTTATTACAATATTTTATTCAGATAAGCATTGTTACATTAACCGCGGTTTAAGGCTAATTTTTCCGGGGTTTCATATTCTCCCTTACTTTTAGAAATTTCGTCCCGAAATTTAGGAAGTGATACCGGTGTCAGACTCTGCCGGAAAAAGGTGGAGGTGATTGAGTGTTAACTACACCTCCACCTTCTGCTGCACTAGCTCTAGCATCTCCATCATCATCATCATCATCATCATCCTCATCGTCGTCGTCATCATCAAAACTGTCGTGAACGTTGCCGTCCACATCGTCTTCTTCCTCATCATCATTATCACTATCTTCATCATCATTATCTTCTCTTTCTTCATCACCACCAGCTTGAGCCTGAGGGGGTACCTGTTGTTCAGGACCCAAGCTAGTACTCACTCCACTTATGGCTTGGCCAACCTGTTGTACAATACGACCAACAGTTTCCTCGCCCTCCAATCCCACACCCTGAACTCCTCGAAGGGCCACACTTGGTCCCGCGGTAGCCTGTGATCCTCCAGTTCCAGAGGTCTCACCAGACCTTCTCCAACTCCTGAACATAGCATCCAGCCTGTCTTCCAGCCCATGGAAGTCATTATCATGTATACCCATCAAATCAGAGGCTGCTTGATGCTTACTTGTGAGTTCTTCGTTGAGCTTTGACTGGCGTTCATGATACACTCTTATTCAGCCAGTTTTGCTTGAAAGGTCTCAATCTGAGCTCGAAATTGTGTATTCTCAGCAATAAGTGTGTTGATGGAGTCAGATGAGTCTAACTGACTTTCAAGAGCAGAAACCCTTGAGTTGGTGGCCTCTTTTTCAACATCCCACTTCGTTGTAGCATCCTCTATCATCTTCTTCAACCGTTCTTCAAGGGCATTGACAGCTGGTAAATTTCTTTCAAGTGTAGCCACTCTATCACCAAGCTTAGAGTGGTCTGCCCTTAGATTAGCATTCTGGAAAGATTCATGGTTCATCAGCACATGTTGATTCTTGATTCTGGTGTGGATGGTGTTGATCAGGAGGCGTTGACTCTCGATTTTGGCCTCATTCAGTTCCTTCTCCTACTCCAAAGCCAGAACCTTTGCCTTCAACTCCTCTTTCTCCTTCTCATCAGCAATCTCCTTTTTCTTCATATCTTTGATGAATGTGAGGAGCACCATTTCGCGTTCAGCCCTTTTAGCGTTCGATTCCTCCAATGCAACGATCCTATCGAGGATAGGATCCGCGTACACTGGAGACGTCAAGAACTTCCCCTTGGTAATGGGTTTTGGTGAGAAGATTGTGGATGGTGGGGTCATGGACAGAGTGGGTGGTGAGGTTGTTTGGATAGGTAGTATAATGGATTGGGTTAGTACTGGAGAGGTTGTGGAGTTAGGTGGTGTAGATGTGACTAGTTTTGAGAAAAGAGGTGTGTATGGTCTGGGTTCTAAGTTTGATGGGGTTGGTTGTTTTGGTGGTGGTGAGGAGATAACGGTTTTGCTTCAAAGGCTTGTAGTTTGTATCGTTGAGCTGAATATAGACGATGTGAAGATTGAGGTGGTTATGGTTTTAGTTGTGGGTTGTGTGGGAGAAGTTGTGGTTTGGGATGGCTCGGGCTCGGTTTGGGTTGGTTGTTCGGGCGGGGTTGTAGGTAGTGGTTGTGAATGTGGTGATGAGGTTAGTGGTTGGTCTTGAGGTGGGGAGGGTGGTACTTATGGTAGGAAGGTTGAGATAGGTTGGTCCTTTGGTGAGGGCTCGGGTGATTGATTAGGTGAATCATGGAGCATGGTTTTGGCTTTCTTGGCCTTGCTTTCTTTCTGGATTTGGGTTTCCTATAGGCTGGAATTTGGATCTTGCCCACGTCTAGGTCTTTAAGTACTTTGGATAAGGTTTCTTTGGTGACTACGGGTGGTTCAGAGGTGGAAGAGGGCTTACCTTTTGTGGGAAGCTTGACAATGAGCTTGGAGGACTTCTGGGAGTCTCCAAGCTTCCTCAGATGCTTCAAGGGCGGTTGATCTTTTTCTTTCTCTTCCTCTTCAATAACCTTCTCCTTCCCCGAAGCACTAGCAACAGAAGGCTTGTCAGTAGCCTTCCTTCTCAAGTCGTGCTTAGCCTTTGTTCTATCCTCAGGTGCCTTATCTGACGAGTCAACTACTCGAGAAACCTCCCACCCTCCTCTTATATCAGCAAAGCAATGAGTGACAATGTGAAAAAGAAATCTCCAATAGGGTGGGAGGTGTTTCTTCTCCAAACTCTTCCATTCAGTGTCATAGGCCATCTGAGTCACAAAATCTTCCAACTTTGCCCTGTCACCCTTTTCATAAGTGTAATCTGGCTCGTCTGCAATCTTTAACACCCTTCTAATATCCCCTTCAGTAATGATCTGTCACACCCCGTTAAGTGATTTGCGGAAGCGTAAAACGAAAATGTAACAGACACCTTTGATATATCAACCACATTGTTTATAAAGAACAATACAAACTACTTTACAATATTTTACATTGATCTACCTTTATTTATAACTAGGTGACACAAATTAAATTCAGCCCGTTAAGCGGCTTTATTTCCTATGAGCACACTTGCATCAATTCACCTAGCATAGATCGCAAGTCAAGCACGTAGCACATTGACTTTCTAATCCAATCCAGTATACCTGACAAACATGCTAAAACGGGTCAACTATAAATAGTTGGTGAGTTTCACGAGTTTCAAGAAATCAGTTGCGCGTACAACAATCACAGTTTGTAAATACGCAAGTATGTATGTATGTACGTTCACAAGTACGTTTGGTTATATGTTTATGATGTAATTATGCTAAGCTACAGTGAAGCCTTGACTGTTCGTGCTACGTGCATCCATTTCCCACGCTCAATCAACCATTGTGGCCCCCTTTCCGCCCACAACATTCCCCGAGTAGCTATGTCTAACACTACATAGCTTGTTTGTATAATTATGGTCATGTGCAAACGGTTTTTATGTCTCGGCAAACCGTGTCGGCTCCGTTTGGGTTTGTCAAACCAATAGTACTATTCACAAGCCACCGGCTCGAAGTTAATCACTGTATTCGTAGGGACTTTTGTGTGTTAGCACTTAGATAATTCCCATCATCAAACAATTCAAAGTATACATATATGTATCAACATGTTTTTCACCCCGAAGGTTCGAAAAATAGTTTAAAAGTGGGGTCATGAAACTCACGGTTTAGAAGATAATCAGCACTGAGTCAGCTCGTGGTTTGCTCGATTTGCTATCACTAGTTCCTATAATCAATATTATAATAATATTAATTGTTGGGTCTATACTTGATGGTTTGCACTTAGTTAAGCTTGGTTTTGTGTTTTGTATGTAAACCGAGATCCTTATGGATCTCGGTGGGCTTTGGGCTTTTGTTGGGCTAGTATGTTGGCTACCTTATATATAGATCTCTTTGTATAGGGTTTAGTGGTTCATTCAATTGGGTTTTTGCCATCTAGTATCATTGGTGTATTAGATGAGTATTGTAAGCATAGTGCTTAAGCACCCGACGTTAATAATAACGTGTGTTTTGAAGCAGTCCTTTGTGTTCTGTGTCTTCTTGATATTTGTTCTTGAATCATCTTGTGTTGGATTTCTGCACCAACATCGAGATCAATTGATATCATATTGAAAGATCCTCCATGGGACTTACAATTGGTATCAGAGCCTTAGACCTATTTAGGCTCGTTATTGTGATATCATCGGATTCAAGATCTAATCGTTTGGTGGTGTTGTCGTTTTCCGGCGAGTTATTAATCATAGAAGAAGAAGAAGAAGAAGAGGGTTTATTCTTGGTAAGAGATTTGGTCAATTTAGAAACAACTTAAAATCCCATAATTCACGGGATTCAGTTAGTTGCAAATCTTAATCAATAAATCCAGTTCTCGGGTGAATTTGAGTGTTCTCGGCTACACTTAATAGTTCTCGGTCTTTAAACAAGGGTTTTCGGCTTAAAATCTGTGTTCGGCCAAGGAATAGTGTTCTCGGTGGTTCTCGGTCAAGATTCTTGGTTCTCGGTCAAGATTCGTTGCTCTCGGTCAACATTCAGTTCTCGGTCAAAGATTGTTTTCGGTCATAGCAAACTATGAACTTAGTTAGGCCTGATCAATCCAATTTGGGCTTTGTGTATTGGACTTTAGAGTGCTTCTGAACTTAAAATTACTTTTGGACTGATTAAACTAAAATGGAACAATTAACCAACAGTAATGTGTCATCAAATGCTTCACTCCATCAAGAATTGGATTCCATAATGGGGACCACCACTCATGTGCCTCGTCTACTGTCTCATGAGGGGTTCAGCGAGTGGAAATTTCGATTCGAGAAGTATGTTAAGATGAAAGATGCAAAAATCTGGAGAAGCATAGTTAGAGGACCCCAAATCATCACGTATCAACGTGAGAACTCAACTGAAGTTGTTGTGAAGCGTATTGCTATGTACGATGATGATGATCTTGCTAAATTGAAGAGGATGAAAAGGTTCTCTCAACCTTAACTATGGCACTCTCACCTGAGATTGCTCCGGGTTTTAGAGAACTTCAATCTGCTAAGGAGTTGTGGGAGGCGTTAATTGAGGTGTATGAAGGAAACGAAGACATGAAGAGAAGTCGCCAAGACCTGCTGCGACAGAAATTCAATATGTTTAATCATGTTTTGGGAGAGTCATTGGAAACTAAACTTTAAAGGTTCATAGCTCTTGTGACTGAGATGAGATCTGCAAGCATCTATCTGGCAACTTCTGAAATAAACAACAAGTTAGTGAACTCACTGCCCAAAAGTTGGGATATGAATGTTGCTGTTATCAAGAAGACAAAAGATCTCAATAGAATGTCTATTTATGAGATGATGGCTACTATTAAGGCATGTGACATGGATGACAAGCAACGTGCAATAAATCATGCAAACTCCTACAGTGCAGCTGGGTACAATGTTGCTTCCAACAATGCCCTTATCTCACAAGACAGCTTCTCAGTGTTTAAGGCCACTCAGCAACTTCCACCTCAAGGAAACTTCCAAATGTTTAAGTCCACTCAGGGCCAATCTTCTTCCATCCCACCTCAACTAGCTCCAGCATTTTTTACTAAATCTGCTCAATCTCCGATTGATAATGGTAAACCTTTGTCATCTGGCATTGCTCCTGGTCAGAACTCCAGTCAGATTCCCTCTATTCCGAAAGAAACTCAAGAGAACATAGCTCTAATGGTGGGGTTTAGGAATTGCTACAATGCATTTCTAGCTGGTGATCTGGTTTAACCCGTAGTTGCTGTTGAGCTTGATCAAATCCATCCAGATGATGTTGAAGAAATGGATATCTCTTGGCAAATTGCCATGGCAGTGTTTCGGGCCAAGAAATTCACTAAGAGAACGGGAAGGAACAATTGGAATATGCCAAACAATCAGAAGGTGGGTTTTAACAAGGACACTCTGAGATGCTACAACTGTCACGAGCCGGGTCACTTTGCTCGTGAATGTACAAACCCAGCAAAGGAAGGAATACGGAAAAGGCGCTGGTTCCAGTGGGAAATGCTAGAGGAGAAGTCGGGGGTAGTTCGGGAAATGGTGAAAGAGGTTTGGTAGCTCAACAATTTTCCTGGGGTGATCAGATGGCTACTCTCAACATTGGCAATCATTATGCTCACGTTGAGGATGCTGAGGAAGAAAATGCTACTGAGGAGCAAATCAAGGAACTTCAATTCGCATTCATGGCCTTCACTTCTCCCAGCTCATCTGAGGTAAGCTTTCAACCATGTTCTCAAGATTGTGTTGAAAAAATTAATTTATATAAACTCCACAATGATAACTTGATTAGAGACATGGAAAGAGTGAAATCTGAAAATTTTAAACTTAAGAAAAAAGAAAAAGGTTTCTTAGATAAAATAGAAGCAAATCAAAAGGATTTTTCTAAGCTTAAATCTGAATTCAGCATAAAGTGTTGTCACCACCTAGATGCCAAGCAGGAAATTGCTGAATTAACAGCTAAACTGGAAGCCTCCAAAATAGAGATTTTGAATTTAAATGCTACATTTGAAAGAGCTGAACTTGATTTCAAAAAATTCGAGGGTTCCAGTAAAGTAGTTAGTTCAATGATTGATAATCAGTTATGGTGGAAGGAAAACGAAGGTGAGGGCATAGGATATAGTCGGGTACCCCCACCTTAGAATGACAAAAATGTTCGACTTCCTGTCACCAAAGAACAGGAAGAAAAGGTACAGGGCATGAAGTACGGTAAAACAAGATAAGAATGACAAGTCTGATCCTGTGAATATGAATGTATACACTTCAGGAGTGAACGGTTCTAACGTGTTTGCTTCATGTGCAGAGAAAGTAATTGTTGAGGAATGGACTGATGAGGATGATGACTCTTGTTTTTCGTTTAATAAATACATTAATTCTGATGTTTCTTTAAAACTGCCTGTTTTGAATTCTGTTAGTTCGACTGTTTGTGTGGGCTCTGGTTTTAAGAGCAAAGACAATTGTGTGGTTAATTCTGTTAAAACTGTGAAATATGATGATGTGGTTTTTAATAAGAAAAATAAAAATAAAAAATTTGCTAAAAACTACCCACCACCCAAGTTCATTAAAGAGGGATGCTCAAATGAACAAAAGGGTATTGAACCGAACAACATGTCTAATGGTAAACATCAAGCTAAGTGACCTGACCCACACAATAGGTCAAGACAAAAGGTTCACCACAATGATTTTAATATAAAACATCAAACTTGTTATAATTGTGGAATTTCTGGTCACATTGCTAGAAACTGTCCACATTGTCCATATGTTCCTTACTATGGATTTTATCAGAGGAATATGCCTTATGATACCTATCGACGAAATTTCGAGCATCATAAGGCAAATCCCTCTGACGGTGATTGGAACAAAACAAATCTGGTAGGTTTAGTCCTCATCAGACCAAGCCTAACATGTTTAGTAGAGGTGATAGAAACCATGATTCGACCTCAAAAACTAACTCGATTTCTAAATCACGGCTTGTCGGGAGAACAAATTCTTCTGTTCCCTCTACACGCAAACCAGAGACTGAACCATCCATTCGTATAAACAACAGCAAATCTTACAATGGTAAACATAAATTGATGCCTAAGTCTCCGGTAAAGACGGTTTCTTCTCATTTTAGATAATCGAGAAGATATGTCATGGCAGCCCGTAACGAGTGTAGACGAGTCAGGTGTACCCAGTGTTACTATGGAATGGGTGCCAAAGTCTAATTAATCCCGCACTTCATACAGGAGCAGCTATGGAGGAAAATCATCAGACCTTGGTATGTTGATAGTGGCTGTTCCAGACACATGACAGGAGACATTTCCCAGCTACACGACATTCAAATTTTTAATGGTGGGTATGTGTCCTTTGCGGGTGGAGAAAAAGGAAAGATCATGCAGAAAGGTACTGTAAGTAACGGTGTTCTAAAATTCAAAAATGTTAATTTTGTTCCAGAGCTGAAGCACAGTTTGTTGAGCGTGTCACAAATCTGTGATAAAGGGTTTTCAACTCATTTTACTAAGAAAGAGTGCTTGATTTTGAAACCTGGTATCATTATACCAGAAGACTAGATTCTTGTTCGATCACAAAGAAAAGATAATACTTACGTGATCGACATGAACAAAAATGTTCCTGATGAAATAACCTGTTCGTTTTCAGAAGTGTCTGGACATAATGCCATGCTTTGGCATCGTCGTCTTGGTCATGCTAATATGAAAAATCTGAATCGTCTTGCTAAAAATGATTTGGTACGTGGATTACCCGTTAAAGATTTTGTTACTATTGAAAAATGTGTGGCTTGTGCTTTGGGTAAACATCATCGAAAAACTCATAAGCCAAAATTGATTGATACCATATCATCAGTTTTTCAACTATTGCATATGGACCTTTTTGGTCCGGTTCATGTTTTAAGTCTTTCTCGCAGCTCTCACTGTCTCGTTATTACTGATGACTACTCACGGTTTACTTGGGTGGTTTTCTTGTCAAATAAGAGTGAAACTGCAGAACTGATCAAGAGATTTGTGGTGCTTATTGAAAATCGGCTGAATCTGAAACTGAAAGGAATTCGTTGTGACAATGGTACGGAATTCAAGAATGCATCATTGAATTATTTTTGCTCAGAAAGGGGTGTGCTCCGTCAATACAGTTTAGCTCGGACACCACAGCAGAATGGTGTGGCTGAAAGGAGAAACAGAACTCTTATCGAGGCGGCAAGGACCATGCTGTGTGATTCCAATCTGCCATTATTCTTCTGGGCAGAAGCTGTCAACACGGCCTGTTATGTTCAGAATCGGGTGATAATTAACAAATCACAAATGAAAACTCTATATGAGATCGTATATGGTCATAAGCCTACTGTTGCACACTTCAGAGCTTTTGGTTGTCCGTGTACTCTACTGAATCTTGAGTCTACTCCAAAGTTTGGGGCCAAAGCTGATGATTGTTATTTTGTTGGGTATGCTGGTCACACAGCCTACAGAGTCTACAATAAGTCAACTAAACAGATTCTAGAATCCTATGATGTTCGTTGGTTGGAAGAAAACGAGACTGATGCTCGTGTTGGTCCGGACTGGTTATTCGATTACAATGAACTGTTCAAACCGTTCAATGTGTTTCCGGTCATCAACACAGAAACTTCAGGTGGTGCTACAGTAGATACTGAGAAAGAAGACCCACATGCAGTATCTCACATCTCTCCTCTTTTGGATAATGATGTCACAGAACCACTTGATGACAACCCACCCGCGTCCGTCAGTCAACCGAAAGAAGTTACGGAAACTGTGCATTCTCCAACTTCTTCAGAAAATGCTTCAACAGTTAGGGGGAGAGTCATATTCATCAAATCTTCGGGAGCACCTTGTTTCCCGATGTCATTCCAAATGAATACGTTGCCAGCATTTCGTACTCACACAGTACAGCGGCTTCTGGATGGAAGAATCCCCTCACTGAAGTTGATGAAAATTTATCAAAATTTATCTCCTACTGGAGATGTTCCCGAACAGCCGATTCCGACAGGAAACTCAACGAAATCATCCTATTGAGAATGTTATCGGCCCTCTTGAAGCAGGTGTGTCCACCAGAAGTCAGACAGGACACATAAACAGTTGTTTGTTTTCTTGTTTCATTTCTCAGATTGAGCCAAAGTCGGTGGAAATGGCTCTTCTAGAACAAAGTTGGGTGGATGCCATGCACGAAGAGTTGAATCAGTTCGATAAACTGAAAGTGTGGAGGTTAGTTGAACTGCCAGAGGGAAAAAAAGCACTAGATACGAGATGGGTTTTCCGAAACAAGTAAGATGACATGGGAGTTATTGTTAGAAACAAGGCACGGTTAGTCGTTCTTAGTTTTCATCAGGTTGAAGGTCTAGACTACACCGAAGTATATGCTCCTGTAGCTAGACTTGAGGCCATTCGGATTTTTCTGGCTTATGCGTCTCTCATGGGTTTCACGGTATATCAGATGGATGTTAAGACCGCGTTTCTGTATGGTGAATTTAAGGAAGAGATTTACGTGGATCAGCCACCGGGGTTGTAGACTCTAAGAATCCTAATCATGTTTACAAATTGGATAAAGCATTGTACGGTCTTCACCAAGCTCCTCGGGCGTGGTATGCTACGTTGACGGCACATCTTCTGGGTCATGGCTATACAAGGGGGACCATTGATCAAACTCTGTTCCTTAAAACCGTCGGGAAAGATTTGATTCTGGTTCAGATTTATGTGGATGATATTATCTTCGGGTCTACCAGTGCTAAGCTGTGTTCAGAATTTGAAGAAGTTATGAAGAAGAGATTTGAGATGAGCTCGTTTGGAGAGATGACAACATTTCTAGGATTGCAGGTTCGTCAGAGCTCGATGGGAATTTTTGCCGCATCAAGGGAAAGTACGTTGAAGATATGCTTGCAAAATTTGAATTTCAAGATTCCAAGAGTGCCGCCACTCCAATGGCAGAAAGGCCTCTTCTGTCGTCTAATCCTGAAGGGAGTCTTGTAGATCAAACGTATGATCGATCAATGATCGGGTCTCTGATGTATCTCACCGCCAGTCGTCCCGACATCATGTTTGCAGTCTGTCAATGTGCTCGTTTGCAGGCTAATCCTAAAACTCTCTCATTTAATTGCTGTTAAACGCATTTTTAGATATCTGAAGGGAAAATCGAAGTTAGGTCTTTGGTATCCCAAAAACTCATAATTTGATCTTTATGCTTTTGCTAATAGCAATTATGGTGGAGATGACATTGACAGGAAATCCACATCTGCCGGCTGCCAGTTTTTAGGAGATCGTCTCATTTCATGGCAGTGCAAGAAACAACAAACAGTGTCTACTTCGACTGCCGATGCGGAGTATGTTGCTGCGTCAGCTTGTTGTTCATAGGTTATTTGGATGCAAAATCAATTGCTGGACTACGGTTTGGAATTTCTTAACACTCCCATTTTTTGGGATAATGATGCTGCTATTGCAATTATTAAAAATCTCATTCAACACTCCAAAACCAAGCACATTGACATCAAAGTCCATTTTATTCATGACTGTTACGACCGGAAACTGATTCATCTTGAACAGGTCCACACTGATAATAATGTGGCGGACCTATTTACAAAACAGTCGGAATAGCCAGATTTAATGTGCTTGTGGGATTTCTTAAGATGCTGCCTTTTGATGACTGAGTATTTTTGAGGTTTAAATTGTGCATATAAATTTTTCTTCGTGTCATAATTTCTGTACAAATTTAGGGGAAGAAAAAGGAAAAATACAAAAAGAGTGTGTGTGTGTGTTTTTATCATTTTATAGAAAAATCAAAAAGTTAAAAATAGTGTGTGTGCATTGTTATCATTTTATAAAAATCAAAAAGTCAAAAAATAGTGTGTGTTTGTTTATATTCACTCTCGCTTAAAATTATGTCGACTGCTCAAGTTTGAAGGACATATACTTGTATATGTTTGGTCCGGTGATCTACTCGTAAATTCACAGGATAACCATTTATCTAAAGACCGAAAGCATTCGGGGAGATTGTGATGTGTTTTATGTTTTGAATTCTTTCACATAAAATTATGTCGGTAATTCCAAGTTGGAGGGACACGTATTCTCATAAGTGTTTGGTCCTGTTAACCACTTGTGGTCATACGGGATAGCCATTTACCTGAAAGCAAAAGAGTGACCGGGGTGACTGAGTTCTCAACATGTGTGTCTTTTGGGAAATGATATGATTATTCAGTTAATAGCTTGATGAAGCTTAAAATTATTTTCAAATGAAAATTGATCCAACCTTTGGAAAATGATAGATAAATTGTTTTTGTGTGTCTAGCGGGTGAAGTTATTAAGCTTAAAAGGCCCTAGAACAGTCATTGATTTGTATGGTAGCTTTCCATGATGCGTAAAAGTTGAATTGATATAAACTAAAATTGCTAAACTTACTGTGGAGAGTCATTTTGAAGAAATGTGCATGCTTTCATATACATCTCTCCAAAGGATAGGCAGAAAAGCAATTACCCAGTCATACACGAGCCCGTTAGTGTCTTGATCACCAAAAATATTGTATTGCTTTGCTTATTATAAAAAAAAAGTTTTTTTAATGTGTTATTATCTGTATATATATTTCTTAAACAAATTAGTTTTAAAAGGCTTAAAGGGTCATACTAGAAGTACAAGGGTGGGGCACTCAAGTAAGTCCTAAACACTCTGAATGAAAGGCCTGTAAGTCCGGATGGCTTGTAAGTCCATCGTTCAACCTTAAAGCCTAAAATTTTTTGTTATCCATAAACTTTTAATCAAGCACTAGGGGGTTGGAGTCAAATTGGGGTGATCTGGAGAAAGCCAAATACGCTTTGAGAAGATATAGGAAGCATCACAGGTCCATGAGTGATGTCCATCTAAGCTTTATGCTGAACTGAACCTAATCCATATCACTGATGAAATGAAAAACATGCTAAGTTCGGTATACCTGCTATCAGCCTGTCTCTTTGTGTCATAATAATGTTGAACATTAATCCTTGTGATAGCACCTTAAACAATATGATTCCGTGTCGGATCTTTTCTCAAAAAGTGGCGTTTTTGCAAAACTGAAATTTGACCCCAAATTAGATAAATATCTAGAAGACTTGTGTTTCGTGTTGTTGTTGTTGTTTAGTTTATTATTTTAAAATTTTTGTTTTCATCTCGAAACTACTCTCCTAGAAATATGTGTTCAAATTGGGCTTAATTTAATATTGGAAAACTACTTTGGGTCTTGGGATTGCATATGGTCATCTTATAATTTGGTTTTGGGCCAAAGTTTGTGATGTGGTATCGTCTGGTTGGGTTTCTCTTGGTCCCTAAGGGTTCTCGGCCCATGAAGTTTGGAATATAAATGGATTTTCTAACTCAATTATTATTATTACTTTCAAAAACTGCTTTTCTCTGAAGAAAATCCATCTGGCCGAAAACCCAAATACTTTAGTATCCTAATCAAGACTGTTCGCAGTTTAGTTTCTTTGTGTTCGAGTACAAGTATGAGATCTATCGAGGATGCAGCATGTTATCAGTGTGTTAATCTTTGTAGGATTGGTTGAGATGAGATGTCAATTGATTCAGATAATGAACTTGAATCAGTTTGGTCGTTAATTTTGATTGAGACCATTGTGGTGGTTTTAAGAGCTTATTGCAGACTCCATGGTGGATTGGAGACTTCGGTTATTTGGAAGGGATGACATGGATTTCTAGGCTGAATTCAAAGAGTTTCCTTTTTGTCTCATTGGCGGTTTGACCGAAAACCCATGGTCAAACTAGGGGTTCTCGGTTGACTTTTGTTGACCGAGATCTCTTGTCCCTGACCGAGAACCCCTGTTCTCGGTGGGATTGGACAGAGATCATGCCTCCTTTGACCGAGAACTCCATACTTTGACCGAAATCTCTTTACATGGATAGAAAACAGCCACCTTGGACCGAAAACTATTAAAATACATTATTAAATCTCCCTTTGGTCCTTATAACTTGTGTTTTTTGTCACAATTAGTCTCTAATGTTTGAGAAATTAAAATTGGTGTTCTTAAACTCATGATTGTCACTCAAGTTACGTAAACATTTACTAACTTGACTCGTTTGTTGTAGTAATGGCTGATCAAGCTCCTCTAAAGTTCGTTGATACTCACAATATAGCTGGATATTTGTTTGATCCTCCTCCAGCACACAAGGAGTTCAAGTCCATGATCGTTGGCCTCCATACTTGCAGGATTTCTCATGCCTTACGAGAAAATCTTGTCATTTGCAAGAAAATGATCATGGACTTCTGGAACAATGCTTCGATCAACCAGCGAGGACCAGGTGGAGTTGTGTGTATTGACTCCAAATTGCAAAAGAAGCCGATCGTCATCACAGAGGCCATTATACGTGAAGTGCTTTTTTGGGGATCAACCTGATTACCCAACTGAGTACTCGACTGTTGCTATTTCTGAGGTCCTTACAAGAATGGGTTATGAGGGATCCTACCCTCCTGCAATCAAAAAGTTATTCCACCCGTACTGGAGATTTCTGATACAGACATTCTTTACAAGTGTGTCGGGACGAAAAGGGGGTTCTGTTGAGATCAGCCACACCCAGATGTCGGCCATTGTTGCTCTGATCATGGATTGGAATTATAATTATTCCAAGTTCGTTTTCAATGAGATGTTGAGCAATCTGAAGGGAAAGAAGAAAGAGATGTTTCTTATGTATCCTCGGTTTCTACAGATGATCTTTGATTCATATTACACTGACCTTGTTAGATCTGTTGAGACACTGGATATGAAGTCAATGGGACCCAATACCTTTGGGTTGATGAAGCAATCAAGAAAAGGGGCAAAGGTCGTCTATCAAGGCCTTCATGAGTTAGTTAAGTTCGGCTGCTTTGCTGAAATAGAGACTGTACCGGTGACAACTCAGGTTGCTGAAGAGCATGTGGTGCCAGTTCAGAAGCGTACTGCTGCTTTTGAGATTATTTATGATGATGAAGATGAGGAGACTCCTGTACAACAGTTGGAGTCCGAACACCGTGAAACGGAGACTTCTCCGTCTGCTGAATAGTTACTAGATTTTGAGAAGTTTAAAGATTTACTTCAGTCAATTGCTTTGAAGCCTCCTCAAACAGTTGCTGAAAATCAAGATGAAGATGTACTAGAAGAATCAGACGCTGATCTAGTTCCACGAAAAAGAAGAAAGAAAGATCCAAGATCAGGCGTTATGATTAATGAACCTGCAACACCAACAACAAGCCAACAACAACAACAAGAGTCAGCAGTTCCTGAGACTCATGTTGATTCAAATCCATCAACTACTGAGCCTCAAACCCAGGAACAGATATTTGATTATATAGCTCAACAGTTTGACTTTGAGGCCGATATTCCACATACTGATATTCCATCTGGATCATCCGACCCCACCAATCAGGGTCAGTCAAGCTCCAGTGCCTCCGAGAAGATTGCCCATATTCTTGTTATGCAGGGACAATTTTTCCAGAATAAGGGAAAGGGGGTCGTACTGGAAACTGAACCAGTAGATGTCCAAGCTTTGCAACGTCGAGTCTTTGAGCTCGAACAAGACTCAGTTGTCAAAAACGTACGTATTCAAGAACTTGAAGCTAGTAATACTGATAAAGATTCCAAGATTAAAGAGCTTCAGTCTGGTATGGGAGAATTAACTGCTATATATCTAGACCTCCAACAAAAACTTGTTCAGAAATTTGGAGATGAATTCAAGAGCGGTGCTGATGTAACTTCAAAGACTCCCAATGTAGATCAAGGTGGCAGTTCTGGTGGTCGTCCTGTTGAAAACATAAATGAATCTGAGACATTGAAACAATATATGTCTGCACCTCCAATGACAGATGAGAAGTCGGATCGACTCCAAAAGAAGATTATGATTATGAATAATTCAAATCAGAATGTTGAATCCTCCGATCATCCTGATAGATTTATTGTTACTTTTAAAAAGGGCTTTTCAGATAAATATGGTGATCGTTCTGGGGTTATGTCTTGGGGATTTGATGCTAAAAAATATGTGGTGGGTTAAACGAAGGTCTGGGAACACCGAGTACTACAAGAAGATGAAAGATTTTGGATCTTGGACAAAGGTGGAACTCAGTAACCTCATCAATGCACCATTCCACAATCCAACTAATGATAAAAGAGGAATTGATTTCTGGAACTTCCTCAGGAGCCAAGTGGATAGAGGCTTTCCGATGATGACAACTACCAAATCATTCTTGAAGAAAGCTAAAGGTGTAACGGATCCAAAGACAGGAAAAACCATGGTAAACGTGATGTGGCATTCAACAAAGAAGGCTACTCATATTCCTGTACCTGATGCAATACCTGATGGAACTTTAGAGAATATGAGATTCTGGATGTTCGACAGTATGACTGCTACCGTCATCATACGTTTATAGAAGGGTAAGGGGCAACATAGATTTGTTGATCCAAAGGATTTGCTCAAGCTTGGAGAACGAGATAACAAGACCCTCAGCAGATTTCAAATCATTGCTGATCCAATCTTTGAAACTGCTGCAAAGGAATACACCAGAATGGTGGCTTCTATTACCAGAACTGGTTATTGGGCAGGTAGTCTAAAGGATGCTGATGTTGATATTATGGAGTACGATTAAAGAACTAAGCTACAAACCAAGGGGGACATTGTTGGGTCTATACTTGATGGTTTGCACTTAGTTAAGCTTGGTTTTGTGTTTTGTATGTAAACCGAGATCCTTATGGATCTCAGTGGGCTTTGGGCTTTTTGTTGGGCTAGTATGTTGGCTACATTATATACAGATCTCTTTGTATAGGGTTTAGTGGTTCGTTCAATTGGGTTTTTTCCGTCTAGTATCATTGGTGTATTAGACGAGTATTGTAAGCATAGTGGTTAAACACCCGACGTTAATAATAACGTGTGTTTGAAGCAGTCCTTTGTGTTCTGTATCTTCTTGATATTTGTTCTTGAATCATCTTGTGTTGGATTTTCGCACCAACATCGAGATCAATTGATATCATATTGAAAGATCCACCATGGGACTTACATTAATATTTTAATATTATTATAATATTAATACTGAACCGGGCTGTATATCTAATCTGGGTATAGCTGGCATGCCCAGAAAGTGTCAATAGGCTTAGGTTGTGATGTTGTTCAATGTCTAATACTTAAACCGAACTTGGCTCAGTTTTCCATTTTCCCAGCTGTGCCAAGTTGTTCGTTTATGCGTTCAGAAAACAGTTATGGAGAATTAAGTTTGGGTAAATGTGTTGGTCGATAAAATGATTAAGTTATAAAGAAATATCACATATTGGGGTTCCGGTTACGCTATGGGGCCCGTTTCCGTTTATTCAATTTGATTTGAGGAGAAACGCGCACAATCTATCCAGATTGTCCAGGTTTCTCATAAAAAGGTTCGTTTTTACTTAATTAATCTAAAAATATGATTTTTAATCACTCTTGGTGTTCTGATATTCCCGCAGGTTCGTTAATCGTGAGATTACCTGTTTTTATCAGAATTGAATTCGTTTAATTTTCAAATTAGTATAATTAATTAACCGTTAATCATTAAATTATGAAAATTTAGCCACTTTTCAATTAAAATATGTAGATTTTTATAAAATATTTCTGTAATTATTTACTAGTTTATTAATTTATAAAAATTCATTTTTCCTGCTATATATAGCCTAAAAATCGTTCGTTTATCCCAAATAATTTCCAAAAATTCCACAAAAATTCCTGGATGCTCAATTTATATCCCAAAACCATCTATATCAATTATAGAATATAAAAACCTTGTTCAATATTCTTTTCGGCCCAAATTCGGCTATAAAAACTCATACGAACGCATATACACAAAACACACATAGACTTTTCCAAATGATTCCAAATTTCATATGTGATCAAAATATACCAAATCTGAGTTCCCCACAAAAGTTCATAATTTTTCAAGCATTTTAACTATTTTCCCAAATAAACGTCCCAATTCGGTAATAAATTCGCCAAATATTCTCGGATAGTCGAAAAATTACCAAATTTGAACAGGGACTCAATGATATGGTTTCTGATGTCCCTGAACAATTTCAAGGCCTAACAATATGTACATCACAACCTTAACCTAAACAACCCGCAATTGAACATTTCGGCATTACCTTTGGGTTTTCGCCCGTTTTCGCTCTCTTAATCCAATTTTCGGGTTCTCATGCTTCTATACAAGCTAAGTACAGGTCCTATATCACAAACCAAGAAAGTTTCATCAACCAAATAGCCCCTTAACTTAGGGTTTCGGTTAGGGTACAAAACCAAACTTTTTAACCGTAAAAACGTCGTCTAAACTCTTTAATCTGTGTTTATGGCCAAAAAAGAGTATTATTCTGATTCCTAACCATGTGTATGATCAAAACATGTTTTTAGACCATTTTTAGGATTTTTGCATGGTTAGGAATGATTTTTGGTAATCAAACTAGGATTATATGATATTAAACTTGATTAAATCATGTATTAATAATCAAAATAAGTAAAATACCTTAGGGTTTCTTGAAGGGCTGATGAAGAACAAGGTAAGTGTCCAGAAGTTGTAAGATATTCAGCCAAAATATCTTAGTAATATCTTATATCAAAAAAAGAAGCTTAAGGGTTTTATTTTTTTCAACTTTGGCGGGCTGGCTTGTTGGGCTCCCTTTTGGGCCCATTTGGCCCACTTTTCTCGATTTACGTGTCCGAACGTGAAATGCCGAGTTCAAATTTATTTCGGGCTTGGTTTTTGGCAAAAAAAATATATCGGGTATGACAAACAATGCGAAAACGAGTGTTTTTCGACTATTTTTATGTAAATTTATAAAAACATACTATACGTTTGTAAATATCGAAAATACTTTCACAGATCGTTGAAAACATTCCCACTAAGTGTTTATCTTTTTCGGCTTAACGGATGATACAATGCTTGTTTTGTAACTTTCTTTCACGTTTAAATCTATAGCAGGTAGTTAAACGAGCATGTTTCCGTTTAACTGTTTTGCTAACAAACAAAGGCCATAATATTAATATATTGGCTTATATTAAACGTCTATCACTTATAGATGCCTCCCCCCCAAGATATCTGGGTCATAACCAGACCCGTTTGGTTATCCGTTCGTTCGTTACGCAATAAGCGGTTAAACGCTTATTCGATTTGTAAATATTGAGGTGTATCCGGTTTTGTCACGAATGTCACATGATCAATTCCTTCCCAGCCACTTTTGTAGTAAATGACAAAGCATCATCAGCAACCTTTGCAAAGGCCTAGAAATCCAACACCCATTTGTAATAAACAGCTGGGTTGGCAGTGATAGCATGTGCAAGAGGTGATTGTTTTAGCCCCTTCACCATAGACGTGAAAACTTTGTCCTCTTTAGTTTTGGGGAGCTCGAGAGCACAGAATTGATTATGACCCTGAAATCAGACATTGAGATCATGAGAATCATCATTTAATATACTTAAACAAGATAAGTTATATACAAAGATCTAAGTTTGTACAAGTCATTCAACCAAAATAATTACATATAGTTATAGTTAATTAGTTATATACATATTTGTTTTGATAAGTCAAATAGTTGATTTTAGTTTGTTTATAGGTAATTAGTCCAATATATACAAGGATTAACAGCCCATAGTAGTCCAAAGTACAAAACAGTCCAACATGTCCAAACAGTCCAGTATCCTCAGTTTCAAATTCCTGAAAAATTTGCCAAGTGTAGGTTTTTCGCATGAGAATTTCACATAGGGTTCAGTTTCGCTTCGCATGGGTATGCGAAGCAAAACAGAAGATCCTTTTCGCTCCGTATGAGTATGCGAAGCGAAACAGAAATCCGTTTCGCTTCGCATGCTCATGCGAAGTGAAAAACAATCTTATGCGAAAAAAATAAACTTAGCCTATTTTTGTTCCTTTTCCTTTCACCATGGTCGCCTAGACCCGAATTTGGTTTCTTGAGAGTTTGAAACCAAAACCCTTTGGAATTCATGGTTAATTGAACCTTTAAATCCATGAACTAACCCTATAACTACAAACTTTTCAAAATAACCTAAAAACTAATTAACAATGATGATAAACAGGATCTAAAGGCCTAAGAAAAGTTCATAATCCATATATCAACACCATATATGAAGATCTGTTCACAGATCTAGCCGACGGTTCATTAGAACCGCCGTCTCGATCCGCATGAAACCAGAAACAATAAGAATAGAGGATGAACGATGGTGTTTAGATGATATACCGAGGGTGTAGGATCTGGTTTCATGATTAAATGTGATTATGAGTGGCTGGATTTTGAAGAATAGGGTAAATAGTTAGGGTTTGAGAGATGAAGATGAGAGAGAAGAGAGAGTGAATTTGTGAAAAGTGTTAGATGAATAGTGAATGAGATTTTAGGTTCCCTTATATATAAGGTCAGCCTATCTCGCGATAAGGTCAAAACATCACGAGTATTCACTGAAAATACTCTCTCGGTCCTCGGTCTTTAAAAATATTTGCATTTTCAAACCCGAAAAACATTTACCCACCGAATCCAAGCACTCGTTTATTTTTCTTAGTCGTCTTTTGTCAGTCCGTAACTGTTAACATTTGCACGGATGATCTATTTAGAAAAACAAACCAAAATAAAATTTGATTAAATGTTTAAAGTAAGAAAAAAAATAAAAATAAAAAAATAAAAATAAAAATAAAATCAGATAAAATTAAAATAAAAATTTAAAAATAAAACTTAAAATATTAAACTTTACAAGTACTTAATATCTTAGAAAATAAAAACAAAAATAAAACAAAATAAGAGAAAATTAAAACATCTTTTAAGTTAAAATTAATATTGAATGAATTTACATAGATCTTTTCTTTGATTAATTTACAAAGAACGAACGTGACATGGAATCATATTGATTTGCAAAGTTCTAGATCGCGTTTCCATTTTGAAATTATTGTGACACAAATTCATCATTGACTGCAGATATTGTCCACCTGTTTAACTTGACAAGTGTTTTGATGTTAACATGATACATTTAAGGTTCAGTTAGGCACGGCACTTATGTGGTCCCTACTTAGTCAGACATGTTACTGATTCCATCATATCTCGGGCCTAGTTTATGTTAACATATCACCTCAACTTAACTTAAACCTTTCTTAGTTGATCACAGTTCTCTTATTAACATATATGACACTTTGACTTTGTATACATGACACTTTGTGCACTTGACTCGATCTAGAAAAATTAAAATAAAGCAGAAGTCCAAGCAATAACAATCAGGTCGGATAATACCATATTATCGTGTAGAGAAAGTCCAAGTCTTGAATAAAAGAAAGAAAATAAAACAAAGCAGAAGACTCAGGGCCTTAACAACCAGATCTTGTATGACTACAAACGTAGGAAGTCCAAGGCTTGAGTTGAAAATAAATGAAGAAATAAAGCAGAAGTTAAAATTCCTAAGACTGACTCTTTTTCTTGAATTTTCTTTTTCTTTTCTGACTCTTTTGTTTTTCCTTTTCTTGTTTTTTTTGACACTTTACTTGACTCTTTTCTTGACTCAATAAAAAATGACACTGATTTTCATAAGACCACTGTGATCAGTTAAAGAGAGGCTTGGGTATGACATGTGTGATTACATTTCATCCTTCATTGATATGACTTTAACGGAATCGTGCAACCGCTTCTTAAACGTATAGCCACTAGCAACGGCAGGAGTTTAAGTTTATATCACCCAACACTTACTTGTTTGTCAAGCCTATCTACACATCGATGAATGAATTTGTAGCCTTTTGATCTATTCTTTTCACGCGCTAGGATCATTACATGCCAATGTGCTATCACTTTCCATAAGGTCGTATCAAATTCTTGATTCAAAAATTTAATTATCCGACTCCCTCTAAGCAGGAGCTCCCTCTAAACGGGACAATTCCTTTTAGATTTTCTTAAAAGTAATATAAAATCTTTTTGGTAAAGCAAATGATTTGTTTTTGCTTTTCTTAAAGTAAATTGAAAATCTTTTTGGTGAGTTAAACTTAACTCATTTTCTCCCTCTAAAATTGTGACATATTTGAAAAATATTTACAATTTTAAAACAAAAAGATAGATATGCCGTTTTAATCAAAATTTATCATGCCGACCGATTCAACAAGAAATTCAAATCGGTCATGATCGATGGTTTTAGTGAAAAGGTCAGCAAAGTTGTTGTCAGATGGACTATCTTAAGCATGCATCATCACATTGTATAACAGAGTTGAAGAGATTCAAACCGAGATCCAGCAGATAATGCTGGATTCATTACTTGAGAGAAGTAGTTGGACGAGGTTAGTTTGAGAAACGCTCGAAAAGTTGTTGTTGAACCATTTAAACAAGGCTTCCCTTCTTTGAAGTTTGTCCTCCCATGTCTCTTATGAAAGACTCGAATCCGCCATCGAATGGTTTAGCATCAAATAGCAAGGGTTCGTCTCCCATCATATGTCGGGTGCAATCACTATCTAAGTACCTAATACTATTGATAGTCCTCCTTGATTGACCCTGCATGCACTAAGCGTTTAAATAGACATGGGTCCCCGAAATACTTTTGTCCTGGGAAGGTCAACCGTAAATCGACCAAACTTGATTTTATTTCCTGAAAACCAATTATTTATTGGTGCATCCTCACTTGATGAAGAGTAGTCCTTAGGAATCCAAGCAAAAAATTGTTCCTTGGTTTTGGCAATTTCGGACTTCTCTTTTCTTGCTTTTACAACTGTTTTTGGTGAATCCTCAGACGTTGCAGTCTTAGGATCCTTTTTGATTTTATCCTTCTTGGATTTCCAAAAAGGTTTCTTTTTGTGTTTTACTTTATTAACCTTGGATCTCACATCCATTTCACTGGGTTCACTATCGGCTTGATCAGTCCTTGAATCAGGGCTACTAAAAGCTCCTTTTGGGGACTGACTAAGCCGCCTTTGAATATCAAGCTGTTGCTTGAACCAGTGTTTGCAATGTCTTGCAAGGTGAGAAGAGTGACCACACACAAAACAACACTTTCTCCTAGGAGTGCCATAGAACTCAGCTGAACTATAATGTGGTTGGTGCAGTGGGAAAGGTGATCCTTGGAAAGGAACATGATTATAAAACACTTTTGTATAATATGGATCAACAAAATTTTGTTGATAATAACCATAGTAGTTGTTATCATAAAAGTTGTATGGCTGAGGATTTCTTAATTGATTGGTTGTTTGAGAAAATGATCGTTTATTTGGTGGAACATATTTACATGAAGTACTTGCTTTTTCATTTTCAAAAAGTTTACTTTCACTTAAATTATCCTCAGTCTCACAAGTTGATGATGAACAACTTGATATGTTCACCTCAACAGGTCTACTCTCATTGACACATTTTTAAACAAAAGTTTCATAATCACAACTCGTGTCCGTTTCCACCAACCACTTTCTTCTACACAACCAGCTTCAAAAGATACATTGATGTTAGATTTATCAGATGGTAGGACTGGAGCTGGAGTTTGTGAGACAGGAGAAACAAATTTCACATGTTTTGGCATTCTACCAACCCCATATGACATTTCTTCCTCAGGAGAAGTATTATTGCTAAAGTGGGGCAAACTGGTGTAATTGTCATTCAAAGGAGGAGGTACAGCAATATAATCGTACCCCAGCCCTGCTTTTAGCTTAGTACTTCTCTGGGCTCCAATAATATCATCCAATTTCTCAGATGATGATTCAAATCTTTCGACTAACTTTTCTTGTTTCTTTCTATCAGAAGCATTAAGTTACAACTTTTCAATTTCATCTTTTAATTCATTAACTATGTTTTCATAATATATAACTTCATGCTCCTTTTGAAAAATTTTAAGTTTAAGATTTGCCACATCATTACGATGAGTATCAATCTTCTCAACGTAAATCTTGTCAGCCTTTACATATTCAACATTTAATTGTCAAAGATTTGCATTTTCTTTCAAAACTTCGTTTTGATGATATCTATAATATGTAACCTTATCAATGCAAGCTTGCGTGCATAAGTCGTGGTTTACCTCATCGGAAGGTGATGTTTCGGGAATGATAGGACATGCATGACTACTTCCACCTGCAGAACTTGTCCAAACTTTATTACTTGACCTAACTTTATTTTCTTTGGACTGATTCTTTATTTGGAGCTTATCTTCCATTATTTCAAATGACTTGATGGTAGAAGCCAACTCTGAGAGTGTAATGGTATACAGGTTTGTGGTTCTCTTGATGGTAACCACGTTGATATTCCATGTATAATGCAGTGAATTCAACAGCTTCATGTTGATCTCAAACAAACTATTGATAATACCGACACTTCTCATTTTAGTGACGAGTGACTCAAATCTGTTGATGAGAGAGGCAACCGATTCTCCTTTAATATGTGTCGAATTCTCCTTTTAACATTTTCTTTCGGTTTTCTCCCATATCCAGATTTCCTCCAAGCTCAGGTTCGTAAGACATTTTTTTTAACTCGATTAGATTTTTTTTTTGAAAGAGACAAAAATTTGAAGTTTTTTTTTTTTGCTACAGTACCGAGATGCTACAGTGCCAAGTTGCTACAGTGTTTCGCATGAGTTGCTACAGTACCCGATGCGAAGCGATTGCTACAGTACCCGTGCGAAGTGAAACGATTGCTACAGTACCCCCCGTGCAAAGCGAAACGATTTGCTACAGTACCCGTGCGAAGCGATTGCTAAAGTACCGTGCGAAGCGATTGCTACAGTACCGTGCGAATCGATTGCTACAGTACTCGGATGCGATTGCTACAGTACCCCCCCCCCCCCCCCCCCCCGCGATTGCTGCAGTACCCCCACGGCGACGTGACTGCTACAGTACCCGATGCGATTTTTTTTAGAATATAACACCTAAACTTCAAAAAGTCAAAAACACTTTAGTCTAAAAACCAATAAATCGCCCTAGATCTGAGTTTTAAGCCGAATCTGAGCTCGGACACTAAAACTTAAAATACTAAAAAACTTAGATTTGGTGATTCTCGTGTATTTCCAAGGTGTAATGGACTCCATAAGAGACGAGTAACACGAAATCAACCTCAAATCCAACAAAAAAAACTAAGATCAAAACCCAAAAAGTCGAGCCGAAAACTCTGATACCACTTGTAGGTCCCGACGCAGGTGGATCTAACAACATTTCTTGGATCAACCGAGCTTAGTGCTAGCGGAAATCACACTAAACCACCTAAGAGGTCTCGGATCTTGAGAAGTTTATTTTCGGGTTTAGAGAGAGAGAGAGACGAGAGAATTAAAGAGAGGGATAATATGTGTAAGTTGGAAGTTTTTCAAAAGGTCTACTTTTCTCATGACATGCTCCCTATGCATATGAGAAGTTACTTTATTTCCAAGTGCCCAATGAGCTTGTTTACATTTCCCTTGGGCCTAATACATTCAAAATTAAACAACTGAATCCCAACTATATACAAATTCAATACAAAAGACTTAATTAAACAAAAAGGGACCTAACATTTTGAATATCATCAATTTTCCATAGTGGAATTTTTAAAATGATCAAGTTAATTGGTTCACGTAAAAAAGTGTATTCAAGAAGTATAATGTGGTATATTAGTTCATTAATGGTTAATGGTACAGTTCAGATTTTGTTAATCTTCTTGGCTTCGAAGATACAAGCATACAATACTATATGGTTGAGCAATCTGTTCATTCAAATGCCTTCGTGTATACAAATATCAAACAGAAAATTAATAGACAGTGGCGAAAAGCATAGGAAGCCGATATATTGATTATTCATCATCATTTTTCTCATTAATAGACAGTGGCGAAAATCATATTGATTATTCATCATTGTTTTTAAAAGATTGGGTTTTGCGATTCAAAAAGGGGTAGCGGCGCAGCTTGTTGCCCGCTTGCCTTCTGTTTCGATGTAATCCAATAAACAATTCATTGCGGATTAAGTTTTAATTTGAACGATATGATTTTCCAAGTTATGTAATTTCAAAAGTTAATCAACAGAATCAGCTCATTTTTGCCGAAGCACATATATATATAGGATATATAATTTGTTCATAGAATCAATCAATTGACCCATAGAATCAACGCAAATACAGAAAAGTAGTTAATAGATACTTAATGAATTGACATATAGATCTCGTGGTACAAGTTTAAACGTTTGGCGGTGTGTTTAATTGCTTAAGGATGCTCATTTTAATTAGGTTTGCTGCTTGGTTTCGGTTTTCTCTTTCCCGCATTGTAATTTCTAGTTTCTCACTTGGTTTTTCAATGAACTAAATTCGCTGTACAAAAGAACGGAATATTGTATGAAACGCAAATCAAAATACCAAGAAATATGATGAGTGTCAGTTTACAAGATGTGTGTTAACTGCAGCAGAAAGTTTTAGCCCTTCAATTTGAGAATATCACATTTCTTCCAATTTGAGAATCTAGCTGACAAGTGAGGTGCATATAAGTTATGAAGTTCATTAATTTATATAAATATAATCTTTGTACTAATTCAGAAGGGATTCTTGATCAAGTCAAAGGCAGTTGATCATGATGCATTTCTTATACTAGTTTACAAAATGAAGCAGCCGAGCAAATGAACGTGTGGCCACCTTTAGGCATGTCTTCAATGAGTCCATTAACGTATGCTTCAAAAGAGAAGCGAGTTCTAGTCCTTGTTCCAAGCCCTCTTGGAAAAGGCTGCCAATGTTTTCCAGCGGCTTGTTGATCTGATTATCAAGCTACTCAGTCTCTGTTAGTATCTGATACAAATTTATTGTGTAAATTAAGGAATTTCTTAAAGTTTTTGGTATTTGGTGCCCATCCCACATCGTTGAATTAATAATAAATACTGGTATTCGTTTGCCTATAAATAGGAGTCGCAAGGTGCGCTGACTTTGTCCCATTTAAAACAATTTCTCAAAATTTAAAATGTCAAGTGAGTCGTATATTAACCAGCTCAAAAGATTTTTGAAAATGTGTTTTGATCTCTTGGAAGTGAGGGTAAAGTTTATTTCTAAAATTATTGTTTTTAAACAAATTCAATTTATCTATATATGTTGTTCAAAGAAAATATTGACGAAATGAGAGTTTTTAGTCTTAACACAATCCATAATGCCCATTTTATGAAAAATTAAAATTTATAAAAATATGTATTATTGTATAAAAAAATTAAATAATAAAGGTCTGTCTTTTTGTTCTCATAGTTATTTAGTATTCTATATTAAACCTTGCCCACAGTTTACATACTAGTTATATTCAATACAAAAAATTGAACACTGTAATAAGAAAATATATAATTAATGTAAATTTAAAGTAATTAATTTCTTTTAAGAGAACATTTAGGTGCCAATGATCCATATCTCAACTTGTTGAGGTGATTTTGCATTGTTGTAACGTAACATAAAATGACATAATATGGTGTAATATGATATAATAGATCATAATATGGTGTAATATGATATAATAGATGTCATTTGGCGTAATATGATATAATAAGATATCATTTAGTATAATTCAATATAACGCAATATAAGGGGAGGGCTTTACACAAAACACATGACTGTAAGGATATATTTAGAAGACTTATGTATAAGATGATATTTCTATGTAATTTTCGTTTAGTTACGCTTTTGTTTAATCATTGTATGAGCCAACAGCAATTTGGTTGTAAGAGCCCAATGAGCAAGCCCATTTGGCCCTGTAGTGAAAACATTGAAGCATAGGGTGGGGTTCCCTATAAAAGGGACACGATTCACCCAAACTCTTCTGACACTTTGAGATCTTTTGATATTTTTTCTCCTTACTCTTCATCTTTCTCTCTCTCTCTCTCTCTATCTCTCTCTCTCTCTCTCTACGATTTTACAGTAAAAACGATCCGAGATCTGAGTGATTATAGTGATTTCCGCTTAGTATATTATTGATTCAAGTAATCATTGTTGGGAGATCCGTTCAGAAACCTACAGTGATAAGAAAAAACAATACGCTATTTAATTTTATAACTTTTAGCTAAAAGAAAATTGTTGGAGTGCAATGATTATTCATCTATCTTAGAACTCAAAACAGAAAATACATGAACAAGTTTAGTTTATTTATACTACCTACCATGCGCGATTCATGCGTATGTTATATTATGAACTCATAACCTACATATACGTAAAATATTTATAAATTAAAAGAAAAACATATGAACCATCTAGAAAACGGTTTTTAAGTAGATAGCATATGCGTATTATTTAAGAATTGCAATTTTCAAAAAATATGAACTATTGATAAAACAATTTTAAATGATTTAGATTTGCTTATTTTGTTATTGCAATAATTTAAATAACTTAATGTTATGTAATGAACCTGACTAATAAACTTACATGCTTTTCTTCTATACAAAGAAGTTAACACTATTAAAAAATTTTCATTTACATATTTCTTCTTTCTAAGTTCATTAATTACCTATTTCCTCAACTGAAAAAAAAATCAATTCTACACTTTGTAGGTCTTAAAACCGGATCCGACAACGAATGGCTTTATTCTTGATAAACGCTCTAGACGGGTGTGGTGAAACAAACGACCGAACATAAATAATATAAAGATAAAATAAAGGAACGATCTCGTAAATAGTACAAAAGATTCATAAAATTAAACGAACCGATCCCACCCAAGGTGAGCTCCCCTTAGGTGGTTGTTTACACCATCAAAACATACACAAGAACTAACTGCAAAGTCCCTATTTATAGCTAAACAAAAAGCATTCTAGAAGCATTCTCTCCGTTTAAGTTAAACGCGTGTCCCGAAGCTCTCGTCTCGTGTCCGGACTTCTCGTCGACATTAATTATTATCTTGACCGTGAATAAATAATGGGTTTCGTAATTTGATACCGCAAGTCACAAATATTGGCCTTGCAATCACCCCCTTGACTTGTGATCTCAAAATATCGTCGAACCATGTCTCGCATTTTCGCAAATCATCCAGATAACCGAAGCTTCTTCAATCACCCCCTCAAGGTATGATCCACCTAATTCATTTTTGAAGACGTTCTCGCTTCTTTATCCATCTCGGATCTTAAGCAATATAGGTTTAGAAGAGCTTAACAAAATACCGCGGATAACGATCAAATGACAAAGCTTATTATTTCCGTGAATGAAATTATTTAAGTAACTCACCCCTAATAAATAAGTACCCCAGATACTCGTATTCCACATTTTTCAGGGTGAGAGCTTAAACAATTTAATTCCTTATTAAATCCAACTTGTTTAAAAATTATCACCTTAATAAATAAGCATCTCGGATGCTCGTAGCCCATGTTTTTAGGATCCAATTCTCGAACGCCTTGAAAATAACATGTAAATAATATGCTTTGAACACGGTCAAATAATGACGATAAACCGAACAAGTCTGACTTTTTCAGCTTGGTCAACACGAAAATAAACGACTTACTCGGCCCAAAGATAATTCCACATAATCTGCCATAATGTGTGATCAGTTAGGCCCAAATTATGTGAAACTACAGCCCCAACATAACTGCTGGCCCAAAAGCATAACTAGCCCAACTCATCCCATTTGTTTTTTTTAATCAGAACCCTCACAACAAACCAGGCCCATCTACAATAAATCTCGTCCGTTAAAAATAACAGCCCATATCATTTTGAAAGGTTACAATAAGGCCCAGTCCCTAATACCAGAAGACCTAGCCACCACTTAACTCACTTCATACACCCCCTGAGGTTATTCGCCGAAAAACCATAAAATTCCGGCAGCTTCATCATCGTCATCACCGGTCACGAGCATCCATCCTTCAACCCTGTCACCACTCAGATCAGCGGTGGCCGGTCATCACCGTTAAACACCGGAGGTTAATCCCGCCGAAAAACCGTTAACCGGAGCTTGTTTTTCCAGTGATCTTGGCTAACCTTATCTGTTCATCTTCTTTCTTGGTTCACCGGAGAACCTTGTTCCAGCCGCCACCAACGTCAACGCCGCCACACCATTCTTCCTACTACCATGTCTTACAACCTACTCCACCACGGAACACAATATGTTACGCAGCCGCCGCTACCTGCCTTCAATCCTCGTAAATAGCCGTGAATATGAATTTATGAACCTAAGACGAACTTCAAGCACGTTTATTTCCCCAAATCTTCAAACTTTATTCCAAACATCAACTATATTTCCAAAACTTCAACGGATCTTCAAAAACTTCAACGTCTTGGTTCGGGTAATCGCGGAAATAGAACTGAATATCAAGAACAAAGTTGAATTGGTTGATTCAAACCCGCTCTGATACCAATTGTAGGTCCCGAAATCGGATCCGACAATGAACGGCTTTGTTCTTTATAAACACTTGAGACGGATGCGGTGAAACAAACGACCGAACATAAATAATATAAAGATAAAATAAAGGAACGATTTCGTAACCGATACAAAAGATTCATAAAATTAAACGAACCTATCCCACCCAAGGTGAGCTCCCCTTAGGTGGTTGTTTAAACCATCAAAACACACACAAGAACTAACTACAAAGTCCCTATTTATAGCTAAACAAAAAACATTCTAGAAGCATTCTCCCCGTTGAAGTTAAACACATGTCCCGAAGCTCTCGTCTCGTGTCCGGACTTCTCGCCGACATTAATTATTATATTGACCATGAATAAATAATGGGTTTCGTAATTTGATATCGCAAGTCAGAAATATTGGCCTTACACACTTCCTCGTTGTAAGACCATGAGTGTCATGTTTCCCCAATCCACAAAAACAATTACATATTTCTCCTTCGTAAAGTATATATATATATATTACATACTTGATAACTATGTAGGACATGGGTCACGATTTACTAAACACTATTAATAAAACAAATAAATAATCTCTTTATACAATTTGGGAAATTGTAGTACATATACCGTATACAAATTTAAATGAGAATAATAACAAATATAGCATATATATATATATATATATATATATATATGTCTTGATTCATACCGAGGACCTTGACTTGTGTTCCAATAACGAATTCTTGAAACCGCACCGTAACAACCCTCACATCGTCTTGCTTGTATTCACCGAGACCCGAGCATCACCTTCGAGTCATGTCTTCCTTCATTTGGTGAACCCGTCTTGATCATTTAAAGGCATCCGTACCTTCCTAGCTGCAAGACTGAACAAACTGTGGTTCCCGGTTGTGGCTGAGGATTTCTGTTAAACAGAGGTCCCTTAAAACAGATTTCGGGCCACCTCCGCGAGCCCTTCTATTTCCCAGGGTACAACAGCCAAAGCAGTATGTACTGCCGGGATTACCCTAGCACCCGAACCATATTTGTAACTCGAGTTCGGGATCGAATGAGAGTTGGAATTGAGAGAACGTATCCTTGGCAGGAAGCCGTTTGGTTCTATGTGCGTGGTAAACGAGCAGGGGCTGCATGTGTATTCGGTTCGTGACTGATGTGGTTTGTCGGTGTGTCGGTGTATCAAAACTACTCACCCAACCATTCTATATATATATATGGTGAGTTTGGTGATGAGTCACCATGACACGTGTCGGCTCATGGAACACACTTCACCAGGATGTGACACCTAACATGCTAACTCACCTTCACACATGACACATGGCGGAACATAGTAGCTCATCACTAGAAGAGGACACGTGGATGGTGACTTACCTCTTTTACCGATACTTGTCACGCTCATACGCATAGTGCTGCCACACGATGACACTTGTTACATGACCCGGTCGAACCACACAAAAATACTAAGGCAGCTCTCAAACATTCTACCAATATGGGACAACCCCATTTCCCTCTTTACCAATGTTCAGGTTCTCAACTACACACTTTAGAGTAACGATATTGATTCATCTATACTCTTTGGACTCATTAATAATTAATTTATCACTAACACGTACTAATAATTATTATTATTAGTCAAAAAATTTCTAGCAATCCCCCACATGAATGGAGATCGATCCGTACACTCACGTGTCAAATAGAGTTACAGAGGTTGAGCGTTGCAGAATAGGTAGCGTTAGCCTTGAACCTTCCTTTGTGAAACATCCCTCATTGTTGTGCCCGTTCTGGTCATGGAACACTAGCCTGGTTCTGCAATAGGTGATTTGATCCTCAAATCATTATGGTTACCATGATCCACATATCATTAACCATCACATAGTTTATTTGACCTTCAAATCATTAAAAGCATAATGGTTATCATGATCCCCATATCATTAACCATATATTATGCTTAGCCTCCCCTTTGTTACTGACTGTCTTTGAAATGGACTTGGATGTTTATTTAGACACCCTCTGTAATTTAGGAGGATATAGATATTAGCTTATGCGTCAACTTATACATAAGCTATGCCCCCACAGTGACCATCCTTAGTTCATGCAGTTAAGTTGTCCTATTGAACCTAGATCACGGGATCTCCAATCTCATTGGTTAGGTTTTCCTTTGCACTCACTTTCTTCATGGGCTTTAGTCTCATTTCACAACTCCATCTTTCATCAACATCCAAAATCATTATCTATGACTTTGTCAAGTCAATACTAGATAATTGCGCAATAAAGATGAGTTGTTATGATGTGTTCTTAACTTTCAAGTTAATATTGCCAATTAATATCTTCTAAGAACATAACCTCCAGATTCACCCTGAATCTTGTTATAATGACTGTCTTTTGAAGAACACAGTTCTAATTTTTAGGCAAACACATCTCCATTATGCCAATACCAGACATCTAGCTAGATTCTGATTTCAACCAATTGGCATTCGAGTCTAATCACCAGATTAGCTCGTTATAAACATTATGTACTCCATTAGGTCACACATTTGCAATAATATTTATTGCCAAACATTCCAAGTTCAAATGCAAGATACCCCACATTGAAGTGTTATTGGATAACATCATCCAACTTACTGATGGCATAAAGAAAATCCCTTTCTTTTAGTTACTATGGTAAGCTCTTTCTTTTCTTTTATCCGACTTACTGACTGGATAAACAAAAGCTTTTCCTTTCTACAATCTACACAGGTTTGAGATATAGTCACAATAATCTCAATTAAAGAAAAGTTGTTGCTTTCATAATAGTTTTGAGATATCATCACAAGTATCATCTCAACTACCATCCCCCACATTTCTGCATTTTGGCATAGTTTGTTTAAGTTTACTTATGACTATACATCGATACTCATGATTTGAACAATACCACGACATTGTATCAGTGAGTTCACCGATGTTACCAATAAAGCAATTCATGCATTATCATAAGTTTCGACCACATTCTAGCGTCTAAGCTAATCCTTATCATATGGCAGTTAACAAGCCATCACAAACTTAATCACATCTAGGAGAACTTGGAAAGTTGAGATCTACTCAAGATCCTTAAGAGTTATATTATTACCTTTAGATTAAATGAAATCCCTTTTAACTTGTCTATACATATAGTCATTCTTGTGTATGTTATGAATGTTCCACGTTAATTAGTCTTCATCAAGCACCATAATTAACAAGTACTAGTCTAGCATGCTTAGACTACAATACTTAGGCATGTGAACAGAAGATGCATCATTCTGATTCTTCACAGCCTTCCCAACATTCATTTCTTAGTTTAGACAAGATAATCCGATTTCATTTACCGTTCATAAACCTCACTTTTAGTATGTCTTAACACCAAAGTTAATCACATTTTCTAAGGTTATAACTCGTTTGCCTTTAACCTTCAAGGCCTTAACCATTGACTCATAGAGACTTAAACATAAGTCTATAATTCAAGTCACTTTGATGAACATATTTATCAAGACAAGATAAATGGTACTTGTCTACAATCACTGTCATGGTTGAAATGGAATCACTAAGATTGACATTCAATAGTATGCCGATTACGTATGCTTAAATTGGGGAACAAATCCTCCACCATAGTTCAAACACTATTGCTAGTGATTATAAGTACCAACAAGTTCATCATTATTGTAATTCTCTTATAATAAATACCACAAAATTTGTTGTAGTAATTTACAATAATAACATATATTCCTTTCATATGTTTATCAAAACGCACTTGTGCAATGTGTTGGCTCTCAACATTGAATGACATGTATTATCCTCGTGTATTTCATCTTAATAAACTCACCACGTTTGCACTTGGCGTAATTAGATATTTGATGTCTTGTCACGGACGTATTGCCAATGGAATAACTCTCAAGTTGTTTATTGTGCAAATGTATTTTTGCACAATCCATTAAACGAAATCTACAATAATATTTCGTATGTCACAGTACACATTGATTTATTTTGTTGTAAAATTGCACGTGTTATCCGCAGATATTGAACACCAAATAATACAACCGAAATTACAGGATAATGTGTACAACACTTTAAACAACAATTCCAATGGACAAATTGACAACAACTAGACATCAATCTCAAAGTGTTATTATCTTCAACACTTTCATCATTCGACCAAGATCAACGCAATGATATTGTCTTGTAGTTTGCTTAAGGTACTCCCTCAATAGAGCTCCATGAAGTCATATCTTCATTACCTCATTTCATACCGAGACTTTTGAACAGTCAAAATCTATCCAACCACAATAACATGGTAAATAATATTCTACACGCTAGTAGTAATATTTGGACAATTAATTTTGTTTATAACAACACTAAATTGTTTTCCCGTAAATAGTCGACATGTCACTTCTTGCATAAGCAATGAACCATTTATATTTGCAAACACATATTTTATTCCTTTCAAAATATCTCTTTATGTTTGCAAAACTTTATAACCGGTTTCACAATAAACTATTTTATTTCTATTACACATATTGGAAAACTAATGTTTACGATACACTTTATCGATTACAGTTTGCAACATTTAGTTATATATGTAAACCGTATTTACTATTATTATTTTACCAAAATAATAATTTCTAACATGAGCGTTAGAAGAATTAAACGTTCACAAAGGTTTCTCTATAGGTTTATAAACCCCCACATTTTCTAGTGCCCATTAGAAAATTAAATGTCTAAAACTTATTATCTGTCAAAGAAATAATTCAAACATGCTAGTTAGAAGATTAGCCAATTTCTAGCCATATTATTATACACAATAATAATCTATAACACCAATGCTAGAAATTATACGGTTTCTCATACATGTTTCATAGCCTTTTAGTTATACAATAAACCTCAACCAACACGCAGTTAGATGACTTAACGTTTAAAACACGTAGGAAACGTGTCGTTTAGTCCACGATATTTTATAATCAATTTGTAACCCGCATGTTAGGAGATGAAAAGTTTACAAACAATGTATTTGTAGGTCCTCTAGATGGATCTCATAACTTGACTTGGATCAATCCGTGTTGTTGGTTAGCGAAAATCACCGACAACACATGGATCTCAGATCTTAGTTTTGTTTATGTAAAAGAGAGGAAAAGAGATAAAGTTGGGAAAGAGAAACTTTATTTCCAAGAGGATGTGTCTTGAGTTGAAATGAGTTGGAGTTGTGGAGAAACGGGTAAGTGGCCCTTTTATAGGGTCCCCATTTCTCCAATAATTACAAAATAAACGTACCAAGTACGTACTACACCAACTAAAAGCAAACTAAAACGACATACACAATCCTAAAAACAATATAGAATATTGGCCCTATAATCTCCCCTAGGATTGAGTATGTCGAGGAACCTTCGTCAAGTTCTTTGCTTCGTCTTTATTTCTGAAACATTGTACTTGTCTTGATCTAGTATCTTGAACCAGATTGGATCTTGGACAAATCTTTATTTTCCAGTCTTGCAGACTTGAATTGCAATCTTATTTTCTGGGAAGGATCGACAACAGTAAATTTTAGAAACATCAGATGCCGGAGGCTCGACATCTGGTTTTCTTTTGTTGACTTTCTTGAGCCGACTGGTTTCCTTCCTTGTCTTCAGATACAATCAGTTCATTTCTAGCTTCAACCACAAACTTTCACGTTCTCGTTTTCTTTTAAACGCTTCAACATCTGCAACTCTAGTTTATACATACAAGCAAACTTAATCTTGATCTACCTGTCCATGTACAACTGCACAAAACTTAGAACGAATAAGATTCGTTCACAAACCCTTTCGAGGGTCAAAGAAAAATTCGTTTACAGACCCTCCCAATTTCGGTCCCTCAACTTGTAAGTGATTTGTTTAAGTCCTAGATTTTCAACAAACTTTGCATGAATGACCTTGACAACAAAACACAAGATTTTGAATAAAACAAAGGTTTAATAAAATATGTACGAATACAATAAAAACTTAAAATCTTTTTGACATTTTCATATATTTTAATATTACGAAAATATATACATAATATTTTGAAGTTGAAACAAAAAATAAAACAAAAAAAATAAGATAGGAGTAAAGATGAAATTAATATTATATATCAATAATATTTACAAAAGAGTTTACTAAATTATTTTTCTGAGAAAGATCACGACATGGAATCACATTATCTGTTAACGTTCTAGATCACACTTCTATGACATTATTATGCCAAGAATCCAAAGTCAATTGTAGATATAATTTATCCACTTTAAACTTAACAAGTATTTGGATTTCAAGGTGATATGTTAAGGTATAGATTAAGCATAATGCTTGTGTGGTCTCCATTTAATCTGACATGTTACAGGCTCCATCATACCTCGGGCTTAATTTGCTTTCACATGTCACCTCAACTTGACTTAAACCTTTCTTATTTGATCACAATACGCTTATTGACACTTTAGACACTTTGTTTTGGACACGTGACTCTATCTAGAAAGATTAAAATAAAGCAGAAGTTCAGGGCCTTAACAATCAGGTAGAATAATACCATATTATCGCACAGAGAAAGTCCAAGGCTTGAACAAAAGAAAGAAAATAAAACAAAGCAGAAGATTCAGGGCCTTAACAATCAGATCTTATATGACACAACCGTAGAAATTCCAAGACTTGAATCAAAATAAATGAAGAAATAAAGCAAAAGTTAAAATTCCTAGGACTGACATTTTCATTTTTTTTCTTTTTCTTTTATTTTCTGACTCTTTTTCTTTTCTTTTCTTTTCTAACTCTTTTCTTGACACAATAAAATAAAATTGACACACGATAATATAAGACAACTGTGATAAGGTAAAGAGAGGCTTGGGTATAACATGTTATTTACGTTCTACCTTCATCAAATGATTTGTTTTCGCTTTTCTTAAGATGAATTGAAAATCTTTTTGATGAGTTAAACTTAACTCATTTTCTCCCTCTAAAATTGTGACATATTTGAAAAATATTTACAATTTAAACATAAAAAGATAGACAGGTTGTTTTAATCAAAATTGATCATGCCGAGCGATTCGACCAGAAATTCAAATCGGGCATGATAAATGGTTTTAGTGAAAAGGTCAGCAAAGTTGTTGTCAGATGGACTATCTTAAGCATGCATTATCACATTTTATAACAAAGTTGAAGAGGTTCAAACCGAGACCCAACAGCTGATGCTGGATCCATCACTTGAGAGAAGCAGTTGGACGAGGTTAGTTTGAGAAACGCTCGATAAGTAATGGTTGAGCCATTTGAACAAGGCTTCCCTTCCTTGAAGTTTTTCCTCTCATGTCACTTATGAAAGACTCGAATCCGCCATCGAATGGTTTAGCATCAAATAGAAAGGGTTCATCTCCTATCATATGCCATGTGCAATCACTATCTAAGTACCTAATACTATTGATAGTCCTCCTTGATTAACCCAGCATGCACTAAGCGTTCAAATAGACATGGGTTCCGGGATACTTTTGTCTCGGGAAGGTAAACCGTAAACCGACCAAACTTAATTTTATTTCTTGAAAACCATTTATTTCTAGGTGCAGCCTCACTTGATGAACAGTAGTCCTTGGGAATCCAAGCAAAAACTTGTTCCTTGGTTTCGGAAATTTTGGACTTCTCTTTTCTTGATTTTAAAACTCTTTTTGGTGAATCCTCAGACTTTACAGTCTTAGGATCCTTTTTGATTTTATCCTTCTTGGTTTTCCAAAAAGGTTTCTTTTTGCGTTTTACTTTATTTACTTTGGATCTCACATCCATTTCACTGGGTTCACTATCAGCTTGATCAGTCCTTGAATCAGGGCTACTAAAAGCTTCTTTTGGGGACTGACTAAGCCGTCTTTGAATATCAAGTTGTTGCTTGAACCAGTGCTTGCAATGTCTTGCAAGGTGAGAAGAGTGACCACACACAAAATAGCACTTTCTCCTAGGAGTGCCATAGAACTCATCTGAACTATAATATGGTTGGTGAGGTGGGAAAGGTGATCCTTGGAACGGAACATGATTATAAAACACATTTGTATAACATGGATCAACAAAATTTTGTTGATAATGACCATAGTAGTTGTAATTATCACAGAAGTTGTATGACTGAGGATTTCTTAATTGATTGGTTGTTTGAGAAAATGATCGTTTATTTGGTGGAACATATTTACACGAAGTACTTGTCTTTTCATTTTCAAAAACTTTGCTTTTACTTGAATTATCCTCAGTCACAACTTGATGATGAACAACTTGATATGTTCACCTAAACAGGCCTACTTTCACAACATGATGATAAACAGCTTGATATGTTCACCTCAGCAGGCCTACTTTCGTTGACACATTTTTCAACAAAAGTTTCATCACAAATGGTTTCATAATCACAACTCGTGTCCGTTTTCACCGACCCACTTTCTTTAACACAACTAGCTGAAAAAGATGAATCACCGCTAGAATCAACAATTACAGGTATTGGAGCAGTTGCTTTAGAAGCTGAAGGAACAAATGTTATTGGTTTTGGTATATGACCAAATCTATATACCATCTCATCCTCAGGAGGAGTGTTATAACTAAAGTGGGGCAGGCTAGTGTAATTATCATTCATGGGAGGGGATACAGCTGAATAGTCATAGCCTAGACCCGACTTTTGTTTAGCACTCCTCTATGCTCCAAGAATCTCATCTAACTGACCAGATGCTATTTCAAATCTTTCAACTGATTTTTCATGTTTCTCAGAAGTTGATTTATTTACTGAAAGCTCATTTTTCAAATTTTCAATTTCATCTTTCAATTTTGAAACTGTCTTTGTAGTATACAACTTCTTGTTGTGTTTGAAAGATTTTCAGTCTGAGATTTGCAACATCATCATGACGAGTTTTAATCTTTTCGGTATAAATCTTGTCAGCTTTAACATATTCGTTGTTCAGACTTTTTAATTTTGATATTTCTTTCTGGGCACTATCATAATTATGTCTATAAAACTCAACTTTATGAATACAGGCTTGTTTGCATAGATTTATGTGTTTCTCGGGAATGATAGGAGATGCATGACTGCTTTCACCTGTAGCACTTGTCCCAACTTTATTTTATTTAGACTGATTGTTTATTTGGAGCTTATCCTCCATTATTTCAAAAGACTTGATGGTAGAAGCCAACTCTGAGAGTGTTATGGTATTCAAGTTTGTGGTTCTCTTGATGGTTACCACATTGATGTTCCATGTGTAAGGTAGTGAATTCAATAGCTTCATGTTGATATCAGACAAACCATTGATGATACCAACACTTCTCATTTTGGTGACGAGTGACTTAAATCTGTTGATGAGAGAGGAAACCGATTCTCCTTTAATATGTGTAAACATGTCGAATTCTCCTTTTAACATTTTCTTTCGGTTTTCCCTCATATCAAGATTTCCTCCAAGCTCAGGTTCGTAAGATATTTTTTGTTAACTCGAATAGTTTTTTTTTTTTTTTTGCTACAGTACCCGAGTTGCTACAATGCATGCGAATTCTTTTTGCTACAGTAATTCGCATGAGTTGCTACAGTGCCCGAGTTGCTATAGTGCATGCGCATTCTTTTTGCTACTGTAATTCGCATGAGTTGCTACAGTGCCAAGTTGCTACAGTGCATGCGAATTCTTTTATTCGCATGAGTTGCTATAGTGCCGAGTTGCTATAGTACCCTCCCCCGATGCGAATTGCTACAGTATCTCAGCGATGCAACTGATACAGTACCCAGAAGCGATTGCTATAGTGATTTTTTTTTTTGAGAATATAGCACCTAAACTACCAAAAAGTCAAAAAGACTTTAGTCTAAAAATCACTAAATCGGCCTAGATCTGAGTTTTAAACCGAATCTGAGCTCAAACACAAAAATCTTAAAACACTAAAAACTTAGATTTTGTGATTCTCGTGTATTTCTAAGGTGAAAGAGACTCCAAAAGAGGTGAGTAACACGAAATCAACCTCAAATCCAACAAAAACTAAGATCAAAATCCGAAAAGTTTGACCCGAAAACCACAAAAAGTTGAGCCGAAAGCTCTGATACCACTTGTAGGTCCTCTAGATGAATCTCACAACTTGACTTGGATCAATCCATGTTGTTGGTTAGCGGAAATCACCGACAACACTCGGATCTCGGATCTTAGTTTTGTTAATATAAAAGATAGGAAAAGAGATGAAGTTGGGAGAAACTTTATTTCCAAGAGGATGTGTTTTGAGTTGAAATGAGTTGGAGTTGTGGAGAAATAGGTAAGTGGCCCTTTTATAGGGTCCCCATTTCTCCAATACTTACAAAATAAACGTACAAAATAAACATACCGAGTACGTACTACACCAACTAAAAGCAAACTAAAACGACATACACAATCCTAAAACAATATAGAATATTGCCCTACAGTATTGATTATAAATTAAACCCATTCTTACGCACGTTAGCGTGTTAACATTTTCACGAAGAAATGGTTTACTCAAAACCACTTCAAATCATTTTAGAATGTATGTTTTTCATGAATCGTTTCTACACGATTTTAGACATAAACAATCATAAAATTGGTTTAACTATTAAACCCCATGACTTTACAAAACTGGTTCTAACATTATAGTTATAGTACATACGATTACAACAATCTTTTCCAAACGGTTGAATCAAATTACTCGTTTTGTATTACGGTATTCGGATTATGTATTGTACTCCAATCAAAAATCCTTACTCAATTGTACCACACAAAACTTTTCCCATATAAAATATTTATACAAATCCAATTATTAATTTTAAACGTTAGTGAACCCAATATCCTTGATAACGGTTTTAAGATTGTCACAACAATCTTGCAAACTTTGAAATCTGTTTTAAGATTGTAGGACATGGATCACAATTTTATTAAACAATATTAGTAAAACAAATAAATAATCTCTTTATACAATTTGGAAAATTGTAGTACATATACCGTATACAAATTTAAATGAGAATAATAACATATAAATATATATATATATATATATATATATATATGTCTTGATTCATACCGAGGACCTTGACTTGTGTTCCAATAACGAATTCTTGAAACTGCAGCGTAACAACGCTCACGTCGTCTAGCTTGTATTCACCAAGACCCGAGCATCACCTTCGAGTCATGTCTTCCTTCATTCGGTGAGCCCGTCTTGATCATATGAAGCCATCCGTACCTTCCTAGCTGCAAGACTGAACAAACTGTGTGGTTCCCGGTTGTGGCTGAGGAATTCTGTTAATCAAAGGTCCCTTAAAACAGATTTCAAGCCATCTCCGCGAGCCCGTCTGTTCCCAGGGTACAACAGCTGAAGCAGTATGTACTGTCGGGATTACCCTAGCACCCGAACCATATTTGTAACGCGAGTTCGGGATCGAATGATATTTGGAATTGAGAGAACGTATCCATGGCAGGAAGCCGTTTGGTTCTATGTGTGTGGTAAACGAGCAGGGTTGCATGTGTATTCGATTCGTAACTGATGTGGTTTGTCGGTGTATCAAAACTACTCACCCGACCATTCTATATATATAGTGAGTTAGGTGATGAGTCACCATGACACGTGTCGGCTCATGGAACACACTTCACCAGGAGGTGACACCAAACATGCTAACTCACCTTCACACATGACACACGGCGGCACGTAGTAGCTCATCACCAGAGGAGGACACGTGGATGGTGACTCACCTCTGTTACCGATACTTGTCATGCTCATATGCATGGTGTTGCCACATGAAGACACTTGTTACATGACCCAGTCGAACCACACAAAAATACTAAGGCAGCTCTCAAGCATTCTACCAATATGGGACAACCCCATTTTCCTTTTTACCAATGTTCAGGTTCTCAACTACATACTTTACAGTATCAATATCGATTCATCTCTACTCTTTGGACTCATTAATAATTAATTTATCACTAACAAATACTAATAATTATTATTATTGGTCCAAAAATTTCCAACAAACTATTTTACCCTTTTTTAAATAAAGAATTTTTTACATATTTCCCGTTTGGTGATAATTATGCCAATAACACATCTTGTACCGGTTTCACGTCAGGTGTTGGAATCTAGTTGAGGGTTTCGAGTTTGTCGCTAGTTACGATTTCATTGATAGTGTGTTTGACGCCATATACGTGTCCGATGCCATTTAAGCCGGTAACACTTCTACAACATATACTTGTTCCATACCACTTGTAACGCATCAGACATTTAAACAACGCTCGATACGATAAACAGGTCTGGCATATTTCCGACTTTATACACGTTAACTAGCATCATATGCGATACAGGTGTTAAGCGCGTAATAAAAAACAAACATTGGACTTGTTACTAAATCTAGGTGCGTCACCAGCATCGGACGCGTCACTGGCGCCGAACACATAATTGTCGTCAAACAAGTTAACCAGCATTAGTTATCGTCTCATGCGTTACCAGCATAACCGGCGTCGGGCGCGTTACCAGCGTAATTGGCGTTGAGCTCAAAACCGTCGTCTAAATCGACACCGACACTTGAAGAGATGACATCAGGCGTGTAACTGACGCCTGACGTGAAACCGGCGACAGACACTATCACCATAACTTTTATCGAACAAGAAATACGTAAAAAAGTCCTTTAGTAAGCATAAGGGTACAATGGTCATTCACTATGTTAATTTAATGAAAAAAGATATATATGTTATACATATGTTTCAGGAATGAAAAATATGTAACTGATTTTATAGGTTGAAGAAATTTGTAATTGATGGACTTAGAAAGAGTGAATATGTAGCTGATCTTTTTATAAGATGAAATATGCAATTGATAACCTTAGATAGGGGAAATAGTTAATATCCCTTAAAAACTAAACTATATAATATCATTATAATTTATTAATTTCTCTATGTAATAGAACATTTTATGTATACTTCATATATTTCTAAATTAATATCATCAAAGTTTACTTAAATTCAACTCTTACTCAATGCATACGTATATGTATATGAAGTCAGTTACCTTACAAAGTGATTTTGCGTGTGAAGCCTAGCAAGATTTTGTTTGGAAAAATATAAATTGGTGAATGGAAATTAATATATTAAATTATTAATATTAAACTCTTCATATGTTGAAATTATTGAGTAGAGTTTCTTTATGACACTTGATGAGTTTTATTAGAGTATTAAGTCTCTAATTAAGTGAGACTCCTCACTCACCTACAACTCTTATATCTTTATTAGACTTGGTGTCTCAATTGGAAAATAAAGAGGAAAAGAAGTATACAAATAGAGATATATAAGAAAGGTACATGGAGCATGAGAATACTTAACGACCCTAGAAAGGATACTTTTCTACTCTATCACATCAACATATTATTCTTCCCAATCTTTTTCTTTTCAAGAACACCGATATACCTAGTGCAATCTCGGGTGCGAATGCCATCTCTGGCAGTACACACATTGTTCCAGTTCTTGTACCCTGGGAGACAAACGGCTCTTTAATAGAGACCCGAAATATGTTTTAAGGGAAGCGTATTGAATACATGCGTCAACCACGCTCAATATATTTGTTCATCTTTTGTCGCGGTCAATGGAGCTAGCCACATAAAAGAAAAAACTAAGACGAATATGAAGATACTCAACGAGTAAAAGACTCGAGTCAATAGGTTTTTGTTGAAGTTCTCACCAAAGACATCGACATAAATCTTTATATTAACATAAATTGTAGTTTATTTTATTTCCTTTTTGGTTTTGTACACGGTATTGTACTACGGTATTTCTCTTGTATAACGAGAGTATCGTTATAATTATTTTATTTTATTATTTATAAAAATTATTTTGACCCGTGTCCTACAAATAAGGATATGGTATGTGTATTTTAGGTCACGCTATATGTTTACATATAACTCATAGCATTAAAGTTTACTTAAATTCAACTCTTACTCAATGCATGCGCACATGTATAAGAGATCAGTTACCTTACAAAGTGATTTTGCGTGTGAAGCCTAGCAAGATTTAAGATACGGCACGTGTATTTTAGGTCACGCTATTTGTTTGCATATAACTAATAGCATTAAAGTTTACTTAAATTCAACTCTTACTCAATGCAGGCGCACATGTATATGAGGTCAGCTACCTTACAAAGTGATTTTGCATGCGAAGCCTAGCAAGATTTAAGATACGGTACGTGTATTTTAGGTCACGCCATATGTTTACATATAACTAAGTGTTTTAGATGCGCTGCTAATAGATGCATCATTGAAATTGCATACATCTTTTATTCATCAAATATGGACACATCGGGTAAACCTATGTGTTTTGGATCAGGAACATATTCATATGCAAATTCAATGAAATCGTCAAAGGTTGATTAATTTGGTAAGTTTTGTAAAACGACAAAAAAATGTGCAATTTTCCACCAAGATGATGATCAAAATGGTGATCTACTTATAATAAATGGGGTTGGTGGCCCATACACAAAGACGAAGTCTTTAAAACACCAAGAAAGGTTGGAAGTCTTGAGTTCAAGTATCTTACAGATGTCAGAACTCAGAAATATTAGAAAGAAAACTACTTTTAATAATAGGACTAGATAGAATCTAGCAAATTAAGTGATTATCATCATATTTATTGTGGGTCAGTTCTTAGTCATGTCTACATGTTTTGTATTTTTAATTAAAGATAGTCACTATTAATTTGGTAAACGTTTCGTCTGCTAATTAAGATTGTTAATATGGCTGATTAATTGTTTATGGATAATTTACAAATCCCAAATGCCTACTTTTTTTTTCTTTTAAGAAAATGTAGGTTATATAGTGGGCTAGATTTGCTATACCAAATGTGTAATTGCTAGAAGTGTTTACTAGGATACGTTATGTCGACAATAATTGCCTTCTATCTTATGTGTAGAGATTAAATTGTATACTTGTTACTCATGAAAATTAGGTTCACAAGTTTCCTCTCTAATAATTAGCATCCGTTCTTACAAGGATATTAACCGAAAAAGAACCATCAAAGATTGTATCACTAAAGTTTTACGGAAAATTTATTGGTACTGATGCACGCGGTTACAATGAAATGAATCTAGTGATATCTCTATTGAGAAAATCTGTGCCATCGACTTAATTATATTTGTTACTAGTTTGAGGCCCGTGTATTACACGGGTAATTGATGAAAATTTTAAACTTTAACCATTAAGTGAAATACAGTTAATAAAATGATCATATATTGTTAATACAATAATAATTTACATTAAAATTATAGAAATTACATAATTAAGATTACACAAATATGTTGCAAATAGGTAAAACCTTCCTTCTACACTACATTTGTGATTGTATTGGTCGGTATATATTGTTTATCAAAAATCAACATCTTTAGTTCATGTCTGCTTGTAACTCTTGATAAGGTAACATATAGGTCTGCTTATAACTCTTCTGTGTGACAAATAAGGTTTTTCAAGTGCTTACCAACCCTAAATAAATGATAATGTATCCATGAAACTAACAAAAAAAAATATATTCATGCACATAAAATATCATACCTTTTAATCAATTAATATGATATCATTTGAGATCATCTGCTCATGTTTATCAAAAAAAACATGATTATCCCAAAAGCCAAATTACCCGAACGTTATTGATATAATCATCCTTAGAATATTTAGAATTTATAATAAATTTGTTGCCATTAATATTCTGTGTATGACAAATTTTTAATTGATTTTATATTTTCCAATTAACAATTGTATAATCAAGCAAGATATAAAACCGAAAAACTATGACAAAATGACTTGTCTCATTTCATATGAAATGTAATTGCTAGGAAAATGACAAAAACATACTGACCTTAAAGCTATATTCAAATAACAGTGAGTTAGCAGAATATTAGAAAATTTAAAGCTCCATAAAGTTAAGGTAATTATTATTGTTTACAGTAGTTGAAAGTATTAAATTAGAAATGCTTAAATTTGAATACTAATCCTGTGTTATTAGTAATATTATGGGAAGTTGTTGGAATATTTAATCAATCGATATATATATTTTAACAACTTATAGAAAACAAAAAAGAAGCAAAGATTTTGGATTTTGTTGATTACCTACTTTTTTTTTAAATTAATGTGAAAATGGAATATTTCTTGAAATGTAATGATCATTAGGAACATGATTAAGTTATAAATAATAAAAATAATAATATTTCTATAGAGTTACATTATAATAAGTGTGAATCTTAATGAATTTTCATAACATATTTTAATAATAAATGTTATGACTATAATTTTTTTTAAATTCTATATATAGCTTTATTATTTTGAATATAAACCATAACAAACACTTTAATCATGTTCTCGCCAACATGTAACACTAACATAAACCCAATTCGTTGTATTTATATAAAAATAAAATTATTAAGTTAATATAATATTGAAACAATGTAAATAACTAATGAAAATGATATTACAGTTTTCAATATCCTAAATGATTTTGGAAAGCGAAAATAGTTGAATGAGATTGAAGCAGATTTTTTGGATTAAAATTCTGAATGCTTTTAATTAAGTAATTTCTCTTATAAGACATATTAAAATAACTATATTTAAATGTATAAAAAAAATATAAATCCAGTCATAAAATATAAGTTATGAAGCATTTTGGTCTGAGTTATGCAAAAAATATTGAAAACTAAATATTGATATTCTTATTTCTAAAATATTTAATACTACACAAAAAAATCATATAAATAAAGGATTGTTTTCATATGTACCATTACAAAATGACAGATTGTTCATATTGTGAATCGTTATACATATGGATTATAGTTATAATATTAAACTTAAATGATTTAATGCTAAACACCAAGATATATATATATATATATATATATATATATATATATAACAGGTTTTCTCCATGTTTGTAATATTTATACAAGATGTTTGAAGAAAAAAATTAAGAAAATACACATTTTCTTTAGTTCAGATGCATATGAGAAAATTATTAAATCCAAATTTGAAACCAATATTATATAAAAAAATTATGCACTATTACTCGAATCCCAGTTTAAAAACAATTATAGTTCACCATACAAATCCAAATTCTTCGACAATGATGCACCTTTATTTTCTTTATTTGCAATTACCCGTGACTTTAAAATTTTATTCTAACAGACCTGCAACTTCAATTTTTATATTTCATTATTTTCTTATTTCACCATTAATGCTAATAAATGAATCGGTTAGGATTTATATTTAATAAAAATATTGAATTCATTTATTGAAATGGCTTAGAAGATAAGGACCATATATTAAAATTGGTTGAGAGAAAAAATGTAAGGATGACTATGATATTGACAAGTGGTAATCTTTTATTAGAGTGGACATATACCATATGTGTAATTGCATGAAGTGTTTTAAGTTGTCGCATGATAGTCGAGAATAACTATGTGTACGTATGCAAATGTGTCAATGCGGAATGAGTTTTGGAAATCATATATCGTACTCGATTGCTAAGTCTGTCTATAAACATAATTAGCATTAGTCACTACATTCGGTTTGCGAGTTTCCCTACTAGCATCGGGTATACTTTTTACAACAATATCTGAAACTGATTCATCACATTGCATCTCTTAATTCAGTGATGATATTCTGAAACAATATCATAAGGTTCTAAAACAAAACGGAATCATCTCACTCAATAATTAATCTATGTTACTTTCTACAAGAATGGCTTGAACATAAAGCACGTGTATAAGGTTCCTCCTACTAATCGATCTTTGGGTATGCACACTCGTATACATGATTCATTGTGGATTTTGTCTTCATACTTTGTTCGGTTTTGGTTACAATCGAAGATATATTTCTTGAGATTACACCTTCATGTAAAACAACCATTTTCACATTCACTTGATTTAACTCTGTGAGCTACAACGGTCATTACAATCCTTAAGCATTATTTTCTAAATTTGTGAGGAACTATTTCTAAATGCCACGTGTCTAAGGTTTAAGTGACCCATGTTGGCTTTTTCGACTTTGCGTACAAGTTAGTACTTAATGCTTAAGAGAAACTTACCTTCCTTGTATTCAGTTAGTATCGACTAAGCTTGTGATATGTGATTTTATGTTAAGGGCCTAGTTGGGGAAAGCTAAGATGTCGTAATAGACAATGATGGAACTTGTCATTTGTTTTTGTTTATGGTTAAATTGATAGGTTTCTTAGAACCATGCTTGTTGTCAAGTATTGCCACACAACGTTCGTATAGGGTAACCTCGAACTTTGTAAACCTCATCTAATGAAAAAGTCGAACTGAACTGTGAGGGTTACATTTGATTTTTTTTGTTTTGTTTTTTTTGTTTTTTTTTTTTTATTATTTAAGTAAAAGCTAAAAGTGTTTATGGTATTGAATAATTCATTGTTTCATTGAATAATCAAGATCCCTTTAAATAGGGTAAAGGATTACATAAAACAACTCCTAATAACTAGGAAACATAAATCAACTATGATACAACTTCTAGGAATAGATAATGATTAACTAATAATAGATAATGATTAACTAATAATAATAATATAAATATTATCGGCTAAGACTCCCCCGCAGTTTGAGCGGGACTTGGACGGACGCTCAAACTGGATCGAAAAGACTGAAATAACTCCCGTGGTAACCCCTTGGTGAAAATGTCAGCATACTGAAGTGAGGAAGGCACGTGTAGTACACGGATGTGACCTATACGAACTTTCTCTCGAACAAAGTGTATATCAATCTCGATATGCTTGGTGCGCTGATGTTGAACAGGGTTATCGGATAAGTAGACAGCAGAAACGTTGTCACAATAGACAACGGATGCCTGTCGTAATGGAAGATGCAATTCTAACAATAGATTGCGTAGCCAAGTAGCTTCAGCAACAGCATTGGCGACACCTCTATACTCGGCCTCAGCACTCGAACGAGAGATAGTAGGTTGACGTTTTGAAGACCATGAAATTAAATTGTCACCAAGGAAAACACAATACCCGCTAGTAGATCGGCGAGAATCAGGACACCCGCCCCAGTCAGCATCAGAGTAGGCGACTAACGAGGCGATACTAGACCGAGTAAGCCGTATGCCATAGTCGATTGTCCCCTGTAAATATCTAATAATACGTTTCAAGAAGACAAAATGTGGCTCCCGCGGCTCATGCATGAACAAGCACACCTGCTGCACGGCGTATGTAATGTCGGGACGAGTAAATGTAAGATATTGAAGGGCACCTGCGAGACTTCGATATAGTGATGGATCATCGTAAAGAGGCCCATCCTTGGAGCTGAGTTTGGCTTTGAGGTCCACCGGGGTATTGCAAGGTTTGCATGCTGTCATAGAGGCCCGTGAGATAATATCTTTCGTATATTGCGACTGATCGAGGAATAAGCCGTGTGATGTGTGTGTAACCTTTATCCCCAGAAAGTGATGTAGTCTACCAAGATCGGTCATGGCAAATTCGCGGGAAAGCATCTGAATAATGTGCTGCAGCAGTTCATTGGAGGAGGCAGTAAGGACTATGTCATCAACATATAGCAAAAGATAAGCCGTATCCGATCCATGAGAGTAGATAAACAACGAGTTGTCACATACACTGCTGCAAAAACCGTGAGATAGCAGGTGGGTTGCGAAGCGAGTGTACCAAGCACGCGGCGCCTGCTTGAGTCCATAAAGCGACTTCTTTAATCTGCAAACAAAATCTGGGAACCGAGTATCGATAAAACCCGGTGGTTGATGCATGTACACGGTTTCATTTAGATTGCCATGTAAGAAAGCATTTTTAACATCAAGTTGGTGAATTGGCCATGATTTGGAAACAGCGACGGATAAAACTGTCCGGATGGTTGCAGGTTTGACAACCGGACTAAATGTGTCCTCACAATCGATGCCAATAGTCTGAGACTTGCCGTTGACAACAAGCCGAGCCTTATATCGTTCCAGGGAGCCATCGGATTTGAACTTATGTCGAAATAACCATAAACAACGTATCACCGGTCTATCAATCGGGCGTGGAACTAGCTCCCAGGTATCATTTTCTTGCAAAGCACTAAATTCGGTCCGAATGGCTTGTAACCAATTTTGGTCGGCAAAGGCTTTGGCATAGGATCGGGGAATAGGAGAAATATTGGCGGACATGTGAATGTGAGCAGCTTTGGAGTGTGTGATCATAGGGTGTGTTCCTGGGGGTCGGGCTACAGGAACAGCTGGAATGCGGGTGGGAGGTGCAGGTGGTTGGGGGGAGGATGGGTGAGAGATGTTAAGAGGTAAATGAGGGCTGGTAGAAGGTTGGTTCATTTGGCGGTTCCGCCGGGTATAGTGAAAAGGATAAGTGGTGAGGGATGGTGGGGTGGGTTTCTGTGGGGAGGAGGGTGGTGCAAAAGTGAAACCGGGTGGGGTGGCCTCGTCTAGAAAGGAGTAGGAGGCAGGTGGGGTGGGTATGGTGTAGGGAAAGTCATGTTCATTGAAGGTGACATGACGGGATATGGACACTTTACCGGTAGTGGGATCAAAGCACCGATAACCTCGGAAATCTTGTGGGTAGCCGAGGAAGATACAACGCGTGGCGCGTGGGTGTAGTCGGTGGGGCTGGGTAGCCGAGGTATTGGGGTAACAAGCACACCCAAATACCCGGAGATGGTCATATGTTGGGTGGCGGAGATATAAGGCAAAGGTAGGGGTGAAATAGTTTAGGCGTTTGGTGGGTAGGATATTGTGAAGGTAGGTGGCGGTGTGGATGGCTTCAACCCAGAACGTAGGTGGTAGGTGAGCATGGATAAGCAAGGAGCGAACAATATCGTTTAATCGTCGTATCATACGTTCCGAGCGCCCGTTTTGGGAGGATGTGTGTGGGCAAGAGAAGCGAAAAAGAAGGCCGTGTTGATGGGCGAAAGTTTTAAAAGCATGGTTGTCAAATTCGCCACCCAAATCACATTGAAAAGTTTTAATTTTTCTATTGAATTGAGTGGCAATTAGCTGATGAAATTTAGTGAATGTTGAGAAGGTGTCGGATTTGTATTTAAGAGGGTAAACCCACACAAAGTTTGAAAAATTATCGATGAGAACCATGTAATATTTGTATCCAGATTTACTTATAATGGGAGAGGTCCACAAATCACAGTGAATGATATCAAATGGTGTGAAAGTAAAAGACATAGATTCATAAAAAGGTAAACGTTTATTATTGGATAAATGACAAGATTGACAAAAAGATAAAGTGTTTGTGCGATTACAAAAGAAACCATAACGTTTACTAAGTAAATCTAGAACTTGTAGGCTTGGATGACCAAGACGATCATGCCAGGGTAATGTTGAAGTTGTAAGAGAGCATGCTTGTGGTGGGAGTGTTGGAGGAGTAACTGGATAGAGATCACCCTTGCTGTTGTGGCGGGAAAGCAGCCGCCCCGTTAGGAGATCCTTCACAGAAAAGCCAAATGGGTCAAACTCAATAGATACATGGTTATCTCGAGTAAAACGACGAACAGATAAAAGATTTTTGATAATGTGTGGGCTATATAAGATATTAGGAAGAATATAGGTTCTATGAAGAATGGGTAACGAGCCTGTACCGGAGGCCTGGATTGGTATACAGTGACCATTGCCGACCATAACTTTAGTGTTTGCAATAGATGAATCGGGGATAGTAATCATACCTTGATTGTTGGTGAGATGTTGTTCGGCGCCGGTGTCCATGATTGTATTTGGATCCGTGTACTGAAGTTGCATCGAAGTGAAGGCAGCACTAAGATCAGAGGGACTGAGCGCATCAAAGTTGCTGTAGGTGGGTTTGGGTGGGCCGTAGGGGGAATATGTGAAGTGGGCTGTGGGGGGGTTAGTGGTGGGTGGTGAAGGGTGGTTCGGCCGCCAGGTTGTTTGGGTCGGATAGGGGCAGGGGGGGTGTTCCACCACGCCCATTGGGGGTAAGTAGGCTGCCCAGAAGGGGTCTGAAAAGCCCAGGTACTGGTGTTCTGCTGCCCGCGGTAACCGCGACCACGACCGCCACGAGTGGACTGGTTGCGGCCACGGCCACGTCCGCGGCTGCGGTAAGGAGGCTGGGATGGATTCGAGGTAGGGGCAGGAGGGTGCGGGGAGTGCTGCGGCTGGGTGGTAGTATTCGGGTTGGGCGGTGTGGTGTGGGAGGTGGCTGCATAGACCGAGGCAGGCTGGTTTTGGCGATTATCTTTGCGAATAACCTCATCCTGGAGCATAGTTCTGGCCAGATCCCAATCGGCGTTTTGAGCGTGGATTAATTGAGCGGTGGTGTCGAACTCCGGGGAGGAGCCGAGACCACGAACCAGTTGGAGTACTAACCTCTGATCGGAGATGGGCTGATCAACATCTGCAAGTTGATTTGCCAATTCTTTGAGCTGCTGACAATAGTCATCTACCGAGGAGCATGCCGAGAGGGTGAGGTTAACGAATTGAGTTTCGAGAGCTCCGGCTTTGGCCTGCTTGTTGCTGAGGAAGATTTTCTGCAGCTTGACCCATGTATCCCTGGCCGAGGCATCCATATCGAGTACACGGGACAGCAAGTCATCCGACAAAGTGCTGTAAATCCATTGAGACACGAGAGCATCTAATTCCTTCCAAGTTTCATATTCCGGATCCGTGGGGGACGGACTTGGGGTTCCATCAATGTGGTGTAAAACCTTGTATGCAATGGCATTAAACTTAAAAAGTTTTACCCAGGAGGTGTAAGAAACCTTCTTCCCATCTAGGGTGCGGATCTTGGATTGGATGTTGGTTACGGAATAAGCGGGATGCATGGACTGGGGTGGCGGCTTGGAGGAAGAAGCATCGGCTGCTGGTTTCTCCGTGGCCGCTGGTTTCTCCATGTCCGGTAACAGCCGGCGGCAGCAGGCGGTGGTTAGGGTTAGGTTTAAGGAATGTTAGAACCGTAGCTCTGATACCATAAAAGTGTTTATGGTATTGAATAATTCATTGTTTCATTGAATAATCAAGATCCCTTTAAATAGGGTAAAGGATTACATAAAACAACTCCTAATAACTAGGAAACATAAATCAACTATGATACAACTTCTAGGAATAGATAATGATTAACTAATAATAGATAATGATTAACTAATAATAATAATATAAATATTATCGGCTAAGAAAAGCAAGTACCTATAATGTGAATACCAAGTCTCATAAGGTAATGAGTGATTAATGTCCACCAATACTTGCACGAAAAGATTCTCATATATCACATTTCGTTTAGGTTTGATTATGAGGTACCATACAAAACATTTTGTCTATCATCGCTTTTTCAAAATGGAATTTTCGAAATGATCAAGTTGGTTCGCATAATAAACTGTCTTGAAGATGTATAACGGTGCATATTAGTTCATTAACAGTTAATGGTTCAGTTAAGATTTTGTTATTCTTGTTGGCTTCAAAGATACAAACATACAATATATGCTTGAGCAATCTGCTCTTGCAATTGCCTTCCTATATACGAAATCAAATGGAAAACCAATAAACAATAATGAAAAGTATATGAATCTATACGACCTCTGCTGCAGAACTGAATTATATAATGATGCTTGATATATTGACTATTCATCGTCAGCTGTCTCATTATGTAACTTCCAAACCTAAATCGACAGAATGAGCTCATTTGCGGAGCACAAATATAGGATATAATAATCAATCAGTTGCCCACGGAATCAACCCATATGCAGAAAAATAGTAAATATGTACCTAATGAATTGACTTATTGATCTCACAGTACCATTTTAAACAGCTGGCGGTGTGTTTACTAGCTTAGAGATGCTCGTTTTAATTAGGTCTGGTACTTTTGTTTCGGTTTTCTCTTTCGCGCACTGTAATATTTAGTTTCTCATTAGTTTTTCCAGTGATTTATATTTGCTGTTCAAAATAATGAAATATTTTGCGAAATGCAAATTGAAATACCAAAGAATAGCGGAACAAGATGAGCATCAGTTTACAAGACGTATGTCAATTGCAGCTGAAAGTTTTAGCCCTTCGTCACCTGCTGAGCACAAATATAGCATTTCTTCCAATTTGAGAATCTAACGGATAAGTGAGATAGATTGTGTACAAATTATTATGTTCATTATATTAAAAAGATAATTTGGGTAATTAGAAGTGATCCGAACATGTTCCTCCGCTAGTCTTCTTGGACGAGGGCTGCCAGACTTTTGCAGCAGCTTGTTGATCTGCTTATAGTATCTGTTAGCTTTTGATACAAATTCAGTATTTTAAAAAATAGTTTATAATTTTTACTTCTGGTTCCATCCCACATCGGTAGAACTAAAGATAAATTGTAGTTTTGTTTTTGCCTATAAATAGGAGGTCAGCTTCTTTCATTTCACTAGAAACAAGTTGATAAAAAAGTGTGTGTCGATTCGAAAGAGTTTTATAGTTTGGTTTGGCATTTTTGTAAATAAAAATGGTAATGTGCTTTTTCTTTTCTTTGGCATACCTGAAAGACTTGGTCTTTCGGTCTGCTAAAAACAAGAAAAAAATGTCCAATGAACCAGATAAAAAAGTAGACACTGAAGGCAATCTGCAGCTCCAAAAGTATCTGAAAATGACATTGGAGCTTTTGGAATTTAAGTCCGCGAAGCTTTCGGAAACGCTTGCAGACGAACGTTTGAAGGTTGTGTCAAAGGAGCGTTCACTAGAGGATCTTGAAAAATATGTTGATGAGAACAAGATTCCAAAAATTGCAGCTTTGAAGGAATAAATTATGAAGCTCGAAGACGAGAAGCGTGAAACCCGGCTCGCATTTGATAGCCTAGATTATATACCATGATTTGTTGGGTAGATAGAAGTGCGATTTGCAGTTTCCTTTTTTTTTCTTCCTGTAATTGTAGTGATAAGGGTGAAATAAAAGTTTTATGTTAATCAGTTTCTTTGTTGTTTCCTTCCTGTTTGATTACACAACAATTTGATCTATTTTACAAGCGAACTGAACTCTTATTAAAAACCAGCGAAAAGCTAGATGTGATTACAAGCCAAAACAAACTGTTTGATTACATATTACAATGTCCATCATAGTTATAATTATTTCCAATTCCTATGCTACTTTGTGGTTCCTTGTTAGACTTTAGTTTGTTTTCTCTTGATAGTACACATGTGGTTCAAAGAAAATATTGATGAATTAGTATAAGTCTATACAACAACTATCAGGATGATAGGAAATCATATAAAAGCATTACAATAATATAAATCACAACAATATAACATAACATAACATAATAGTGTGTTTCGTGTGATCTAATCTAATGTGGCGTAACATAACATAATAGTGTGTTTCGTGTGATCTAATCTAATGTGGCGTAACGTAATCTGATATAATATGGTGTAATGTTATATAATATGGCGTATTGTGATATAATATGATGTAATATTATATACTATGATATAGTATGATACCTTATTACATAAATTAATAAATATAATACAAGGGGATTTATGCAGCACATGATTTTTTATGAAAAACCAAGAAAAAAAATAAAACCATTCATGCTTACAACTTTATAATATAACATTTCTAAAATAAAATGTTTATTCATCTTTCATTAATTTCAAAAAATGTATATAACAACAAGCTTAACATAATTATAGAAAATCAACATACGTAACTCACGTATATGTTATTGTCACACCCTCAAGTTCCACGTGTGAGATTTTACTTTGAGACGCGTGACACATCAGGATCGCAATCATTAGTTACACCAAATGACCTCTAAATGAGTTGAAAATCAAGCATTACCCGTTGAATAAGTTCAAAATTTAGTTAAGTTGCGGAAGCGTAACATAAAAAAAAATTCTTTCATAAAACCATTAATGGAAAAAACCATTAATGGAAAAAGTACTAGTGCAAACATGCGCGCCTAATTAAAAATGTTTGAAAACCATAACCATAGTTTTATTTTTTATTCATTGGATGCATGCAAACTCATTATCCGTGCACCCGACCTTAGCTCCATCGTGACCGAAGTTGGCATGTCTTCATTTGAGTGCCTCCCGCCAAGTCTTACCAAACTTGGCAATGTGTGTAGGTTAATGTTACACTCGTTCGACCTCTAGTTGTGTTAGCGTGATTAACGCGGGAGGGTTTGTCTAACCCAGTAGTACTACTTAATGTTAACGGTCCAATGTGTGTAAGGGCTTTCAGTTAGTAAACACACAAAGTATGCATACTATAAAGTAGTCTTGCTATATCCAAAACTTTTTTGTGCATCTTTTCTCCCTCAATTGAGTAATTAAAATAGAGGGGTTGTGAAACCCACATCGAGTGCGTGCTAGGTAAGAGTCAGTAGCTCAATACAAAGTGTCTCGTACGAGTATCCTAAAGTATACAAGTACATGAGTATATATGTGACGGTTCATTGAACCCTAGTATCCAAACAATATCATTGTTTACTGTGTTTAGCGATGTTTGAATTACGACCAAAGTTTGAACGAGTTGACCCTACGACACGTTGTGACTCATTAAGCATTAATGTTTATTAACATCAAATAGTGTTCACAAGCGTACATATAAGGTTCAATTCGCATTCAAGTCCTAACAAAGTTTCCGTTCTGGCAAAGTTTATCATACCCCATTAACCAGTAGCATATTAATGCATATTATGAACCACTTTTCACATAAAGCTCATGTTATAAACCACTTTGCACATAAAAATCATGTTATGAACAACTAGTTCATAATAATTATCATTATAGACAAGTTTGGATTTTTGCCATAATGATCACCAAATTTAGTTTAAGTTTAAATCATCATTCACTAGCATAATATGGCGCCCTAATTATCACCAAATCATCATCATAAACACATCAAGCTTACATCGCATTTCAGAACCAATTCATAAGATAAAGTTTCCATTGCGGGTAAGTTATGAACTAGCGCTATGTAACATCCTAAACATCATGAACTATCATTATATGCATGCCATAATTTATTCTTCTATTCTCAAACTGCTCAAATAATAAAGTTTCCCTTTTTAGCAGGGTATAAACTAGCATGCACTTACGGTTTCCTCTAACAACTACAATATATTCAAATCATTATCATATGATCCTATAACACTTATTCATACAAGAACATCAGTTATAATCCTTTATATGGCCTTCTACAAAATTCGCAAACCAAATAGTTTCTTCTTTGTAGCTATGAACAACATCATTTAACCATCAGTTTCTTCACACACACACACACACACATATATATATATATATCCCATCCAATCCTAAATAATAACACCAAGTAAATTATTTCTTTATTATATTAGGGTTTCTTCATTTAATCATATCCAAAAAAAATCGGATTTCACCAACAATATTAACCATAAAAAATCTGAAATTAAGATAATAAATCATTGAATTTTAATATAGTTACATTTTTTTATTATCATTTAACCTTTGTGTTCTATTGTTCTTGTTTACACTAATACTCGTAATCAATCACTAAGGGGATTCCGTACCCTTAGAATCTTTCATAGAATCTTATGACAACTATATTTAAGGAAAGATTGTAGATCCATCAACTTTAGACGAAGACTATTATCAGATTGATGCAGATGACTTAGAAGAGATGAATTTACAGTGGCAAATGGCAATGATTGTATAGAGAGTGAAGATGTTTATGAAGAAGACCGATAGAAAGTTCGTGGGATAAAGTCTAGGTTTTTACAAATCTAAAGTGCGGTGCAACAACTGTCAAAGAAACGGGCACTTTGCTCGTGAATGCACAAATGAACAAGTTGAGAGAAGTTCAAACCAAACGGGTAATCAGTATGGTGGAAGAAATGAAGTAAAAGCTATGGTATCTCAACAGAATGGTGGGTATAACTGGAATTTGAAAGTTGAAGAAGTAAATAGGCAAGCTCATGTGGTGAAGTTGGATTTTGGCAAGGAAGATGGTAGCTCTTTCAATGGAAGTGATCAAGCCTACATGGTGGAACTGAGTGATCTGCTACCTGAGGTAATTATTGAGTAGTCATGTTTAAAATGTGAAAGTTTAACTAAACATGTAAATCAATTGACAAATCAAAACAATGAATTAAGAAAAGAGATAAATGATATAAAAGAATAAAACCATTACAAAAGAGAGAGAAAGAGAAAAAATATGTCAAAACGATTAAAAGCTATGAAAAAGTCTATAAGAGGCGTAAAAGCAGCACCTTGTGAAAAAGTACATGTAATTGATCTCTCTTATGAAGAGGCTAAAGAAAAGACTAAGATTGTCTCTTCAAATGTATGGAAATAGCTGATTTCCAAGTAAGAATAGTAGAGTTAAGTAGAAAACTTGAGCAATTTAGAAACTCTTTTATTGTTTTGGATCATGTTCTAAGCTCCTTAAGGTCTTCAAAAGATAAAGAGGACTTGGCTACATGGAAGTCCCTCCTTCTTATAGTGATAATTATGCAAATTAACCTCTTGAGGAGCTTAACATTGATAAGCTTTATCCTTATCCTGTTCCAGCAGAGGTTTAAATTTTGAACAATACATCAGGTAGAGCCCTGATCAGACGAACGTATCTGAGACGAAGTTAAAGAACTTCGTTGACACAGACCAGGCAAAGTTAAGTAACTTCGCCTCACCTATTGGACAGATTAATAATAAATCAAAAGTGAACACTTTCACAATGATTAAGTTTGTGAAATAAAGTATGATGAATGATGAGGCAGGAACAATGTCTAAAGCATCAAACATTGAATTTATAAAAAGAAAACTAGTTTAAATCCGTTCGTGACTCCATACGTTAAACAATCTGACACGGTTCCAGCCTTATCATCCTAAAAAAATAACTAAAGTGAGATGAGACAGTCCATCAGAGCTGATCCGTAGGAAAACATGTCATGCTTTAAGTGTCGTCTTAAGGGTCACGCTGCGATCATCTGTCCCTTAAAGAAAGCAAAACAAATGGAAGGGAAAGTAAAGATTTTACCAAGGCCAAAAACTTCAAAACAAAATATGAATTCTAACCAAAATTACACCGGTAATCTTAGATAGAGATCAGGGTTTGGTCCCGATTTCAAAAGAACTAACCAAGATTTTTCACATGTTTTCAAAGGGTTGATCAATTAAGAAATGAATTCAACTATAATAGGCCTTAGAGATGTTTCCCTACTATCGGTGTTCCTTTCCATAGATATCCCAAGTCACAGGGAATGCCTAACGGTTATAAACAACATTTGACACAGTTTCAAAGATTTGGACAACAATGGCTTGGTCCCCTGTACTAACTAAGTTTCTTTTCTTGTGCAAGAACAGTCAGCAAGAGTTATGACAACAAGTGGGTTGTAGGCAATGGCTATTCTAGGCACATGACAGGCAATAGAGACTTGTTGCAAGAATGGGAAAGTATACAAGGGGATGTGTTAGTTTTGTTGGTGAAAATGGTGGCAGAATCATAGGGATTGGTACTGTTATAAATGGGAAAATTAAGTTGGGGAAAGTAAATTATGTTAAAGAGTTAATGCATAATCTTAAGAGTGTCTCTCAAGTTTGTGATAAAGGCTATTCTATGCACTTTAGGAATGAAGAAGCCTTGGTGTTGTATCCTGGATTTAAAATACCTGAGAAGTGGATACTGATGAGGGCTCCAAGAGAAAAGAATACCTATGTGATGGATATGAGAGCCATTATAACAGCAAATAAGAATCACGTTTGCTCTCAAAAGCATCATAGTCGAAGTCTGAATTATGGTATAGACGCATAGGACACATTCATATAAGGAAGATTAACTATATTTTCAAGAATGAGCTGGTGTTGGGGGTACCTATGAAGATTTTTGGATTCGAAGATAATTGTATTTCTTGCAAGAAAGGGAAGCATTATAAGAAATCACATGGCTAAGTTGGTGAATTCAATTGTCACTTCATTAGATCTACTTCACATGGATCTGTTTGGACCTATAAAAGTCAAAAGTCTTGGGGGAGATCTTATAGTCTGGTGATCATTGACGACTATTCCACCGTAAAAACACATGCACATCGCACACAATTCATGTTTAATCATAACCAAGATGCGAGAATAGTATTAACAAGAACGATAAATGTGAATAGGTTTGTAAACAAGCGCATAACTAACGAGATAAAATTCATGACATGCTACACCCCAAAAGTAATATAAAACGTTAAAAGGGGTTATAAAAAACTCGATTGTTAAAGTAAATGAGTAAAAGCGAACTATGTGTTTAAGTGAGCTGAATCGGACGAGTTTGGTTTTGACGAGTGGCCCTAGATAAATAAATAGCTAGGCTTAAAAAGAAGTTTCGTAAAGAAATTAATTGGCGAGGACATTCGATTAATGACAAAACAATTTATATAGAAAAAGTATTTTGGGTTTACTTACAAGGTTTTTGGTTATTTGATTTGTTAAGTTAATTTATTTTAGTCTTAAAAAAATAAATGGGTTATAATAATTATTAGTTAATTTAGGTGATTCCGATTTGTTCCCGCGAACAATTAATTAAAAAAACTAGTTTAACGAGTGGTTCGTTATTCAGTCGGACACGAACCCGGTTTTTAAGTCGGGTTTGTGCCTAACATTATTTGAAAAAGATGAACTAGTATGATAAAAAAAATGTTTGTTCTTGATTATTAGTTTGTAAAAATAAAAGTTGACTTTTAAACATAAAATTCATAAACCAAACATAAGTGAGCCGATTACGAAAACTGATATGTCTCCTGACTGTCGTTTGTTTCGTCATCATAGAAACAATCATTATGCATAACGACAAGATATAAACATTACCCAGGGATTGAATCATAAAAGAAAAGGGAAATAATAATTCTTGAGGAGTTGACTTTTGAAAGTCAAAGTTGAGATTTGAGAGAAATTGACAAGCTTGGATGATTTTGAGTGTATATTAGTTGTGAAAAGAAATTGTAGAGAATGAGTGAGCTTTATATAGGCTCAAAATCATTAATAACAATGTCAAAAGTGAGTTAATTTGATTGGTAGTCAAGAGGCTAGTCATAAGGCTTGAAATCATGGAGTTTGATTAACTAATCAGTTATCACGACCAATTAAATGTTTTCGACTCAATTGATCAAAGAAAGATGATATAATACTTAGGATTAAATTTAAATAATAAAACACATTATAAACATAAACAACATTATGAACATAAATACAAAAACGATTCACCATTTTATTAACAAATAAAGATCCGAAAGATGTCGAAATTTCAAAATAGGTCAGGTTTTGGTTTTAAAAATGATGAATGCCACAATTATGTTGCATGCCTTGACTTCCACTATTTGTAGTGGAAGCATCGCCATGCATTCTTTCATTACTTCAAAGGCCCAATGGGCTTAGTTTACATTGGCCTTGGACCCAAACATAGCAAATATGTTACATATGATAATTTAGCTAACCAACACAAAAGGCTTATAATGAAATAGGCTTTAAAATCTCCTTCTAGTCTTTAGTATTTATAAACAACCTGACATTCCTTCTAGAAACCCTGATCATTACAAAACTTTCAAAACAATTACAAGTCTAAAACAGGTCTTCGAGCAGACATTTTCTTTGTTTAGCAGGGCTCCTAAGACCTTGTAATCCATGAGTTTGCTCGGAACATTACTTCAAGCAGATTTATACTTAGAATACTTTCAAGTTAAAATATTCCTCTCAAGAAAGCTTCATCTTCATGATCATTCCAAACTTTGCTTAGAAAGATCCTACAGCAAACAAGTACTTGCTCGAATCTCTTCAGCCTATACTCAGTTTTATTTGAAAATTCTAAGTATACTTGGGTAATGTAGACATGCTCAAGGTCAAATCATGCTGGGAGTAACACTTTGATAAATTTCCACAAACTCCCTACAAGCATACTTGAGATTCTTCATTGTTGAATACCTTGCTCGACCCACTAAGTAACTCGTGAACTTAGTTTGAGCTAGGTATTATCAAGGGTTTTCTTGATAGTAAACCATGCTTGATAGAAGAACTAACCTTTCTCGACGAAGTGTAACTTGCTCGAAACTAACAAATAGAAGAAATCTTGAAGATTATCCTGCTCGGATAGGATATCTTGCTCGAGGAAGTAAAAACAATGCTCGGAGTGCTTGACCTTGCTCGATTTTCTTACCTAGACAAACCTAGGGAGGTTGAGAAGATTTCAATCTTTCCTTTAGACCCAAAAATCCCCCCTTGATTGAAACAAGCTCAGATGCACCAAAGCATACTTGGATTACTTGACACTAAACCAAATATACACATCAAATCCTTGAAAACTGTAAATTACATTACTTAATAGGAAATGATTACATGTTTAAGTTTTGCCAACAAAGGCATTACATATTAAATCAAAAATCAGAAATTACGTCAAAAACAAAATTACAAGAAACTAAAATATATTCTTCAACGTTGTCTCTTGCCTTCTTCTTTTCAAATTCTTGATTTCTTCTATCAATCTTGTCATTTCTTACTACAGCTGCTCTTTGTTGAAACATGCTGAGCTCAGTATAAACTGGTGCTCTCAGGCAAGCCTCACTCATCAATGTCCCACATTCAGCTATATGCAGGTACTGCAGTTTAGAGTCATGTTGAATTACACCCAAAACTTGTCCAATTGAGTTCATTAGAAGGAAGCTTCTTGTTGTTTCTTTATATCTGAGATCATTGATTCTTCCATTATTCTTCACTTCTGGATTGGGTCTCATCATCTCCCTCTTCATTAACAACTTCTCTGGTAGTCCATTTAGGTTTTGTTTTGTTGGATGAATCTTGGAAGCAATCAATTTCAGAGCCTTCATCTTTCTTCTTTTTTTTTAGTTTATATTGGCTCCAATATTCTCTTCCTTTAAAACAAAGGGAAACCCTTTCTAAATTGTTCTTTCATATATTTAGACAGATCATTCTGTTGTGCCCTTTTTAGTCTATTTCTTTGTTGATAGTCATACAAAGTCAGTTTGGCAAGTTTTGAGAGTTGCTCAATAGAAAAATCTCTAAAATAATCTTTGTACTATATAGTCTTCACATTTCCACTTTTCGATATAGTCTTCAATTCGCCAGTCCTAGAGTCATAGAACAAGTCCTTAGGCAAGTCTTCACTAGTTTCCGGACTAGGTTCTCTTCTCGTTGCGGTTTTGGTAGTAGGAATAGGTGGTCTTGAAATTAAGGTCTGAAAGATGATGATCCAGGTAATCCTGGAGTATATCCAGATCTTTGTGCTGCTTTATTAGCATATTCTTGAATTTCCTCATGAGTGATGTATGTCTTACCCATTATTTTCTTTGCTTGCTCCTCCAATTCAAGATCTTTAGCATATATTCTTTTAATTTCTTCCTTTGACAACTTAATCAAGCTATCATAGCTTCTAGCTGTTTCAACCAAATGATTGATCACTCTCATAGTCTCTTCATCATGATTATGAGCAAAAGGTAATTCCTCCTCTTCCTGCTTTTCTTCAATAGAATCCTTCACTTCTTCTCTTTTTTCTTTTCTTGTCTTTAACTTGTTTGGAATAAGAAGGCTTTGTGTTTGGAGTTAACTTTCTCTCTTTCAACTCTTGATAATACTTTTTTCAACTCTATTTCATACAGACACTTCATCTGTGCTATTGAGAGTTTGTCAATTTCAGACTCATCTACTCCTCTACTAATCAGCAACCTTCTCAAGAAATTGGCAATATCATCAGAGAATTGAATTTTAGCTCTTCTCTCTCCATCTTTTTGTTACCATCTTTCTTCTTCTTTGGTACTCGAGGTTTTGATAAAGAAGCTTCTTAGTAGATATTGTTTTTAATGTTTCTTTATGCTATTGAGAGTTGATCTTTTCTTCATCATTGATTCTCTTAGAAAGCTTATTGAATTGAAGTTCGACCACCTTTCTTGACAAAAATTTTACAGTATCATATGGATATCCATTGCAAACAAGGAATCTCTTCTTTTCTCCATACTTCTTTAATTCCCTCTCTCTTTCATCTGCCTCTTCTTTAGCTTTCTTTTCTCTTTCCTTCTCTTTAAGTTTAGCTTCTTTTTTATTTCTATTCAGCACAACTTCATAAAGCTTGTTAAGATCTTCATCTGACATTCCATCCACATGAGCAGGATCATAATTGTAGCTTATCAAAAGACTTTTCTTTTTCTCTTGCATTTTTAGCTTAGCAACTTTCTTCTTTTGTTCCTCTACTTTCTTCCTCCCTTCTTCTTCTCTCCTTTCTTGAAGTTGATGTTTCTTTCTCATAAAGAAATCAAGATCTTCATCATTTAAGTTCTTATCTCATCAAACTACATCCCAAACTTCAATAAGGACTAAATCCTTGGATCTCTCCTTCTCATCTCATTCATTCTCTTCTCAATATTTCTTACATGTTCTGCTGTCATATGGATATTAGGATGATCTTGTCTTGTAGATTCAATTTCAGGTTCATTTTCAACATAATCATCATCATATTCTTCAGAGATGTCATCAAGAGCACTGATTTAAGGTTCACCCTTTTGAGGAGCATCATCCTTTTTCTTCAACACTTTCTTTAGCTATGTTTTCCTTTTCAAAGTATTTTTAGCACTAGACTTTTGCCTTTTAGATTTTGGAACAACAGCAACAAGAACATCTTCATTCACGTTATCAACATCAGGCATGAATTGCCTCAATGATACAGCCTCTATACCATCTCTAGGCTCTACATTAACAAGAACATCCGTTTCAGGCTCGTGTTGAATAGGCTCAGAAGTAGTGGTTCTTCTTTTCTTCCTAGCATAGTATACTATTTGTTCCGGCCATTCTTTCACAGTTTCAATTACCCTTTCAGTAGATTTTCCTTTTGAAGGCACATTTTCCTCATACTCAGCCTCTTTCTCAACTTCAATATTTTCATCTTTTCTTTCACCGCCCTTTTTTAAGTCGATGAGAGATCCAATAATCTCTTATGGTATTTCTTCATCACCAGGCATTTTAGCTTCTTCTCATAATTGTTTCTCTATGTTTGCTTGTTCCAACAATGCTCTCTGCTCTTCTATCTCGTTTTCTGTCAATACAAAGAACAAGAACTCCCTTTCATACATTTCTTTTAATCGTTGATTCATCACAATTCTAGCCCTGGTTTCAAATTCATCTGCATGTAGGAATTGATGCCCAGATGTAGGTATCGCATAGACATAATTCGTTTATTAGAATAGGAAAATAATTACTAGACACATTAGTTTGGTTATGATGATTCACAAAACCTAATCCGACGAATTGACACAACTGAACGCGGTCAACCTAATTACCAGTTCGGTAATATAAAACCTAGCACCTATCAATGATTAATGGTAAACGGTTCAATGACGATAAGAACTCAATCCAAAATGTTGATGAACATAAACCAAATAATTGATGATAAATGTAAATCCTAGAAAAACAATTGTTTACTCTATTTAAACAAACATAAAGGTTCAATCAACCAAAAGATTAATCGATACTAAATCCCAATACTAGTAAAACCCTACACATGAAGTGGTATGGTCATGAGTTACTTAACCTTGCCTCCACATCATGATTAGCTTGATTATTGAGTGGAATCTTGAATCCATGGATGAATTTGTGATTGAGAGGTGTTAAGATGGTGGAGAATAGCTCCAAAATCGTCCCCAATGGGCTAGGGTATGAAGATGTTATGACCTAGAGTGAAAACGGGCCTTAAATACCCTCCAAAATCGTAAAAAGAAAATGATTTCACGCGTCCAGCGGCCCTAGCTAGCTTATGGTAGTCAGTTTTGAGGAGGAGGTGGTGGTGGCGGCGGCGACCAGTTTTGAGGAGGAGAAGGAGTATTTTTCTCAAAAATTTGGACGGAGCTGACGAGATTTCTTAAATTTGGACGGGGAAGAGGGGATAACTTAAAATTTGGACAGAGGCTTTGAATCTTGTTGGATAGATCACGAAAACTTTTAAAACCCGTTGGCGCCGACGGGTTTGATAGGGCTATTTTTGGAATCTTTGAAAAAGAAGGGTTAAATTGGGTTTCTCCCTCCAGAAATTTGTTTCAATCCTTATAGACTAAATGACATGAATTTCTCAGTTTGATCCTTCCTAATTGCTTGTGATCCATCGTAAACTTTGATTTTGAATTCAAATTGCTTCTGATTACTCTTGATTACTAGTTTCAGATTTGATCGATATCATGTAATTTGATTTCAATCTATTGATGAATAATGATGACCTTGTAAATCAGTTTCAAATTTTGATTTTAATTTGAAGATTCTTTCTGTTTTAATCAGCTTCGGCAATTGATTGATCACCGATACACCTTTTGACTTACTCGCATTTAAACCCTCATGTTAATACTTATCATATGACTAATATAGAAACGTAGATGAACATTCAACTCAAGACACTTTCAACTAGCTAAAAGTTCAACATACTTATTTCTCCGTAGCGAGTGTGACCCGTTTAATCGAATGATGCATTTGCTTTCCTGGCTAGTTGCCTCCAAAGATACAATGAAGTAACGGAGAATCTCTTATGCTTTATCTAGTAACTAAAGAATTGTGTTTAATTAATAGACTCAGTACCCACCTGAGCCAACCTTTGGCACAAACTGTGGTGAGTGTGCGAAGTGCGCCAATGAAAATATTAACAATGATGTATCCTTAATTGTAGGCGTTTATCAGCAACGCGTACCATGGTAGTTCGGATTTGTAATATGGTTATAATTGGTTAGACGGATGCATGGCGGATCACTTTTGATCTAAATTAATACTCACTATATATAGCTATGCCACTCTTATGCATTGCCCTATATATCACTTAACTTACAACAGAAACCAGACACAAAATTCAGCAAATTAAAAATGATTCTATATAAAGCTCATGCCTTATCATTTAAGCTGCAAATAAAATATCTAGGGTCAACTCTAGGTGGTGAATAATGTATTTGAAACCCTTTAAAAAAAGTCTACTTGCTCTTATATATAAAAGTCAACTGTTGTTGGTACAAATACATTAAAGCATTAGCTATCATTCCCTAGTTCATCAAGGTTTGAACACCATGGATGCCACCAAGAGGTTAGATCCTGATTTAAATCTTGTTTTGATTGATTTGTGTGTGCGTGGCCGCTTGCTAGGGTGTCTATGTGTTTTTTTATTAGTGTTTGGTTCAACGCTTGATTGTTTGCGTTTAATTTGTTGGTTTATTAGTGTTGAAGATGTGATCACAGTGGATGTTCATGCAGCTAAAGGACTCCTTAACTCTGGTCACCGGTATCTTGATGTCAGGTTAGTGAAAGCTTTTTAAATCAATATTTTCATAACATGACATGTAATCAAACCGATCGTCTTACGGTTCACTGGTTGGACTGGTTTAAAGAAAACGGTATCATCATTGGTTCAAAATAATATATATACATATAAATATAAATTTTAAAAAATGTAAAACTGTTGTATATTTATTAAATATAAAGCGTACGTTGAGTGAAGAGAAGTGGAGTACTAATGAAACAGTAATCTTTTAAGAGAAGAATTTTACGAAAATTGAAAATCCGGTCCAACCATCAAATGAAGCCGATTCAAAAGTACTCAAACGGACCTATCCGCCGGTGTTTTATGCAAAACATAAGAAATTCTACCATATGGATTTTATTTATGTATTTGTATATTTTTTGTATTTAAAAACTGACAGAACAAATGAAGAATACACCAAGAGTCACGTGGAAAATGCTCTGAATATCCCTTACATGTTCATCACACAAGAAGGTGCCAGTTATATCAAGAGATCATGTGTTTATGTATTTTATTGTCAACAAATAGTAGTTGATTGGTTTTCTAATTTACGTATCTTCATAGTTAAATTGTTTTAAACTTGCAACTTTCAGGAAGGGTTAAGAATCCTGAATTTCTGGCTCAGGTTTCAGCTCTATGTGACAAGGATGACTCATTCGTTGTGGTACGTCTTTTTTTTTGGTATTTTAACTTGTGTGTTTATGCATGTTGAATTTAGGGGTGTAAACGAGTCAAGACGCCTATAAGCGACTCCAAATAAACTAGCTAAAGCATCTATTTTAAGCCAAGTTTAAAGGAGCTCAAGCCTCTATTAAAGTTCAATTAATAAACAAGCCTGAGACCAAACCTAAGCTTCTATATCAAGCTAGACTAGGCTCAAGAGCCTAAACAAACAAGTTATTTACATAATTTTTAGTTAATATATTAAACATGTATTTAATATATACTTAATACTTAATATTATGTTTATAACTAAAATATTAGAGATTATTACACAATGAAACATGTTTTTAATTTTATTTGTACAATGGCGAATTGCGTTTGATAAATTTGTTTATAACAAAACTACTAGAGGGGGGAAAATGCATTTATAATTATCTAAACATGAACAAACGTATTCAATATAATAATGAATATTTAGCTCATAAATTTGTTAATTTTCTTTAACTATAGTAAAATGTAATTCGGCATCAGTACTAGTTATCAATAAAAAAATTTATTCTTAGTCTACAATAAAAAAAATACCTGTTTTTATATAAAACTTAGTTTCCAATAACCATCTTTTAGTGTTTATTATATGCAAATAATACTAACAATTTTAAAGTAAGTACGTACACACACATATATATATATATATATTTAGTGAACATAAATGTTAAATATATAAAAACTTAAACATCCGCTTTTCATCTCGCCGATACAAAAAAAAAATCTTATTTTGGATATAACTCCGAGATCAAATGTGAGAACGTGCAAATCATGAATGAGCGTAGTTTCTATAAATAGCCTTAAATGTGCGTATAAACATTTAAGAAGAAGAAAGCGCTTTAACAAATTAGTTTAATGGTATTTTTAATTAACATAGATGTTTGTATGTAAAAAGTGAAATTTTTTTAAAATGTGAACCGTTGATAGTAAAAATGTTAATGTGAGCCATTAATAGAAAAAATAAACTGTTTATTTTTATTCTTGTTCTTCTTGCAATAAGTTAGTCTTTTGTAGTTTTGTAATGAAACAAAAACATTGATAAATTTCAACCTGATTTCAATTTTCACATTTCTTCCATTATTTGGCACCCTCTCATAGCATCTGCAAGCATATATATTAAATAATCACTTTGACACTCTAAATGGCCTGCATTTTAAAGGCTTGCAACAGTGGAGGGAGATCACTTAAAGCCTCTGTGGACCTTCTTAATGCAGTATGTTACATTCTTTTCTGCTGTTCATTAGTGTTTAATACAAATCTTATATCAATTATATACCTTTATTGCATGGGTTGTGTTAATTATGTAGGGCTACAAGAACGCTAAGAACATGGCCGGTGGATACTCTGCATGGGTCAATAACGGGTTTGCAGGTGACTCCACACCAGCTGAGGAGTTAAAAACCGCTTGCAAGTTTCGTCGCTAATGTTCACTAAAGATTATGATACTGTGTATGCGATTATTTAAGTTTGTGTTTTTTCGAAATCCGTACATTGGGATGTTTGCTTTTTCTTGGGTTTCTTTCAATCCCTTGTATACATTGTAATCTCAACAAATTAATCTACCAATAAATGGGTCAAGTTGGTTACGTTCAACCCGACCCGTTCTAAACTGCTACTGATCTGGGCCAACCGGCCCAACCCGTTCTAAACTGCTACTGATCGGACCTGGCCCAATCTATCCAAAGACAATACTAACCATTGGTGGGCCAGTTTAGACTTACCTGTTGCAACTCAAAACCTTATTTTTTAACATGAAAACACTCTTAACATAATAGCTAACAAAATCCAATTGTTCTTGTATCTGTGATTCAATTATTGCCAACAGTTTCAACAACAGTTGTGATATTGTCAGAAAATTTCACAGATTTAAATAAAACTAATCTGCAATATGTTATTTGTTATTGTATGACCAGTGACTGTTGAACCAACAGGCTAAATTAGAATGACAGGTTGACAACAACATGCTAATTCAGTTTTTGGAGTATGATAAAGAAAATGGGTCAATCTTAATGCAGTGTCGGTTTCTACAGCCGATCATGTGGTGGTACTTGGAATGCAAAATAAGGTGGTAGAGTCATGAGCGCCTCGTCACCACTTAATTTCCGAAACGCCATCCCGAGGGCATACCCTAAAGTTTTTGAAACAGAAACCGCCACAGCATTTCCCACCTGGCAGTACCTGAAATTTTCCCATTTTTTCCGTTTATCGTTTATTCAGACTGAACCAAGCAAGATTTACAATATGGGAATCAATATGATTTGAAGATTTCTTTTCTTCATAACCATGAGGACTCCTTTAAATTCATGGGCCCCGCCAATACCCTGCTAACCATTAATGATTTTTCACAAGTCTCACGAGCACCATGCTAACCAATACCTCAAATCCCCGCTACCGTTAGTCTACTTTCACTGGTCCCACCAATACCTTGCTAACTGGGGGTGTGCATAGGTAGGCTTCAGGATCAAACTGAACCAAAAATATGGTTTTTGAGTTGTTGAAAACCTTTCGATTTTGGTTTCTTCAGTTTTCGGTTTGGGTTCAATTAGGTTTCAGTTTTACTACGTATAATTATACACTTGCTACGATATTTGGGTTACACTATTTATTAAACCCTTGTAAATTAGTTAACTTCAAAATTAAAAAAGAGAATCCACAAACTCGATTCGGTTTTTGCGGTTTTAGTTGCATAAAGAACCAAAACCAAAACCAAACCAAAAATTTGTTCTTTTACAAAATCATAACTAAATCGTCGGTCTATGTTTGGGTTCGGTTATTTAGGTTCGGTTTTTGTGGTTCAGGTCGGTTGTTTCGTTTCATGCACCAATACCCCAAATCCTAACCTGTGGGACCAGGTAAAACGCAGCTTATGCTGGGTCGGTGACCTTCAAGGAGTTGAGGCAGGAAACTAGGATAAAAAGATATAAAGTTCTAAAACATGAAGATGTAATTATATAAAATTTAAAACCCAAGAATAGTAGTTATTACTAAAAAAAGTAAAGCTTAACTTGCATACCTTTCTTTGACGGTGCCACAGAATCTATAATAGTCAGGAAAGCCTTGCAATCTTGCATACTCTCGCATAGTAAGGACTCGATCCTGTTCAGGATGTATAGCAGCCTGTACAAATTTTATAAAGTTACCAACCGAATCAACATATTTTTTATGCTTTTTTAGATAAAATCACAGAGAGGAAGTACCTGGTTGTGAAGATTCGGGAATGTTACCACAGTTGGCACGTTTTCATCCCACCATAATCTTGCAAATGGTCTATCAACATATACAACCATTACTTCGTTAGGATGTTATAATAAAAAGGGTACTGATTAAAGTAGCATATGAGAATATATAAAACCTTTTAGATTTTCCTTTCTCAAAGGTGAAAACATAATCTGGTATTAGCGGTCTTCCGGATGGAAGCAACACTTGTTTTTCTTTGGGACCTCGATAAACCATATTATCCCTCACAATTACTCCAGGGAAGTCCCTGAAATTCGCTCCCTATAAATCTTGAAAAGTTAGAAACCAAAAATATGTCTAAACAATTAGCATGAACAAGAAATGTTTAACCTTTTTGCGTGGTACATAACACACTCGATGAAAATCGTCTTCAGACAACTTGTAAGGTCGATGATCAGTGAGAACCAAGGTTTTCCAATCGGTAACCCCTTTTGGAGCAGAACCAGTCATTTCTACAAGAAAGAAGACAGCTTAATATTATTTAATAAATGATAAATAATGTAAACTTCGTTAAGGTATAAGCATTACCATCTTTTGTTAACCTAATATACTTTTGGAACTCAGTTTCTGGAGGCATTTCGTACGTCATCTCTTCACGAACCTCATGGCTTGTAACCTGTGCATTAAACAACAAATTACATTGAGTTACTTAAAAGCATAATATAAATATAAAACAGGTAAAATGGAGATGAGTACAGGTGGAAGATCAGATATGGCATCACGGAGAACAATGGCTTCTTGAAGCTTTCTAGGCTGACCTTCATCATAAGAAACTGTATGTTGCTGCATTACAAGAATTATATAATTAGAATAAACAAACAAAAAATACATGGTCATATTAGAATCAAATAAAATAATAATAAGGCACCTCAAACTCAGCTGGAGGGAAGTATCTGACAATAACTTCATGTGTGGGAAGTGGAAATTGAGGTAGTCTCTACAAAGTAAAAACATATAATGTGTTTGATTTAATAACAGAAAACTTAGTGAGAAGTTAATTATTAATGAATATAATTACCTCGTTTGGATGAGCACCCCATAGAAAAACACGCAACCTAAATTGTGGAAGACCATATGCACCAGCAGCCATGATCCCGAGTCTTGCTTGGTAGTTCATATGAACCAAACGACTTATTGCATATCTTCCAAGAGAAGCTTTGTCAAATCTTAAAATGTCAGCCACGTTTTCCATTAACACGTATTTAGGGTTTAAGAATTTCACTATGTCAAAGAAGACAACTATTTGTTGATTCCTTTCATCATTCAATGGATCATCAGTGTTTCTAAATCTATTATAGCCACTTATCCCTTGGCATGGTGGGCCCCCACAGATAACATCAGCATCACCCTGAAGTGCATAATAAAAAACTATCATATAGTTTAATACAAGGTTAAGATTGTAATCTAACATTAGCAACACGACTCACTGGGCATGGTAATATCTTGGACTTGTATCCGTTTCTAACAAAACTTTGTATGTGGCCCTGACAATCACTGTGACGGGTAAATATAAGCAACCGAACATGTAAATAGTTGTAATCTTGAATTTATTATTACAAATAAATGCAAATAAAAACCTCAACGCTTCAATTGACTCCCACGTGTCATCACTTGGATCATAACCCTTCCAACGCACCTACAAATTATAATGCAACTGAATGAATTATTTATCAAGAAATAATGACTAGCATGCTGCTTTGAGTATGTTACAATGTACCTTTAATTTTAACCCATGTTGTCCTGTGCTGCTGGGATCTCCATAACATATATCAACAAGACTTGAAACTTCATACTCTCCAGGAGCCACGTCATCCAATAAGGAAGCTTCATTGATTATTGATTCATTTTCATCAACACAGCTAATTTCGTTCATTCTATCAGGATCATCCAAAAGATATATTTTGCATAGTTTTTCCCATTCCTTCAATAATTCCAGAAAATCTTCTGCGGTTGTATGTCGAACCTATAAAAATATACTAATAATAATAAAAAATCAAGCATTTAATGGATATTAATATAATATCTAGTCAGAACACTCACGTCAGTTTCTGGATGATTGAGTTTCAAGCTGTCACATGCAGACTTGTGATAGTCAATTGCCCATCTCTTTTGTTGGAAAAAAAAAAGAAAGAAAAAGCTGGTATATTATTAAACAAAATTAGCAGCAGCTTCAAATAGGATTTGAGGAATGAATTAGTTACCGTTACAAGTTTAACACCAGAAAGTTTGGCACCAAGACAGAGTCCGGTTGACATTCCACCACAACCAGCATAAAGGTCTAACAATGCCAGTTCACTTTTGTATATGTCATCACTTATGTCTAATGGAGTTGTAGTCGTGGTCATATTATTAGTATCAAGGCTCCTTGCAGAGATCGAATCACATCTAGCTACCAAACTATCTGTAGCTGCACAATTTCAATAAAGATCGCAAATATAACAGTTGCACATAATTAATAAAAGATGATTAAATTTCATACAAATATTGACAAGTTATGTGGATGATATTACCAATATCCAGACATGAACAGCATGCATTACAGTTTTAAACTTTTAATGGCATATTGGAGATAGACTATTTTAACAAATCAGATACTATTCAGAGCAAAAGAGCCATTACCAGACTAAGGGTCCAACTCTTTGAGGATGCTGTTAGCAGATCTCAATCTGATACCTCAACGGAGTACCAGGCACTGGCCCCTTCTAGCAGCTTTGATTGTCAACAAAGTTTGCTTGGTGTTACAAAAATTGTATTTTTCTTTTATTATATATTTTAGCTTCCAGATATTTTCATATATTACAAAAAAAGTAGATTAGTGTATTCTAGAACAGAGATATATTATAAAAGACACTTGATATCATCTGCTGAAAACAGGGGAGTCGTAAGATACCACATTTGGCATTTGGCATCTTAACCCAATACTCCACAAATGATTATCTGTTATCTTATATATTTTATAGAGTACATTTCCTGAAACCTTATGTAAGTGATATGGTAACTTACCAGTCACCAAGGAGCGGAATGTTGAATACTTTACAGAATATTCCATGTCATAATAATAATCAGATGGCTGAATAGATGTTGATCGGAAACCTAGCTGCAATGGTTGCAAGCAATTAAAAATATTACAAACAAAAACTAAACAAAATGCAATATTTAAACATCCATGACAGCAAAGAAATAAGAATTATGTTGGGAAGTTCAAATTGTTGAGGATTAGGTAAAGAAGATAAGGAAGTTGCAGCATACCATTGGATCTTTTTCTACTACTATCACTTTAGAAAGTATACATTCTAATAAGTTGTCATTCATTAAAGTGGAGAAGAATAAGCGCTTCTTGTCATGGAAAGCAGCAGCATTTTTCAAAACCTGGGTGATAAAAAGTTGGAAGAAAAAATGCAAAAAACAAAAGCTGAAGAACAAATTTTAACAAATTCACAGGAGAAAGTGTCGTGAATAATGGCATTAAACTACACTAACCGTATCTTCAGCTCTGAAAAACCACTGCACTCTAAAATAGTTTTCATCATCTGATGTTTTAAAAAATTCAACAACCCTGCCAACATGTGGTTGATTTCCCTCACCCTGAAAAACATTTTTCAAAAGAATTATGACAGAAACATATAGGAACTTTTTCACAAATAATTACCTCTGTTCTTTGAGGCAGACTTTGATGTTCAAGTCAGTACTAAACCTTGTTATTAAGCGATATGGAATATGCATGAGGCAAATGTTCACCGTTTATACAAATTGTAATGTGAATTCTGTTTGCATTGTGTTCAATGGACAGATCTTATTTCCAAATTGGTATTAATATGGTAACATGAACTCTGGTTGTATCGTGTTCAATAGATGGATCGTGTTCAGATACAATTTCCACTCACTTATAAGCAACATATTACTTTCCATTATGGATGATATTATTTTAGCTTAGACATCTTTGTAGCTGCATTTTTTAAAAACTCACTGTTCGATGATTCCCAACTCATTAAAAGAATATCACTTTCCCTTTAAGATATAAAATCAAATCCAACTCGTTTATTATCAGATCAACAAGCGTTAGACTCAGATGGTATATGTGAGAAATGGAGATAATTACTGGTCTCAAATGAAGCATGTTAGTTACTTGTTCACTCTTGCATGTCTTGTATGAGTTTTCAAAACTGATTCATTTGATCCACTGAAGGAAACCCAAAGGCTAACTGCCTAAATTTGTTTGGAAAATGAAGTGAAAAATCAAACTATTATAATAAAGGAATATATCAAATATGTTTATATGGCAGCCAAATCATTGCTTCTCAATAATAACATTTGGGTACGACTGTTTATATGAAGGAATTAAACTACTAACAAAAAAATTATGGTTCATGTTAATAGCCGATTGTAGCAAGAAAGACGTTTAAGAAAGCAGCAAGATGAACAAAAGCCCAAACTTTCGATCTCACATAAAGCTGTTACCTTTATGTGTGCACAATCTCCAAGACTGAAAATGCATCCATTAACATTAGCTTGAAGGTAATGACATACAACATTTACATGCACTTCATCCTCTTCACCAGCACTACATCATGATCATATTCAATGTTAAAAAACCAAACTGAGATAGCATAAAGCGCAATAACACGAAAGAACCAAAGTAACTATGAATTATACAAGGCATAAGAATCCCACTCACTTTAATATCCCACTCTGTCCATTACATCTTTGACCCTGCAGAATTAACAACGCTCATGTACTCAGAATTGCAAGAGAAAAATATCAACATTTCATAAAAACAAGGAACTTCATTGATTGATTGAGACAGTTACAAATAATTCTTGAGCAGTTTCGCATCAGATGCCAGCTGGCACAAATGTAAGATATGATCCAAACATACTAGTTATAGTTATAGTTATTCATAAACAAGCATCAACCTGATCAACATTTAATAAGCGCATCACTATTACCATCACTAACTAGCATAGACCATACCTTTAATTCATACCGCCAGCCCCACCGTTCTCGAGCTTCATTTTCCGGAACTGGTTCCCCAACAAATACTAACACTCGTTTTCGCTTACTCTGTTTCTTATCTGCAGTCGGTGCCATCCTCTTTAACTTTGATCTATTGGTGGTGCCTTCAACTTGGGGAGGCAATCTCGGTGATCTCCTTACTCTGTTGTGCGTAATAATCCTCTCCAATTTGCTATTCCCCCTTTCTAACGTCACCAGAGATGGTATCGATGAAATTTGTTGATTATCCGAAGTAATAACAGACTCGTCAAGCGGCATTTGCACCGACTCACGGGTTTCCAGACTAGGTTTTAAAACCGGCGACTCATCGCCGTTGTAAATAAATTCACTGTTAACCGCGTCAAACTCAGTGCCGTTGACTTCCGAAGACATCGTCGGTAACGCAAAACTATTATTATTATTATTATTATTATTATTATTAATGGCGACTGAAACTACAGTCAATCATGAACTAAGATCCTCTCAATTGAGCTCCGGCATTGAACTGAAAGTCAAATTATTACCTTCCGGATTCAAATTAAGCAATCGGAGAGTTCAAATTCGTTTTCCGATGAACAATTAGGGCCGCCGTTGACACAGTCGGAGATTCCGGTGAGAAATTTTCGAGTTGAATGAGCAATGCAGGTTGTGATAAGCAATTATTACTTACCACAAGTAGCATATTCCGATCAGCGGCAACTGTCGGCCGGAAGATTATAACTCCGGCTAGGGTTGGTAACTGCAACAGAGCGAGATCTATTTGGGATGGATTTGTCCTTTATGTCAGTTTGTTAGTGGGAAGTGGTTGGGGGTGTAATTAAGTCCAACTTGAGGGGTGTGTTTCATATATTATATTATATTATTTTATATTATATTGTTTATTTAGTATTTCAAATTTCAAATTAATAATAAAGAATGTAGGCTCAGTGAAAAAGGACCGGAATTTTTGTTATCTTTTGATGTCGTTCGGGTTTTATAATCAGCGGGCTTTTAGGCGGGTAGGTTTTCTATAAAACTTATAATTAACGGGCTTTTAGGCGGGTGGGTTTTCTATAAAACTGAAGGTAACTTGGATGCATTTTAAAGCTCCATACGATTGTGTTAGGTCAACTGACGGTGTTTTTTGCCATTAAATCACACCATACGAATACGAAGTACCTAGACAATTCTATATTTGTTGGTCGTTAAAATAATAAAAACAACAACATGTGTCGAGTATGGTAATTATTTAATTCAACTCATTGATTATATATTTTTATTTTGTCATTGGCAGGGCGACAGTGTATTGTAGAAATCATTAGGCGCTAATCGGGTGGTAGTGTATGGATGAGAAATTAATCAAGATAATTAGGATTAATTGGATTGGTGTTTATATGTAATTTTTTAAATATATATAGTGATAGATTCAAAAGGAATCATAAAAAGTAAGGAACTGAGGAATCATATCTTTTGTATGTAAAAAATAATAAAAAATTCAATTTTACATATATAAAACACATTTTTACATAGTTTTTTTAGATTTTTTATATATATACACATGTAGAATCCATTTTCAAAAATTAAAAAATCGACTGAAAAAAGGTAAAAAAATATATTTTTTAGAAAATTAAAATTTTTTATTAAGACTGTCTTCTATATGTATTTATAAGCAAAAGCTCCAAAAAAAGTTTATTTTTAAACTAATTTTTATATGTGAAATCGAATTTTATATTATTTTTTTACATGTAAAATGCATGGTTCCCTAGTTTCTCACTTTTTAAAGTTCCCCATTGAACCCTCCCCCATATATATGTATACCAAATTTTATTTATATTTTTTTCAATTTTGATAGCTTTTAACCAAATGACGATTGGTCGGAGATTAATCGACGTCAAAGTCAGCATTTTACAACCATCCCATGGGTATGATAATATATTGTTTCTAGCCAGGTTTTAGGTAACTTTTTTACTTGAAATTATATAGATTCAAAAAATTTATTCCAACTTTAAATGGTTGACGGTCTTGACTTGTTTAATTTTAGTATAATTAAACATGAGTATATGAGTGTCTATTGGATGGATTAGTTAAACTGATGAATTTAACACTATTTATTAAAAAGTTTTCTTGATTCAACACTTAATTATTTTCAGGTCGGTTTGTGTATTAGATTGTGTCTTGAATTATCACCTAGATAGAATATCATGTTGATTTAATCATTAATCACCTTTATTAACTATTGTGTCTTAAATGCTATTTGGTAAAAAGTTGCTACATTTGTTACCTTTCATGATTGTGTTAATTTGGTATTGTTGGAACCTATTCTCACGAGGGGGTAAAGTTCCTAACAAGATAGAGAGAATGATGATCAAATGTTGTACTTGTAAGTATTGGTGGATGTGTAATGTGTCCCTTTACATGATTCTTTCCTCCTGTTACATATAGGGAGAGGTATTACAAGTGGTTTTCCCTCCAAGTGGCTTTCTAGAATGTCCTCCTTGTTGGGTCTTCTGTATTGGGCTCTTATTGTCTTGTTGAGTCAGAGACTACTTATAAGGCCCGTCTTATGGGTAGGCTCTTCAAGTCCCCCAGTCTATTGCCCTTGTTATTTATAAGGGTAATAGACTCGATAACTATTGTCGCTCGTGTCTTTCTCACTTTCTTCTTTTGGGCTTTTGGTACCTGGCCCGTTGTGTATTTCTTTTCTCCCTTCAGCCTTGGGCCTTCTTTCTTGCTTAATGAATTTTAGCCTACCTCCGGAGCCCAATTCTGAGGTAGGCTCTTCAAGTCCCTAATCCATTGTGCTCATTATTTATAACGGGTACAATGGACTCACAACAAGTCTCTATTCTTCCTTATTCTGATATGGACAAGAGACTAATGTAGTCTTAGCTCATCTATTATATACGAGAGAGGTTCATCCCTTTTAAACCCACTCATTGGACCAATTTCGGGCGAGATCCTCTTTTGATATTTTGGTTGAGGTAGATGATACTTAGTTCACATAATCTTGATCCAATTCTCTTGATAATTTAAATCTATCTGGATAGAAACACACGGTCCTTCTTCTATTTTGACTTATCAAATTTGGACCCAGTATAGTCAAGATGGAGAAGTCATGGATGAGACAAAGATTACGCATCTCTAAACTCATCCCCATACGATGGGCCCGATCCTGGAATTACCTCTTCAAGTCCCCCAGTCTCTTATGCTAATTATTTATGATTGGGATAAGGGACTTTTAAGCCCAAGTTTCTTTGTCATAACCAAGAAAATGTTAAGCTTTCTTTCTACGTAATCTCTTTCTTCTTGTTGAATAACCCAGCCAAAGTTGTTAGTAACCGATTAATAGACTCTAATAATGATCATGCTACTCTTGCTTTACTAGTATTGGACATGGAAACTAAGGCATAAACAATTTCCAATGTGATAATAAATTGAAAATGTATCAAACCACTAGCATTAATCATGGTGCTTTTAATTCTTTCTATATGTTTCTTCTGCAAGTTATTGTAAGTTAAGATGAATAAATCATGTTAAAGATGTGGGTAGATATTGCATTTCGACTCAACGGTGCATTTGAACACATTTTGGGCTATACCTCCTGCTTGGGGGAGGGGGTGTATGTTCCAAACCTTTTAGAAGGAGCTATTTTCCTCTGGGTAAATTATAATTACCGAGCCTCATGCATAGGGCCATTTTCCACGGGGGAAATTACAAGTATTGAGCCTCATAGATGGGATTATTTTCCGTTGGGGAAATTATAAGTATTGAACATAGATGGGATTATTTTTGTATATGGATCCAAGCCTCTCAATCGGGCCTTCCTTTCACACTCGTGAAGGAGAATTTATATCATTTTCCCATTAGGGGGAATTATATGTATTATGCCTCTTAAAGAGAGCTTTATCCCACTTTTGGAGAACTATAAGTATTCTGCCTCTTAAAGAGGGATTTATCCCACATGGGGGAATTATAAGTATTGTGCCTCTTAAGGACGGCTTTATCCCAATGGGGGAATTATAAGTATTGTGCCTCTTAAGAAGGGCTTTATCCCACATGGGGGAATTATAAGCAATGATCGACCAATTATATTTGTTAGTCATAAATATAAAAGCATATTTTTAATACATGTTAGAAGTCTTACACATGAAGGATGATGAAAGGGGCTAATGGGAGGGGCCCATTCCCTTCTGATAAAAGTTAATATGGATATGGAGGTTTCTTCCCCTTGAAAAATTCTTGGAATGTAAAGCGCTGCTATATGAGGCTTTTTTCCTTCCATATAGACTTTGTCACTCTTTAGAATGTGACTCTTCATCTTTAAAAGGATAAATCTTGAAACATGAGGTGTTGCTGTAGAAGGCTTTCATTTTTCTTGGAATGGACTTTCCAATCCTTCATTGGAAAGGGACTATTTTTCATGGAAGTCTCTTTAAGATGGCGATTTCTTTATGAGATACGTCTTTATGCATAAAAGCTGATGATGGGGTCCCACTTGCCTTAGTAAAGAGACTTTATTGACGAAAACCCACGACAGAATGGTGCAATGTCAAATTAGTCCCCCAGCTCCATGTTGGTGTAGGGAGGGGGTTTCTTCTTCATGGGATTGACCTTTCACGTGTGTCATCCCCTAAAGGGGGATTTCTCTTCTTTCTAGAATGTTGTGATGTAGCAAGGAAGTACCTTTGAACATTCCATCCCTTTGATGGGGATTCTTCTCCTTCAGATAAAATTCTTGTAATGCAAAAAGTTGTTATAGAAGTCTCTCCTTCCTCACGGAAGGAACTTTTTAAATACTTCATTGAAAAGGGACTATTCTTCTTGAAATGGAAAATCTGGAAGAGGTTGTTTTCCTTTGCAGATAACTCTTGCCCAAATGATGTTTTTTCTTCATGGAAGGAAGTTTTAAACACCTCATCCCTTGGAAAGGGAATCTCCTTCTTTAAAAAAGATTCTTGTAATATAGAAAGGGGCTTCAGTACGGATTGTCTGGGAGGAGTGTTTGTAATGAAGGGATTGTTTGACATCATTATGAATGGATTGTCTTGAAAGGAGGCTTCCTTCTTTGAAGGGGCTCGGTTATGACTTTCTTTTCTTAGAGGGGGCTTTGTTATGAAGGAATGTTTAGTAAGATACCTTGTTTTGAAGGAATAATTTTGTAAGAGACTTTGTTCTAAAGGTATTTTTCAGTAGGAGGCTTCGTTCTAGGGAGATTTTTTAGTGAATGACCTTGTTCTAAATGAATTATTTTTTAAGGGGGTTAGCTCCAGAGAGATGGTTTAGTGGCAGGGGGGACATTCAGGAGAGATTTTTCAGTAAGGGGCTTCATCCTAAAGGATTTATTTAGTAGGGGGCTTCATTCTGAATGAATTGTTAAGTAGGGAACTTCATTCTGAAGGGATTGTTAAGTAGGGAACTTCATTCTGAAGCAATTGTTAAGTAGGGAGCTTCATTCTGAAGGAATTGTTTATCAGGGGCTTCATTCTGAAGGAATTATTAAGCGGGGAACTTCTTTCTGAAGCAATTTTTTAGCAGGGGGCTTCATTCTGAGGGGATTATTTAGTAAGAGACTTCACTATCCAAGGATTCGTCAATAAGGACTCGTTGTTGACTTGACCCGGAAGGGACTCCTTGAGAGATGTGTCACCTTAAAGACTTTCTTTATAACATATAGTACAAAAGTAGCATTTAAATAATGTGGAACACATTCATGTATGGTAACATCACCTTTTTTTAAAGAAGGGTGCATATGGGCATGTATGGTAACATCACCTTTTTTAAAAACAAACTTTACATCACCTTTTCATATGACTATGTCTCCCTTTTTGTAACAAATCAATATTAAATCCATACTTTTACCAAGATTCTTTTCAAACCATTTTTTTATACATAGAATAGATTGTGGCTTTAGAATAAGAGTAGGGTAATGTAGGATTTGACCATTCTCTCTTATTCTATTTCATTTACTTTTTAGTTTTATATTTATTTTATTTTTAATAGAAACTCATACTTTGATGTGTTTTCTGAAACTTCAAAACTCAATGGTGATGTAAAACAATTCTTATAACCTATGCAGTGTGCTAAAGTAATGCAAACATGATGAAGAGAACAAACTGATTATTTTCATTAAGAATGATGGTACCGTCGAGATCTCCGAAGTCAACCGTATTATATCGGCAAGATTTTGTTATTCCGCTGGACGGGATCCCACTAGAATACTTGTTGTCTTGAACTAAATGGGCTTGATCGTGAACGAAAGGGGATTCCAAACTGAGTTGAAGTGGCGCACCTGTGCAGAATGGGCTCAAAACCGAGCCTTTTCGTTTCCCTATTTTTACTAAACTTATGTTGATCTAAATGTTCTGTAGGCACTTGTAGTTTTCTTCCTACTCTTGTTCTTCGATGCTTGCATTTAAAGCGTCTCTGTGAGTTCGTATGAACTCCGAGGTTATCTTGGGCCTTTTGGCCGTAATTTCTTCAACCCTCCATATCATCTTATTTACGAACAAACTGGTCCACTGGTGCTCTTTATATCTTTCCGGTATGGATGTGCACTTCTGGACATTTCAGACTTAGTGACGTTGCTGGTTCCGATGGAACCAGGGGTGGTGGTTGCGGTGGCATGTCGCTGGAGTGGTTGAAATTAGTAGAAAAAATGAGTATGCATCAATTGTTGGCTGAAAGCAATCGTCATGTCCGACTTTTCAAGTCGCGCCGGAGAATATTTCAAGATCCTTGCCTTCATGGAATATTCCGAAGAGTCGGGAAAAAGATCCCAGCGACAGGAATAACGACGATATGGAGAGCTAGGTTGCTGCTTGTTTACCGAAACAATGGGCAGACAAAACCAAAACCTTTTGATGGTGAAACAATGGTGGTGACGGCGGATTTGATCGACCATTTTCTTAGAGGTTTAAATGAGACCCGTGATCAAGAGGTCCCATGGATGACGCCAATGTTGGAACCTGTTCCCACGAGGGGGTAAAGTTCCTAACAAGATAGAGAGAATGGTGATCAAATGTTGTATTTGTAAGTATTAGTGGATGTGTAATGTGTCCCTTTACATGATTCTTTCCTCCTCTTATATAGAGGGGAGGTATTACAAGTGGCTTTCCCCCAAAATCCATTTCCCTCGAAATTCATTTTCCTCAAAGTGGCTTTCGAGAATGTCCTTCTTGTTGAGCCTTCTGTATTAGGCTCTTATTGTCTTGTTGGGTCAGAACCTATTTATAAGGTCCATCTCTGGGTAGGCTCTTCAGGTATCATTTGTGTCCTGAAATATCAACAAAGATAATTGTTGAAATTATAAAACTAAAGGTGACGGTGGGGAAATTTGTGGAAGGAGAGAAGCAAAGCAACTCATCAATTAAGGTTGTGTTTGTTTTCGTTTAAAACATCTGCAGGAGGCTTATGTCTGCGGGCGCGCAGACATAAGCTTCTGAAGACTGTTTGTTTTTTTTTTAAATAAGATCTGCAAACTGCGTTTATGGTCTTAAAAAAGAAGCTGTTGTTCAACTTCTTCACACATCTTCACACTTCTTAACATCTACCAACACCCAATATCCAACACCACCACCACCCATCATGCGCCGCCACCACCACCCAACACCACCGTACACCACCACCACCCACCGTCCGCCACCACCACCGTCCATCACCACCACCACCCACCGCCCACTACCACCACCCACCCACCCGTCGGCCACAACCATCATCCACTACCACCACCCACCGTCCGCCACCCGCCACCGCCACCGCCACCGCCACCTACCATCCGCCACCAACACCATCCACCACCCACCACCACCTTCCATCACCACCACCGCCACCCACCACCACCACCGTCCATCACCACCACCGCCACCCACCACCACCACCGTCCATCACCACCACCACCCACCCGTCGACCACAACCATCGTCCACTACCACCACTCACCGTCCATCACCACCTACCATCTGCCACCAACACCGTCGACCACCTACCACCATCACCGTCCATCACCACCACCACCCACCACCATCACCGTCCATCACCATCACCACCCATCGTCCGCCACCACCACCGTCCACCGCCCACCACCAACTATTTTACTAGTCTACAGACGTTAAATGATTTCTATCTACTGTGATATGTATGATAGATAACTAATTTTCAGCTTATGCAGACGATACCAAGTTTATAAAACAAACAGTATTATATTTTTAGATTGCAGACCTTCAGACCACATCTTCAATTGCAGACATGAAATCAGATGAAATCAGATTGCAGACAGTTTTTGTCTTCAAAAAAAACAGCACCTAAAACTTTCTCCATCAAGAATAAGGAGTTACTTTTCAAGTGAGAAGACACTAGGCGGGTAACTCGAAAGAGCGACTTGTATTGGAACCGGTGGGAAGGCATTACAAGGGTGAAAAAATAATTTATTAGTTATCTTAGACCGAAATTTTGGTCAAAGTCATTAAAATTTTTAGTTAGTAAGTAGTAACTTAATTAGTATATATGTATTATTTTGGCCAAGCTTTGGGTTATAAGTCTTAACATATAAATATAGACTCATTTGTAATGTGAAAACAACTTTTGATATTATAATAAACTTTCTCTTATATGTGGAGTTATTTAAAGCGTGTGTTAAAACTAGTGACGAACCCAAGGATTTTTTGTATGAGAGTCGGAAATTTGTCGCTTACATAATAATCCTTTTCTTCTGGTCATTTCGCACATAAATTTTGGAGTCTTAGAAGATGATTCTTCAAGTTTTTTTTTATTTTGAATAATTATTCCAAACCAAAGTCAGCAAATAAGGTACACGTGTAGCATTTAATCTCAAGAAAATGAACATTTTGGTTTGTAACATGAATAGCAAGGAAGAAAAAGAAGATAACATGTGTGTAGCAAACCGTAGTTATGAGTCTTAGCATATATATCTTTTGTATAACGCTTTCAAGAAAGATAATAAGTGATGGTTAAGTTTACAAGGGTTGTCCGAAATTTAAACCATCAGGATAGTGTGTTTTCATATGAACGTACAACTCCTTAATTATAGAGTTTAATGACAGATAAGTCATGTGTGTAAACTATATTTTTTCAGCCTACTAATATATATATTTTGGATAACATGTTAAGGTAAATTTGGTGTCTCAACCATGGGCAAGGGTGGTATTACAAAAGCTTTTGTAAATAGAAAGGATTAATTAGCGTATTAGTGCTAAGATGATACTAGTATGCAACTATGCATGGTTATGCTACAAACTGTAGAAAGTCCTAAAAATTGATATGGGCCTTATGTCAAAAATGACTAGAAATAATAAACATAGTTACGTTGCAGCATGAATAAGCCATAAGTAATAAGCCTAGCACTCCATTACATAGATATGAGGAACCAAGAAGGAGAACCCTAGACATATCCAAACTGAATTAGACAGTTAAGGTGACATAAAATGATACCCGAAGACCGAGTAGGCCGGATACATGCTTCGTTAATCGTTGAGGATTAATTGTAACCACAAGAACCAAATGTGAGTTCTCGTGACCCTTTTCTCTTTAATTTTTCAAATTAGGGTAGAAATATGTTAAAAGTACGTGTTTATTTATTTCACATATATACTTGATTTAATTATATTTATTAGTACGTGATTATTATACTTTTGCAAGTATTTAATTGAAGCCTTTGCCTAGATAGATTAATTAGAATTTGTTAATTATAAATTTGCTACACCATCGTACTTGTTTCCCATAAATGTTGACTATATTTTCGTACTATACTATAAAGTTTACTGAAATGTTTACAATATATTATAAATTGCTCTTACCGAAAAGTTTGTTCTATATTATCATACTTTATCATAAGAGTATCCCACGAGATAGTTTATTTCTATATCTATAATTATACTAAAGCTCATCTTTTTCATTAAGTAATATTTTTATACCTTTGTTATTATATTTTCTCTCTTATTCATTCATTGGTGTTTACGGTCCGGTTTTCACGGTTTTTGGGTTAAACCGCGAACCAAACCATTAGTAATGGTTTTTTATTCTTGTAAACCAAAACCAAACCGTTGAACTTTTAAACCGAACCAAACCAAACCGTTAGTTATGGTTTGGTTCCAGTTTGGTTTCACGATTTGGGCATGTTGGGCTTTAAATAATTTGCAAAAATCTAACTTAGATAATTACAATTCGTCCATAGTAACGCTTAAACACAGGCCGTCTATAAACATGAAAATACATCAAGATAACTAGCCAAATACATCAAAATAACTAGTTGTCAGGATAGTTAGCTGACATAGTAGTCCAATACATCAAAAAGGTGCCCAAATACACCAAGATAAAGGCATTGGCTGTTGTCCAAAAAGATGTTACCCAAACTCCAAACTTCAAGTGTCATTCAAATTCCAAATTGTCACCATTTTTACCAAAAAAAAATAAACCAAAGTTATGCAATAAAAATGTATAGAAAAACAAGTTACCTGTCAATCAATATGATCCGTGCAAATATTAAGCTTGCTTGCAAAATTTTAAATGTAAGATATATTTTGTTAGAGTTGATAATACAAAATTAATTAAGTGTTAAATATTGTTAAACCTACCATTTTCAACTTCATTAATCTCTTCAATTTCTTTCAACACTTTGTGAAATCAACATTTGTTTCTTTTTTAAAATCAACCAGAATCCAGTTTTGTGTACATATAAGCGCCTGTACTATTTTAGGAGAAAGGTTGTTCCTGTATGGATCCAAAATTCGACCTCCCGTGCTAAATGTGGACTCTGAAGCAACTGTAGAATCTGGAACAACGAGAACATCCCTTGCAATGGTAGCCAAAATCTTATATTTTCCTCCATTTATCTTCCGCCAATATAACAAGTCAAAAGAGTCATATATTGGCTCTTTATTATCCTTCAAATATCTATCGAGTTCACTTAATTTACCGGATGTCCCGGCTTCCAAGTGTAACTTATACTTTAGCATACACCTCTCTTGCACACTAAGATTCTCACTAATCCCACCTATATTATGGCTCTTGTTTGAGGAACACTTTTTGGCATGCTTAGGATCTTTTAAACAATAAAAGTCATCAAGTTGAAACAAAGTTCGTTCTACTTTCTTCTTCAGGTTGTCCGCAAGATTACCCATAGGGTACATATCATCCAAACTCCAACTGACATAGCTTAACTTGTAGCAAGGATCAAGTACAACAGCAATATACAATAAAGGATTCATCTTCTCCGCATCCCCCCAATATTTATCATACTTTGCCTTCATACTTATAGCCATATGACTCAACCTCTCATCATTCTTTTGAATGCACTCATCAATATGGGTATGCAATGAACACATATCATGAAAATAAGCACTTAAAGTTGCATACAAAGACCCCAAAAATCGATTTGTCACTTCATAAAACACCTTAAGAAAAGTCATAAAGGACTTTGCAATATCCCAATCACTATCACTTGGAGGGCCAATTTTAGTCAGATCATACTTTTTTTTGCATCTTCTTCACCAAACAAGGCACTAGAACCCACATTAAAAAACCTAGCATATTGTCATCTTCTTCTAACAGATTATGTTTTTCTATGCTTCAAAGATGTCTCCAACATCAAGTAAGTTGAATTCCACCTAGTTGAAACATCCAAACAAACACTTCCACTAACGTCTAACTTTTCTATTTTCACACATTCATTAAACTTAGCCAACCTAGCAGGATGCAAACTAACATATCTCAACATTTCTAATCACTTAAATTGAAGGATCATAATCTTTTAATCCGTCGCACACAACTAAGTTTAACACATGAGCACAAAAATGCATATGCAAATATTGAGCATCTAAAATTGCATTCTCCCAATTTTTTTTTTATCTTTTTTTAAGAAAGAAATAGCAGTGTCATTATAGCTTTCATTATTCACAGTGATTGAAAATACCTTCTCAATACCCCATGCAATTAAACAACTCTCAATCATTTTACCAATTGTGTCACCCTGTGATTAGAAATAACTTCAAAATTCAAAATCCTTATTTGAAAATTCCAATGTTGATCAACATAATGCACCGTTAAAACCATATAACTTATGTTCTAACATGAAGTCCATGCATCCGTTGTCAGATAAACAGATTGTGAAGATTTACCTAAGAGCTGTTTCAACTTCTTTTTTTCATCCACATATAATGATAAAATGTCTCTAGCAATTGTAATCTGACTCGGTAACTCTAACTCGGGTCTAATTACACTACAAAAATAACGAAACCCTTTTTTTCAACAAAGCTAAACGATAGTTCATCAATAACTATCATTTTAGCAACAGCATGCTTACCTAATTCCTTTGTGAAACGATAACACGTTAATTTTCCACCCTCCCCTTTCCTTTGAAAACTTAAAAGTTTTTTTGTTTTTTATCTTCTTGACATTTAAGGGGAGTAAACTTGCATAATCTTTTCAAATGAGTCAGCAAAGTTCTAGTACCAATCCTACTCGGTTAATAAACATAGCTTTTGTTAGAGTGCTTACATGTGGTATGCGCCCCTGTTAAGATTGATTTCAGTTTGCTAAAGTGGTCCCATAAAATAGATTGTTTTCATCCTCTTTTTCTATTGTTACCTTCACTTTGCTCCAAATCCATGGCATTATCACCCTCGGCCTCCTTCATATCTTTATCCTCAATGATATTGACATGCTCCTTTCGTTATCATCATCGATGTTTATAGGTGTATTGACATCCTTTGTTTCCATTTTAAAGTCTCCTGTATAAACCCCAAAGTAGAAAATTAAACCTAGCCTTAACAGGAATCTAGGGTGTTTACAATCGAAAGGGACTTAAGCGAATCCAAGATGAACATAACCGACTTAAACATTAGTGACATTAATCATATGCGATTACAACATAACAGCTAAGAAAATGTATATACACGGAAACATTTTGTAACATCTCAGAGTTTTCGTATTCGTATTCGTTGCATTTAACCCGACTCACGAACATTATTCGGATCTTTATCATTAATAACATCATGCAAATTTTAAGTATCTAAGAGTATATATTCATTTTGTATCCTTCATGTTTTCAAAGTCGTTCATTTCTTGATTAAACTCTAAAATAATCAAACGTTAACCTTTTTAGATAGTTTAGGGACCAAAGCTGCCAAACAACAAACCCTTACCCCTAGGCCGGAGCACCGCGCGGCCAAGGGAGGATAGGGCCGTCGCGCGGTGCTTTGGGACACATGTGCAAAGTCGCTTTTGGTACAAAATCGCTTATTTTTGGACCGTACCACGTGATTTAAGCCCCAAGAAAACTAACATAGACTAAGTACTTGTCCACATACATTACCCCTTCCTCAAGAACGAAATTTGGCTCCATATATGGTTGATTTGATCATTAAAGCTTGATTCGGTTTCTTATACGAGTAGACTAACTAAAATTGGTTCGTTTTTGCTTATTCTATATAAACACAACATATTTCTTCTACCATAATTTCCCTAAAACCTAAATATAATATTCCTAGCCGTCACTTGCCTATGACCTTCATAATCTTGCTTGTTTTGGCCATATTACTTGAAGATACAAGCTTTGGTGTTTGACTTTATCGTTACCTCAACTTTTGACTTCATTTTTTGGTTGATTCATACATTTTCCGGGTAAGCTGTGAATTGTAAATATTCATTTATATTCCCTAGTCAATAACTCTTGATCAATTTCTGAGATTGAAGGGTATTGACCGATCAATTCAACTTAAACCCGTTCAAAGGCATATTGGTCAACAAGTTTGACTAGTCAGTTTCTCATGCTTCTAGTCGGAACCGGCTTTCGGTCCAGAAGACTTTTATTTTCGTAATGAGATTTTAAGGCTACTGAGCAAAACCCGACTTCCGACTCGCTGTTCAGATTCTGGTCAGTACCAGCTCGCTTAAACATTTAATTTCTTATAACCGGAGTTCTAGACATCCGTTTGGAATGATTCCAACGGCAATGTTTTTGGTTTTACTCATATTTATTTATCTCAAAGTTTCAGGTTCATTTAGTTTACTTTATTCAACGCATTAAAGGACGATCCGTATATTACTTAATCGTTTATTCTTATTTTTATTCGCTCGCCTACGCAATAAGGTGAGTTTGATCATTTCCCTTTATTTTACTATTTTTAAAATGTTTTGAGACATATGCGAATCTATTCATATTTTATATCATATATATATATACACACAAACTCGCAAACATAATTATTGTGTATTTCAATTATATGTTAATTGCTACTTGCTTATGTGTTTATATTATATCATATTCGGAGAGGTCCATCAGAAGTCTAGCATGTCAGTATGATCGTACGCCGTCTTAGTAACCAAAGCCAATCTTGGCGATGGTAAACCGACAATCACTTTTGTATACTTGGCATAGTAGCCAATGTCCGATTCACTAGGCAACGGCCAATTGACACATTATTTGCTTTCGATTTGATTGATTATCACTCACATTAATTTGTTTGCGCATTTATCAATTATCATATATTATAATACTATTATTGTTTATGAAAACTGGTGATCATTTCACTCAACATGTGTTGTTGACAAACTCTATTTATTTTCTATGCATATGCAGGTTACCATTTGACTAGAAGTTTAAGGTGAAGCATATTTAGAAGAACCTTAGGAAAATCAATGAAGACTATTTATAATCCTATCATGTTTGGAATAATTTATTTGTTTTGGGATTATTTGTTTATCTTTTGAATAATTGAGCACTTAATTTGAAATAATTAATTTAATAGATATTGTCATATTTTTATTTATGATAGTACATTTGAGCTGTGAACAATCAGCTCACGCCCCTGCATTTCCGTCTTAGGTTGGGATGTGACACATTTAACAAGAAATTCATAACATAAACATAAGCGAGTTGTTATCGTGTTCTTTAGTCTTTAACTGGTGCATAAATTAGGGTTTGTCTGGTTTGATACATGAAGCAACGAAAGAAAAAGGTGAGTGGGTGAAAAATAGGTGACAACGTTTGGTATTCTGTCTAAGATCATAATATATATATTGATTTTGGGTTTAGTATTTTATTAAAAAAATCTAAAGGCCAACAAGTTACTGTGTTTGGGATTTGGGCTTAGCCCATTTTTCAATTCTTAATTAGTTATTAATATTAATAATTTAACATGTAATACACAACAAGTTTATTAACACAAATTAATACATATAAAATTAAATTTATAAAATTGATATAATTAAATTATATGGTCCTGTCCAGTTTTCTACGGTTGGTTTTCTATACAAACCGTAAACCAAACCGTTCACTACAGTTTGGAATTATTGAAGCCGACCGACCGAAACTTGAAAAAAAAAAACCATCGTGAAACGGAACCGATGACCGGTCTGGACGGTTTCTAACCGAACCGTGAACAGCACTGCATCCATTTACAACCACTTTCAAAAAATATTAAAAAAATCACATATACTGAGCAATGTTTCTCAAATTCATTCAATGAACATTAACATTTTTTCTCTTATTTACTCACAACCACTTTATATATATGAAGAACCCACTCACATTGTAACATTTCGGGTTTATCAAACACTTGTATTTGTATTTCTTTACTTGACCCGACGTTGTAATCAGTTTACTTTTAAAATGGAATTCGTATTATTCTAGTATTCTGTGTGTATTTTTTTAGTTTGTTTTATTAATCGTTAATAACTTTGAGAATTATGCAATAATGGCCCCTAACTAACTTTTAACCACTCTTGCACTCACAACTAAAAACAAGGGACTAAATTGCAAAAATATTTCAAAATCATCTCTCCCTCCTCTCTTTCCCGTCATTGGCGCATACCCCCCCCCCCATTTTGATTGTTCCTAAATTCATGGCATAATCAAAGAAATTGGTCATATCAAATCATTCCTTAACCTTAAATGAATCCCACTGACACCTTAAACATGGTAAACTATGACGAGTTAACAGCTAAGGACCCATTACACAAATCGAGGCCTAATCGTCCTTAAAACACTATAAATACTCGTTATGAATTCAATTAAACTCGTTCACACCTTCCTCATAGCATCATGACACTAAACCAAGCTAATTGCTTCATATATTGTTGTTAAGACCAAGAACGTGATCAAGCCGTGAGCCGTAACCCTAGTTCTTCAATCTCTACCTCGTCGTCCTTATAATCGGTAATTGAATTATGCAATCAGGTTATTTTTAACTAGTACTCAATAACCCTAAATCAATTTTAATCAATAACAAACAATTAATCTGAATTAATCATCTAGGGTTTGTATTGAATTTGGGGAAGAACGAGCCATTGTGTATATCATTTTCCATTTCCATCATATAAACAAGCCAAGACGCTGGGCTGATGGCCAACGCATGCTTGTTTAAGTTTGAGAACCGGCCGGGGTGCGAGTTCGAGTTTCCAGACTCAGTTTTTGAATATTTCTTTTTAAACTTTATTTTTGTTTTAAAATATTATTATTATACATCAATAACACCTAATAATTAAAATTTTAACCAAATCGAACCTTTGAACCCCCTGACCTGGTTTTGTTAATTAATTTATTTATTTCTTGAATAAATTATATATAAACATATATATGTTTGTAAATCAGGAAAAAGTAACTAATATATGTTTTACAACTCACTTAACATACCAAACTATCTTAGATATTTAAAATAAATTTTCGTTTAACATTTTCGTTAATATACATTATTATACATAATATTTGTTTATTTGTCAATAATTAATATTTAATTTATCAAAACTTAAAATTTATAATAATAATAATAATGATAATTAAATTAATAATATTTTAATTAAAATTTTACCTAAACCCTATCAAATCTTAAATCCGTCTCAAGTCCTGATTATAATTATTTCATCTTTAATTAATTAGTATTAATTAGTATACATCAATAACACCTAATAATTAAAATTTTAACCAAATCGAACCTTTGAACCCCCTGACCTGGTTTTGTTAATTAATTTATTTATTTCTTGAATAAATTATATATAAACATATATATGTTTGTAAATCAGGAAAAAGTAACTAATATATGTTTTACAACTCACTTAACATACCAAACTATCTTAGATATTTAAAATAAATTTTCGTTTAACATTTTCGTTAATATACATTATTATACATAATATTTGTTTATTTGTCAATAATTAATATTTAATTTATCAAAACTTAAAATTTATAATAATAATAATAATGATAATTAAATTAATAATATTTTAATTAAAATTTTACCTAAACCCTATCAAATCTTAAATCCGTCTCAAGTCCTGATTATAATTATTTCATCTTTAATTAATTAGTATTATCTTAACAATTAGGAATTTTTGTTGAGGTATCCTGAGGAGCTCGACCGTCACTATCTTAACTTTTTACCGCCGTCTCATCACTATTTCCACTCGATGAGATGAGCAATTCACACCCCCCCCCTTTTACCGTCTAACATTTTGAGAGTGTTATGCGTTTACAAATTAAAATAGATTATAATTTTCACTACAATTCCATTATATGCGTAGATATGCAATTGCTCAATTAGTTGATACGTGTGCATATGACATGTGTTTATGTTGAGTTATGGTTTTTGGTATCTCATCCTCATCCTCATCCTCATTAGTATGATCATACATTGCCGGAGTAACTCCACCCGTTGGGACGAGGGAAATGGACCTTTTATATTATTGTTATGCTAGTTGTAGTGATTCATGTTTATCACAAGGAATTATCATTTTTCAATATTATTATGTACAAAAACCGTGATTACTTGTTCAACTTTTTGTTGACAAACTATATATTTTCACACATGACGCATATAGCTATTTTGGATAAAGCAAGTGATGAAGTTTAGATTATACCTTAGGTTGCCATGATGAATAAAGAAAAACTTTATTTTTAAGTCTTTGATTGTAATGTTATTTCCTTTGGGACAATGTTATGTTTTTTTGTATTTGGTTGTTTTATGAAATAAATAATTTAGATATTGACACGTGTAATTTATTTATGTCTTTTGAGCTATGATACAAATTATGTCGCGTCCCGGCATGTTCCGTCGTAGATTGGGGTGTGACACACATATTATGGAGTATCTATTGTGAATTCTCTAAGGTGCTTTTCACACAAACATTAAATATACTTTCATAATACATTGCATGGTTCTTTCATAGTTTCATCAATACATACTTATGGTTCTTTAATTAAAAGTTCATGCATCGATCATATGTATAACCACTTTCAAAAAATATTAAAAAAAATTATATATAGTGAATTGTCTCTCCAAATTCACTCATGAATAGTAATATTTTATCTCTCATTAACTCACAACCAATATTTAAAAAAAAAACCGGTTTATATTGGTTGGTTGAACCGGTAATACCGGATTTTATACAGGGCCCGATATTTTCAGCCCGGTATTATAGAACGATTTACTAAATCTTCGTACTGACAGTTTTTTCTAAATTACCGGTTTAAACCATTAACCGATTTTCGCCTAAGAGATTTTTATAATTTGTGGCCCGTATTTACAAAAAATCTTTTACCCTAACGAATATAACCGAAGACGATTCTCATTCATGTCTTCCTGCTAACCGATGATTTTAAGACTTGCTATTTATGCTTATGAGTGAAGACACAGTAGAATAAACTATTATTGAAGCTTCAAAAACGTTGTTGCAAATAGAGTGCTTTTGGATTGTTTTTTTTTATATTATGGATTAACTTTTAGATTATTGCTTAATTATCATAGAATCATGTACTTTGGGTAATTTTTTGAGTTGAAGTTGCATTTATATGAAATTATAGGGTAAACTATTTAACCCAGTTGAAACTCCTGGTATAATCTTGTTCAATCGGTTATACCATTTTTGGTCTAATTTAGTTGCGTAAAAAACCGGTTAAACATTGCTCACAACCACCCTATATAATATGAACAGCACACTCACATTTCATGGAGTGTCTATTGTGAATGCTCTAAGGTTCTTTTAGACAAACATTAAATATACTTTCATACTATATTACATGGTTCTTTCAAAGTTTCATCAACACGTTAAATATACTTTCATACTAGATTGCATGACTATTTAACCCGGTTGAAACTCCTGGTATAATCTGGTTCAATCGGTTGTACCATTTTTGGTCTAATCCAGTTGCGTAAAAAACCGGTTAAACATTGCTCACAACCACTCTATATAATATGAACAACACACTCACATTTTTTGGAGTGTCTGTTATGAATGCTCTAAGGTTCTTTTAGACAAACATTAAATATACTTTCATACTATATTACATGGTTCTTTCAAAGTTTCATCAACACATTAAATATACTTTCATACTAGATTGCATGACTCTTTCATAGATTGCATAACTCTTTCATATTACATGAAACTTTGAAAGAACCATAGTATACTTATGGTTCTTTAAAAGTTCATGCATTGATCATATGTACTTGAGATGTTCATGCATAGAATACTATTTTGAAAACGTACTTTAACTCAGTGGCGGATCTAGACCATAATCCTAGGGGTAACATTCAAAAAATTTTTTTTACCGTATTTTATACAATGAAAACGAAAATTTTTTACCGTATTTCGTAAAATAACTGAATTTTTTTACGATATTTCGTACAATGGTTTTTTTTAACTTGCCTTTGGACCAATATCATCATTTTCTTTTAATTTTCGTTTAAAATGATTGCTAATAAGACTTTGTTGTTTCATCTTCCAAGTTCCCTAATTTTAGAAAGGATAAAATTTAAACCATAAATCTATAATCAATTTCAATTTACACATAAGCCCTAATTCCCTAATCAATTACAATTTTCAAATATTATCCGAATATCCAACAAACCATAATCAATCACTCAATTGTTACAAATGGGGTGGTGCTCTATTACCAAAAGCAAAGCCTTTAAAACACATGGGTTTGGAGGGGAGGTCTTGGGTTCAAATCCTAAGACAACAAAAATTAAAAGAAGTTCACTATTAAAAAAATCATTTAATTGTTCATAAACAATTCCAAATTAACAATTTATATAAACAAATAAACAATTACAATTTTAAGTGGAAAAATACCTAAATTAAACTATAACATCCGTATTACGAGATTACTAAATAAAAGAAAATTATTGTTTCGTGTGTATCGCTCGTTTAATTGTGTGCGTGTTTATATTTGGATAAGGATTGGGATTGGTGAAGGAAGTGGGTGGTGGGGTCCATAGCCCTCTATATAAGGCCATCCCCCCATCCCTTCACCATTTCTTCCCACAACACACACACACTCCCTAGAACATACACATACTCTTTCAAGACCCGAATCTGAATCCGGGCTAAAGTAAGGAAGATCTTGGTGATCAAGTGTCTTCAAACAACAAGAATCACGTCCAGATCCTCGAGTTGTCTAGATCCGAACCAAACCCGAAGCCAAAGGTGAGTTTTAGCCAACAAGTTTAAGTTTTGTGGTTGAGTTCGATATGCAAATCGATATCTTAGTAGATCGGGTTGAAAGATGTAAGAAAAACATAAACTTGGTGAGTCATAGCCTCACGGATAAGATATAGGACAAAAAGATGATGTTCGGACCTCATAAAACACGGGTACACAAAGTTGGTACGACCCAAAACCCATAAAAACGGTAAAATCGGGTCCTAAGGAGGAAACAAGGAGAAAAATGGCTTTAAAATGGTAAAAACGACGAAAGACAGGAATTTCGCATCGCACAGCCATGTGAAGCGAAATCAATAATTTCGCATCGTACAGCCATGCGAAGCGAAAAAGTCATGCGAAGCGAAATTCTTCCATGCGAAATTTCATGAAATTAATTTTCTGATGCGTTTTTGTTAAAGGACAGTTAATGAAAATAAAATTTTTTTCCGAGCTAACCTGGCAGCTCAACCCTAGCCAGGGGCTCTGCCCCTTGGACCCTGCTAGGGGCTGCCGCCCCTAGACCCCGCTACCAGGGGCGCTGCCCCCAGACCCCTGTTAGTTGAGGGTTTCATTAACTTAGATGTAAGAAGTAGTAGTAATGGTTAATTGACGCGCGTAATGTATTGTACAGTTAGCCGTGCACAGCTAAGGAAGGGCATTACCATTGACGGTGAGAAAAATCGTCTCCAGGTGAGTTCTAGCCCCATTTCTCTTTGAGATGGTTTCGGGGCTGTGTGCATAGTTGTAAGAATAGTAACATATATACTTATGCGCTTAACGTGAATGATTAATGCAAGAATGAAAGAAAGATATATATAACTATGTGATTAACACAACTGATTAATGTAAGAATGAAAGAAAGAGGTTAGAACTTGCATATGTTAGTTGTTTAACTTAACATGTTTGTAAGAATCTAGAAGGAATGTGAAGTAAGAGTCATGGTGGCAGGCCCTTCTAATACCTGGGCAAGAATATAAGAGTCAGGGTGGCAGGCCCTTCTAATACCTGGGCAAGAATAGAGTGGCCGACTCTACGATAACGGTGCAAGAAGTCGGGTGGTAGACCCTTATAATATCTGTGCAAGAAGTCGGGTGGCAGACCCTTATAATATATGTGCAAGAATGTATGTATAATTGTATGTTTGTAAGAATGTGTAAGCATAATGTAAGAGTAATACAAATAATATTTGTATGGAAATGAAAGAATGTGTAAGAATAATCCCTGTAAACTGTTAAACTAGAACTCACTCAGCGTAGCTGACTATTAGTATGCACGTAGGTGAATAGGATGCGACGGGTTGCTTGAGGAAAGACATGTGGCAACAAAGTGAAGACTGGCATCGAAGAAAAGAAGATTCACGTGTCGTTTACGTTACCTTTTAAGACTTAATGTATTTTGTTTAAAACAAGCACTCATGTTATGTAAGAATGTTTTATATTATGTATTATGCGAAAAGTTTTTAATTAACTCTGATTTTAGAACTGTGTTTATGAGTAAATCCAACGCCAAAGTAGGGCTTCCGGGAACGGGGCCTTACATAAACAAGTAGAATAAATCGTTGACGAGGGAGTGATAGACTAAAGGAGCACCGAACGTTGGTTACTCGGTTGTAGCATGCAAGGGGTTGGGGCAGTGTGGGGTGGAAGCCACGACTAAATGAAACTTTGCTTATTGAATGTTGATGTCTGACCTAAAACAAGCGCTTAAGCATAAAGGAAAAACAAACAAATGGTTTTATTTAGTTTGTGCTTAAATTTGGTTGGGCTTTAATTAGTTTCGGCTTTTAATTTGGTTGGGCTTTAAACAAACAAGGGTAACGTTATATTTTTTCAGGGGTAGCGAAATATGAAAACCGACCAAAACATATAAAATTTGTACCACCGACGAAAAGTTGCGGGGTAGCGGAGGTGTAACATTTCGGATTTTCTAAACCGTATTCGTTTACTCATAACCCGACCCGGGAATGTTTTAGATTATTATTATTATTAATCAAGAATCAAATATTTAAGTTTCTAATGTTCATATTTTACCCCTCAACCTTTAGATAATGTTTATTTCTTATTTATAACACAAAAGGTTCAATAAATGACCAAATACCAAACCACATGGACCATTTATGTCAAAAATGAAAATCAGACCACACTAGGCCCGAAGCATCGTGCGTTGGACTGCCCTTAGCTGGGCGCGCAACGTGGGGAACCCCCTGCACCAGAATCGTAACTTGATTTCGTTTTATAACTCGTTTATGATATGAAATCGATTATTTTAGGCATATTAGAGAGAATTAAGGTCCAAGTAATCATCATACAACTAAAATATAACCCTCAAGTCGTTTCTTAATGATCAAGAGTGAATCTTTTCGATTATTTCAGTGATTCTTCTATTAAATTCATATTTACTTGCTTAAACGGGCCAAAAGCCCATAATTAGTTCGTTTTATGTTTTTCTATATAAACAACCATTAAACATCTGCTGTAAACTTTAAAGAAACACTAAAGAACATCCTCCAGCCATCCCTTACCTCTGTTCATCCTTCAACCCTTCGGTTTTTGCATATTCGTTAAAGATTCAAGACTTGTTCATTAACTCTGCAAACTCAAGGACCTTTGACTTTCGTTTCTCATCATTCCTTTCACTTTCCGGGTAAATTGTAAACTGTAAAATTGTTCATACATATTCCCTAGTCAATATTCTTCAATAAATTTCGATGATTGAAGGGTGTTGACTGGTCAATTCGCTTAAAACCCGCTAAAAGGCAAAACGGTCAACAAGTTTGACTTTACTTTTTCTCATGTTTCTGGTCGGATTCAATGTTCGATCCAGAAGACTTTTATTCTCGTAACGTAATTTTAAGGCTACTACCCAAAACCCAACTTCCGAATCGCTGTTCGGATTCTGGTCAGTACCAGCTCGCTTAAACGTTTAATTCAACATAACTAGAGTTCTACTCATCTGTTTGGATTGATTCCGGTGGCATTAAGCTTGTTTTTATTTATAGTTTCATATCACAAAGTTTTAGGTTCTGATCATTTATCTCGTTTGACGCGTATTGGACGACTTGCTTATCCGTTGACTCATTTAGTCTTAATTATACTCATTTGCCTTTAATCTAAGGTGAGTTTGATCATTCCCCTTTTTATACACTGTTTTCAAATGTTTTGGGGACATATGCGTACTTACTCATATTTTTTATTCTATATATATACTCAAAATCGCAAACATAATTATTGTGTGAATATTAGTTGAATGCTATTTGCTAATTGCTACATGTTTAATTGTTTACTTGATAACGTTCGGAGAGGTCCAACATATCCCCTTGTAGAGGGTTCTCATTAGTATGATCATACGACCGTCTTAGTAACTGGAGCCTGATTCGCTTGACGAAGGTCAACTGACAATTTAGTCATCGTAATCAATGCCCGATTTGCTTGGCAACGATTCATTGGCACACGAGTACAACTTGGTTTTGGTTTGTTAAGGTTTGACTGATTATTACCACATAGATTGGTTTACGCATTTAACACTTATCATTTATTATTTATTTATTATACAACTATTTGTTGTGTTAAAATTGGTGATCATCTCACTCAACATGTTTGTTGACAAAACTCCATTTTCTACGCATATGCAGGTTGCCTGAGTTGAAGAATGGACACTTAGAAAGACCTTAGGATTATAATGAAGACATACATGGATTTAGACTTTTTGTATTTACTTATTTGAATCATTTGGTTGTATTTGATTATTGTGTGTATTATTTGAACAAAATAATTAATTAGATATTGTCATTTATATTTATGATAGTATCTTCGAGATGTGAGCAATCGGATCATGCCCCGGCATTTCTGCCTTAGGTTGGGGTGTGACAAGAGGCTACCCCTAGCTATATGCTAGGTCTGCCCTTGCTTTATCTGTTCATCACTTCATTACATCGTTAATGTTTAAAAACCACACGTTTCCGAGAGGTCATTGATACCCCTATGTGGCGATGGTGTAGTGGTGTTGGCAGCATTAATTGGTGACTTGGTTTGATGCTACTCATCCACCGTTACACATGTCTTTACATTAAAATTTATATGAAATTAAATAAATATATTTTTCCATTGTCTCATCCAAGTATCCAACTTTTGTTAGGCTGAACATTGTGGATGGGTTGTGGCGGCATTATCAGCCGCATCAACAATTTTAACGCCGGCCAAGTGAAAGAGGGCACAGCCGCGCCGCATGAGGGGGGGGGGGGTCTTATCCAGTTAACATGTGAGCACCCCAAATGTTCTTTGAAGAATGGGGCCCATCTCAATGCGCCAATCAATTTTTTCTTCTTTTTTATTTAAATGCTAGTTAAATCGTAACATATTAGTGAAATGCTTGATTAGTTGATGGCTTTTATCTATTATCTGCATGGTGTTAATATGCGCTTTAACTTTTTTTCTTTTTTGAAAATTAAACTTCATTCACCACACCCGACTAGGACCCCAAAGCGAGGACCGTCGGGAAATTACAACATGTACAAAGGAGATTTACACCATTCGACCAAAGACAAGACCTTAAACTTTGTTCTATTTTGACACCAAAAAAGGATAAACTTTTAATATTATAGATAACAATTCTATTGGACGTCCTCGTATCTTTGAAGATCTTTTCGTTCCTCACACGCCAGATACACCAACAAGTAATAATGATAATCCCATGAACCAAGGTTTTCCTCCACTTGTTACATGTCACCATTTTATGCGCTTCCAGAAGGTCTCGAACATCAAAGGCAAAAATGGGATTTAAACCGCACCAGAAACCAATGGCATTCCAAACCTTATGGGAGACTATACAACTCGAAAAAAGATGATCCATCGACTCTTCACCCCACTCGCATAAAGAACATTGCGTTGAACCAACCTGAATGTGTCTTTTAATCAACTCGGTTTTAACTGGAAGCCAATCCATGGCTGCGCTCCAAGCTAAAATCATGCATTTCAAAGGAATCTAGTTCACCCATCTCGGCACAAACACTGAACCAATGTGATGATTTTTCTGCAGAAGTTGTCTCACAGCTTTGACGCTAAAACAGTCAACTTCTCGGTTGGACCAAGTCCACTGATCCTTAACTCCATTCCGTAATTGCAGACCCGTGATAGCCTCTTGTAATTCTGTCAGCTCCCGAGTATAATTTTCATCTAACGGACCCATAAAGTTGCACCTTTCAAAACGCCAACTATGTCTCTTTCGCTGCAGTCTTTCTACAACCAAGCAGAAATTCTTCTTTTCCATAATATAGAGGTTCGGCCATTTATATCTCAATGGCATACCGACAAGCCAATTGTCGTGCCAAAATCTAATAGACTCCCCATTCCCAACAGCGCCACCATATTCAGATTAAGCGGCCGATCTTCAACTAATAACCCATCAATAACCTTAGCTATACTCTTCCAGGAAGCACAAAGCTGGGCATTAACCGACAAAGAATATAATCTGGATCGAGACCTGTGGCAGCCTAAAATCACCTTCGTCCATAAGGTACCATATTCTTTTTCTAAAACAAACAACCCATTTGAAAAGTAATGCCTCGTTTACCTCCTTTAACCTCGGGACGCCTAGACTGCCCACCTTCTTGCTCAAAGTAATGTGATCCCATGAGACCCAATGAATCTTTTGATTTTCCGAATTCCCGGACCAAAGAAATCTTTTCATTAATTTTTCCAAACCAAGAATAATAGCTGTGGGAGCTTTGTAAAGAGAAAAGTAATAAATGGGGATACTAGCTAAGACCGCCTTGATTAAGGTAACCCGACCTTCGATGGAGAGTGTTTTCGCTTTCCAATCCGAAAGTCGCTTCTCGAACAAGTCAATAACTTTCTTCCAATTTCCACATCTATGCATATTAGCACCAACCTTTATGCCTAGATAGTCAAGTGGAATCTCTCCTCTTCTACAACCCATCACAAAGGTTGTATTAGCAATCTACTCTTCTTCTTGTCCAATACCAAAAAAACTTGATTTAGTCAAGTTTATTTTTAGGCCCAAACATACATCAAAAACCCTCAAAATTCTCACCAAACAAACCACGTTCTAATCCATACTCTCCATCTCTCCGGAAACCCCATTTGCTCCAAGATAGATAACAAAAAAAGCCAATTAACGTTATCATAGGCTTTTCGAAATCTATTTTAAGAAGAAAGGCTTTCATCCTCTTTTTCGTAAGCCAAGCTATGACTTCGTTTACCATGAGAGGCCCATCAAGAATCGTTTTATGTTTTAGGAACGCCGATTGAGTCTCCGAGATCACTATATGAAGAACCTTCTTAAGTCTTTCGGCCAAAAGTTTAGAGATTTACTTATACTACCTATTAAGGTGATAGGTCGATAATCCTTGAGATGAACCGGGTTATCTACTTTGGGAATTAAAGTAATGAAGGCTGAGCTACACCCCTTGTTTATCATTCCGGTCTCAAAAAACAATCAAAAATCTTCACAAAATCCTCTTCCAATAAGGCCCAATACCTTCACAAACTGAAAATTAAAACCATCGGGACCAGGAGCTTTATCAGGCCCGCAATAAAAAACTGCTGCCTTTATCTCTTCTTTAGAAAATCTACTAGTAAGAGGATCAATCTTATCTGTGGGAACCTTTTTGACATTCTCACAAACAAGAAATGGTCTCCTTTGGTGTGGCTTTGAGAAATGGTCTATAAAATGTCTAAAAATCTCTCTCTTCACTAGTAACCGTGATAGAACGTTGTATTATCATCCTCGAACATAGCCCAATTCACCCTAGACTTCTGTCTAAGGTCCTTCATTTTTTTCTATTCTAGCTCCTCTAACTCTTTCTTACCTTCTTCCCAGACCCACCATTCGTGTTCCTCCAATTCTCTACCTTCCATTTCCTTCTCAATGTTCTCTAGGTCAACTTTTAAACTTCTCAACACACCCTCATCTTTGATCTTCCAGTCATCCCTCCAAGCTCTAAGATTATCACGAAGCAATTTGAATTTGCAATTGAGAACCTTATCCGGAGCACCCATCAAATCATTTCGGCCAAGAACCTGTTTCACAATCAAATCACACCCATCCCTGTCCTCCCAAGAGTTAAACCACCGAAATGGTTTAGGCCCAAAATTAGAACATTTAGTAATTAAAAGAAGAGGAGTGTGCTCTGAAAATCCTCTACTGAGACTGGCGTCTGGCCTTTTGTGAAAAAAAATTACTTCAAACCAGGAATCTATCTATCTTTCTCATCTTGCTATCTTTGCCTCTTCTTTCTAGAAAAGTAAAGCTTTTACCTCTCATCACATATTCCCTCATCCTCGCTTCTTCAATGAAATCATTAAAGTCTGTAGCGTCCGAAAGATTAAACATAGTATTCTTCCTTTCTTCTTGGTACCTAACAGAGTTAAAATCGCCCAACAAGACACACATACCATTTTTAGTCCTTAATACCCAACCTAACTCATCCCATTTTCACAACTTTTCTGAGGTGCATAAATATTGACAAGGTTCAGAAGAGCATTCTCTTCTTTATCTCACCAGAAGTAATAAAAATCTCCTATTTTTAACCACATTCTTAACCGAAAAAAGTTTAGGGTCCCATAACGAAACTGAACCACCTGAACGACCCGTGGGTTCCACTGAATCAAACTTAAAAGACTCACGACCCCAATATGTACCCTAATCAAAATCCTGTAAATTTCCTGCCTTGGTTTCTTGCATAGCCAAAAATACCCACCCCGTTGCTTTCTTTTATCTCTTTGATCCACCCTGGTTTCCCACAGACCCTAATACCACGAATATTTATTGAAAGAAAATTCATGATGGAACAGATTGTATACCTTCTGAGACAATAGAGTCCCTGAGTAAAACTTCAAAAGATTGCAGCTGGGCGCCCAACTTTCTACCAAGGCTGACCATTTCTTTTAACTCCACTCTGATAAAATTTTCATTTAATTCTGTATAAGAGCACCCCGAACCAACATCAGCCATCATCACTTCTGCCTCCCTGTCGATAACCCTTTTCCCGCAACCAACCACTTGGGTAGTAGGATCTCCTTCCACCAGAACTTCATCTACGCTAACTTCCATCGGTTTTTCATAATTCATAGCTTCTTCAACTTGATTTTCCAACGAGGTGTTAAGGTCAATATGTTCCACTTGGTTTTCCACACAAACACCTGAATGATTATATCTGATTAGTAAATAACGAAGCCCCTGATGAGTTCTTAATACCCATTAGGTTAATGAATCTATCCAAATCGAATGGATCAGCATCAGTAGTGGGCTTAGACTTTTTTGGGTCTGGCTCAACAGGAGAGAACCTTGGAAAAGATTCAGGTTTTTTTTTATCTTTTATTCTTTCTTTCTTTCTTTTTTTTTTAAATGAGTACAAGAAAAAGAAAAGCTACCTCCTAAGAAACGCTTAGAAAACAAATAGATTTTGTATAACTGTGTCACTAGAATAATAACCCGTTTTACACACGGGTGGAAAACATATCAAGAAACAATATAAAATGTAAAAAACATATTCAATCAACACAAATATTTGACATAAGTTTTTTACCAGTAGTTATTACAAAAGATGTTAAACTATCTCTATAACATAAAAAGAATATACTTTTTAAATAAATAATTCAGTAAATAAGGAATAGTATAACATAAATGAACCATTATACCTGAAAAAAATAGAAAATCACATTAGTGACTGATTTTGTAATATTATTTGAAAAGTAAGCTTACAAATACTTACCAGGTTTAAACTTATATTTTCACCCTTGTAGATTTTTCATTCAAAAACCTTTTGAAACAAAAAATATCGGGTTTAAAAACCGTAGCTTGCATTCGATTCTCCTGTGATATTCGTCAATTTCGGGTCTTGTTTGTATTCGTTTTTGTATTTGTTTATTATGTAAACCGACCCGATTTGTAAACCGAAGCTTATGTTATAATCAAAATGATGGATTTATGTTACAATATTGTTTCACACTTGTTGGGTCTTGAAAACATCCTATTTTTATTTGTATTTTTATTTATTTATTATTTATTTATTTATATATATATATTTTTTTTGCTTTGTGTATTTGTCTTGATCCATTTTGCATGAAAACTCTTGTGTCTCACACCCATATTTGACCACCAACATTACCCTATATATACACCACCTTTCCTTTTCATTTTACCTTGCTACAACTCAAAAAAAAAAAAAAAAACTCTCTAAAACATCAAAGATTCAAGATTATCTTCTTAAGTGTTCTTGAAGGATTTTGGTCTTTCATCTTAATTAGTTTATGTAGCCTTATTAATACTTGTTTATGGTTGTGCAACATATATATAATATACACCCCTTGTTTACCTTTGGTAGTTACTTCTCTGATTCCGGTCGGCGAGGTTTCGGACCCCATAAGGCAAGGCTTCATGGAGGACTTCGTGTCCTTGATATATATACATCTATATAACTTGTTCATACATATTAATCTTGCTTATTTTAGTTTGTTGGTCATGTTTACAAGTTCCATGGTTATAGGTTTTTAAAAGTCTATGCTTCGGTTTAACCGTAAATAGCTCTAAACCGTAAACCGAACTTTGTTACTAGTTTTGTTTGTTTAAACATACTTAGTGTTAGATCTAAGTTTCTAAAATCATTTTTTACAAATTCTATGGTTATGGGTCTGTAGAATCTTACCTCGGTCTTAACCCGAAATACGATCCGAACCGCAAACCAAACTTTTGTTTAAAGACTTTATTGTTAACTTTTGGTATTTTTTTTTATTTGTACATTATTATACAAGTTCTTTAGTGTTTGGACATGTTGAAACCATCTATGAACTTGTTGTGAGATGGAAACCGAACCAAACCGATTCTTACTCGCTTAAGACACACAAGTGTGTTTTTTTAGCCATCAAGACTTGTATATTTATTTAAAAATAGTTACAAATTGATTTTTAAATATTTTATTAAGTACTTGGAAATGTTGGATCCAACTTGATCTCATAACAAAGTTTGTACCGACAAAACCGAACACTCGCTTAACGTGCGTTGTTAGTTCTAAAACAATGAAACTACATACTTGGTTAAGTCTTATTAAATTTTATTGAGTTATCTCATAACATTCAATATTTTGGAAAGTTGACTTTGGGTTTGACCAATTATCAAGACCCGAACCGAAAACCCGAACACTCGATAAAAAAAACCCGTTTTAGTATCTTTATTCCAAAGGGATTTGCATTCTTGCATTTTACCCACCTTATTACTTAACATAGGTTGAGTAAATATTAAGGTTAGATACTTTAACCCGGTTTCGAGCAAACTTACATTTTTAAAGGGTTATTATTATAAATTCTTAAATAGTCACATTTAAACCTTGAACTTTAATTATTTATATTTCTCAACATTTATTTGTTTAAAGACCTTCAAGACAACCTTTCTAAATTCAAGACTTCTTTTCTTTTTAGGCATTGTGCGTTAAACTCGTCGTTCCGACAAATCTCCAAATTATCATCTTTCAAGTTTACCACTTGAAGGTGAGTACTTCATACCCCATTTTCCATCTTTTATTTTGGGGGTGACATTTCATACTTATTCAACAAAATGCTTTATATTTGAATCTTAAACCACAAACGTAGTTGTATACTTTACCTAAATAATTGCTCGATTTGGTGTTCTATGCTTATATGCCTATGTGTTTATCGCTTTTGGTTGGTGGAACTATAAAATCCTAGACTATTTGGCATCCCCTTATAGCAAGGTGTCGTTAACGTAATGCAATTAACGATAACTATAAAATCCTAGACTATTTGGCATCCCTTTATAGCTAGGTGTCGCTAATGTGTTTAACGATATCTATTTATCCAAATTACCACTTTTATTTATCGTTTCGTATGCAAGTTTTGTGGCTATCTTTATTATATACTAATATGATCAAACTTATGAATTGCTCACCGACCTTTGTGTTGACAAACTTTATTTTATGAAATATTGCAGGTTTGCATCTTGGTTGATTTATGATTGTGAAGAAAACGACATCAAAAACCTTAGGGTATTAGTAAAAATGAACAATATCAATTTGCCATATTTTGTGATATCTTGTTTATGGTTATTTTATGGATAATTTTTATGTGACATTTTCGATGTTGTGAAATGAAATGAGTTTATTAAATACTGTCACTTTAATTAGTGTCATGTGCTTATGGACAATCGTTACACCTCGGCATGTTCCGCCGCCTTTGGTCGGGGTGTGACATCTCCTGTCATGAAATAATAATAATAATAATAATAATAATAATAATAATAATAATAAGAAACATGTGTAGATAATTAATGAAAAGAGTAGTATAGAGAAAGGAACATATAAAACAATAAAAAACTTAGAGATTGATCCATGAGGACCATCTACATCAAGAAGTCCTCGTTTGGAGTGTTTGTTATTCTTGACGGTCCATACTCTCAAAACTCTAACCTTAACTGTGGATGGAGATGTTTTGAGAACATCAATTTCATCCAACATTGTAAAGCTTTGAACCTCCATTGTAATCTGTTTAAATCAAACGAAAAAAGACTTTACTGAAATAATTCGTTTAAATATAAAATTTATAATTAACAGTTGAAGAACTTATTTTGTAAAAGCTTCAAAGGCAGAAGATTGTTTTAATGTGGAGAATGCATCTATGAGCGGATGTTATATATACTACATATGGAGATGTTTATTTTTGATAAACACCGTAAGTTCAGAAACCGTTTTAATTAAATAATAAAGACAATAAATCGAATTCAATATAATGTAATATACATCCTATAAATAAAATCCTATAAATAAGCCTATAAATGCAACATATGATTTATAATAAAAATCTTGGGCTTGATTTTTGAAACTACCAAAAATTAGACATCTAACTATAATAATAAACCAATTTGACCTGTTGACTAATTTAGAAACCGTTTTAATTAACCCATTTTCGTTTTTTTATTTTTATTGAAATGTTTGCCGTGGATCCATCCCCTTAAAAAAAATTACTTGTGTGCATTTTATAAGATTGTTTTAATTGTTTTTTTATAAGATTGTTGTTGCAAGATTGTTTTAATTAAAAATAAAAATTTTGTAAGGTTGTGAATTTAAATCAATATATAACTAATTGATCAACTATATTAAAAAAGATTTTAGTTTCCAAAAATAACAGTTTAATGTTATCAAAAATTAATTGTGAATATATGAAAAATAATTATATGAAAATGTGATGATGTGGAGTCCTATGTGGACATCCTAGATTAATGACGCATGGATAGAATTGAGTTGCTTTATTATATTAGTTAGATTATAACAATTAGATTTCTATCCATATATAATAAGCTTTTCAAATTTTAAATTGATAGGTCTTAAAAATAAATTAATATTAGTGAAACTTGAAAAAAGGCGTATTATGAACATAAATTCACAATATATAAACATAATTTTAAGTAACAAACATATTAAACATCATATCGATTAAACGATAATTTAAAAAAATCATACCTTTAAACCCTAAATAGATTAAAACATAAATCGATTAATAGGCATAGATTAAATATCAAATCTATTAACCATTAGTATAAAAAATCATGCAGTTAAACCCTAAATCCAATAATAGTGAATCAATTTGATGATGTTCTTCACAAAAATCTATTGAATACTAAAATATAAATCATACCTGATAATTGCAAACGATGAACATATTTGGTGTTGTTTGGATTATGAAACCGACAAATCATGAAGAACCGGTTATAGATGAGTCGAAGAATCTAGTTACAAACGATGGGGAGCGTTATGATTTATGAACAAATCATGTGCCTTTTAAAAAAGAAACGATGAACAATTTAAACCATGTAAATTTAATAAGGTTTTAATTCTAACAATAATTAGAATAATTAATATCATAATTACATTAATAAGTTACAAAAATATAAAAGTCAATATCATTGATTAAAATTTTATTGTGAATATATGAAAATTAGATTTATGAAAGGTTAATGACATGAAGCCTATGTGGACAACCTAGGTGAAAGACATGTGGACAAAATTATGTTGCTTTAATATATTAGTTAGATTATATGCTCGTTAAATCAATTACTATTGTTTGAATAATATTATACCAAATAAAGGAATGCGTTAAATATAATAAACTAATATTTTAATTATTATAACACTTAGGTTCCTATCCATATATAATAAGATTTTCAAATTTTAAATTGATAGGTTATAAAAATAAATTAATATTAGTGAAACTTGGAAAACGACGTATTAGGAACAAAAAATCACAATATATAAACATAATTTTAAATAACAAACATATTAAACATCATATCTATTAACCGATAATTTAAAAAAATAATACCTTTAAACCTTAAATAGATTAAACATAAATCGATTAATAGGAATAGATTAAATATCAAATCTATTAATCGTTAGCATAAAAAATTGTGCAGTTTAAACCCTAAATCCAATAACAGTGAATCAAGTTGATGTTGTTCTTCACAAAAATCGATTAAGCACTAAAATATAAATCATACCTGATAATTGCAACCGATGAACATATTTGGTGTTGTTTGGATTATGAAACCGATAAATCATGAAGATCCGGCTACAGATGAGGCGAAGAATCTGGTTACAAATGATGGGGAGCGTTATGATTTTTGAACGAAGCATGTGCCTTTTAAAGAAGAAATGATGAAGAATTTAAACCTAGTAAATTTAATAAGTTTTATAATTCTATCAATAATTAGAATAATTAATATCATAATTACATTAATAAGTTATAAAAATATAAAAGTCAATATCATTGATTAAAATTTTATTGTGAATATGTGGAAATTAGATTTATGGAAGGTTGATGACATGGAAGCCTATGTGGACAACCTAAGTGAAGGACGTGTGGACAAAATGTGGTGCTTTAATATATTAGTTAGATTAGATATTGAAACAAACACATGTCTAATGATTGGGAAAATTCCCAAAATAGCCCATTTTAGTGAGAGAAGTCCCATTTTAGCCCCTTTTTATTTAAAATCTTTTATAATTTGGACTTGCAAGACGCTTTGGGAAAAGATAAAAATAAAGAGGGAGTAGGCCAAATTTCGAAAGAAAGTTAGGTAAACGACGAGATTTGGGGAAATAATGTTGTGCAAGTCCAAATTATTTTGTAATTTTGGAGCAAAAGTCCATATTTTTCCAAATCTTTTTTATTCAAAAAACCGTCTTGAGAGACTGTTTTTTTATGTTTCCTACCTTTCCCGTCCATATTTTCAAATTCTTAGAAAAATATATTTTTTACAATTATACCTCTTAACCACCACCACCAACTTGAACCTCCACCATCACGTCGGCTCCACCCCATCACCACCACCATCACCGACACCGACGCCGTCAGCCGCCAATTCCAAACCCTAATAAACATGATGGTGCCGATGATGACGGCGAACATGCGGCGAAGGAAGGTGACGCGCTGTTGATTGGCGGCTGGGTTGTTGGAGTAGTAAGGGTTTGATGAGATGTTGAAGTATGTGGGTGGTGGGTTTTGGGTCAGGTGGGCGGCATAAGCATAGGCGGTGCCGGGTGGGTAGCCATTGGAAGCGGGTGGAGTTGGGTAGCCGGTGACGGGGCGGGTCGGATCCACCATTGGAGATGATAGGTTGCGGTGGAGGATGGATAACCAAACCAGGTTGGTCGTTGCCTTCCTCCTAAACCTCCTTCAATAACCCACCACCACCATGAAATGGTGGTGGCGGTTGACGGCGTCGGCGTCGGCGATGGTGGTGGTGGTTCAGGGGTATAACTGTAAAAAATATATTTTTCCAAGAAATTGAAAATATGAACGGGAAAGGTAGAAAACATAAAAAAACAGTCTCTCAAGACGGTTTTTTTGAGTAAAAATGTTTTTGAAAAATTTGAACTTTTGCTCCAAGATTACAAATAATTTGGACTTTACCGACATTATTTCCCCAATTCTAGTCTTTTACTTGACTTTCTTTCGAAATCTCGTCTTTATTTTTATTTTTTCCCAATACGTCTTGACAGTCCAAATTATAAAAGATTTTGAAGAAAAAAAGAACTATTTTTAGACTTCAATATCTAAAATGGGTTATTTTAGGAATTTTCCACTAATTATTACATATGGGTTCCGGTTGGTAAATCTCCGAATGACCAGTTTAAAAAAATATTATTTTGAAAGGTATGCATAAAAGCGTGACCTATCATAAACTAACATAAAGCAAATCCATACATACTATTCTGTCAACATTCGAAAAGTCTCCATCATAGAGAAGGCGTAATTACAAAAAGGCCCTTTGCGTAATCAAACTAATGTAAAACTCCTTTACTAAAATAATATAATCTATGATCTCTGATCTTTGTGATTATATCGATATATCTTTACTTCCATTAAATTGCTACAACATGATCACTCTCATCATCATTCTATGTACCACCATAATCAACAAAGCTTCTGGTGCTTCAACCATCAAAGTAGGTGATCAACTCAACCTCACTTCTAACCTTATTTCCCATAGTAACAACTTCACCTTAGGCTTTTTACCATTCCAGAAACAAACTACACTTATTTAGGAATATGGTACACATTAGATGAGAGTTTGTCCAGGAAAGTATGGGTAGCCAACCCCTCTACTCCGATCATATCAACTTCTACTGTCCTCATGATCGACCCGAACTCCGGGAACTTGATCATTTCCACTGAAGGAACAACTCTTGTAAACATTTCAGATAATCTATCCGGTTCTAGCTCAAACCTGACCGCAACGCTTCAAGACACCGGTGATTTCCAGCTGAAGAACGGATTATCTGGAAGAGTTTTGATTATCCAACTAATGTGCTTTTACCAGATATTCAAACGGGGCGTAACTGGAACTTGACTTCTTGGTTGTAAATGGGTTTTTTGAACAAAATTCAAACCGGATGGAACGGTGGACCGCCTAAAGGCTCGTTTAGTAGCTAAAGGTTTTCACCAACGTCCTGGACTCGATTATGTTGAAACATTTAGTCCGGTTATCAAACCCGCCACTCTTCGTCTCATTCTTTCCTTAGCCACTTCTCAAAGTTGGTTTGATAAACTTATTATTTGGCGCGTTTACTTTGAGCTGGGAGCCAAATGGAGAAAACTCTCAAGAGTAATGATTCGAAGACGAGGGCAGCCGTATTGGACCAGCGGAGATTTGAATAATCAAACATTTGATTTTATGATTGTGAACAGTCCATTTAGTCAATACTAGTACAATTTAAGTTATGTGTATAATAATGATGAAAAATATTTCAGTTATCATGGTTTCAATGGTGTTAAGCCCATGTGGATTTTTACTCCAGACGGCCGAGTTTTTGATGGTGAAAGTTCTGCAGCATGGAGCCCTGAATTTTGTTATGGGTATGATTCGGGTAATGGGTGTGTGGCGGGTACTAATTTGCCTCGGTGTAGGAGTGAAGATGATGAGTTTAGTAAAATCAACGGGGACTTTGATCCTACCTTGACTCAGAGTTCATATGATGGTAATTCTAGTTTAAGTGTTGGTGATTGTATGGTGACATGATGGAATGATTGCAGTTGTTTAGGATTTGTTACTAGTAGCAATGGAACTGGTTGTATTAGATGGACAGGAACCAAATCGGTTAATAACTTTTCGGTTAATCCACAAGGGAATTCAGTGACAAAGTATGTGCTTATTTCTCCAGATCCGAGCAGTGGTGAGTAATTCAGTTACTTGTTTGTTAAATTATTTTTTTTGAACGGCCAAGTTTATTGATAGAAAAAAGAAATCTAGCCTAGCAAGAAACTAGACTAGAAAAAAACATAACACCACCAGAGTTCATAGCATTGCAGATTACATAAATTCTCAAAACGAAAAGTAACACCAATTTTCCCAATTCAACTCGACTTGTTTACCCCTGTTCTTCACCCAAAGATAACTTTGTCTTTTAATGTCCTCCTTTATTCTACTCACAGAGGCCCGTTTTCTTTCAAAAAGAGTTTCGTTCCTTGCTTTCCATAAACACCAACACGTTGTGAGGATCACCGCTTGAATTGCTTTCTTTTTTGTCTTCTCTTGGCTGCTAGTATGATGGTTCTTGAGGAGTTCCCGGATCTTGAACGCGTACACCGGGTTGATTCCACACCAACTACTAACAAATTGCCAAATCACCAAGGCGAAATAACATGAAATTAATAAATGATTTACCGATTCCTTCTCGCCTTCACATAATGGACACCAATTTATTTCCTCAACCGCATTTCGTTTAAATAATTAGACATCACGCACTTTATTATTATTGATAGATAGCTTAAATGTGACATTAATCATAGATTCTTTGTACACAGGAAATGCTAGTGTCTTGATTTGGGCACCCATTGTTGCTGGCATTCTTCTACTTATCTTTTGCTTCGGTTTATTATGGTATTTTAAGAACAGAAAGCTTAAACGAGAAGGTATAGCAGTTGATACTGATGTTATATATCTGTCTACTTTTGAAGTTTATATCTGTTTCCCTTTTTAAGGAATCATTTGATTTTAGATGAGAGACAAAAGGATGATGATGACCGGCATTTGCTTGAACTAATGGATTCAAGTAATACTGAAAGAGGCGGTAGAAGAGGAAGTGATATGGTAATATACACCTTTGGTGATATAGTAACAGCCACAAATGATTTCGCAGATGAAAATAAGCTTGGACAGGGCGGTTTCGGGCCTGTCTATAAGGTATTTGTATTTTTTAACGCAAAACATTTTGACAAAGAAAAGATTTAATGTGGTTATGACGATAGGGGAAAGTTAGTGATGGACGAGTAGTTGCAATTAAAAGGCTTTCAAGAACATCGGGACAAGGGCTTGTGGAATTCAAGAATGAACTCGTACTTATTACCAAACTTCAACATACAAATCTTGTTCGAGTTCTAGGGTGTTGTATTCATGGAGAAGAAAAGATGTTGATTTAGGAGTACATGCCCAACAAGAGTTTAGATTTCTTTCTCTTTGGTAAGAAATATATCAAACTACATGTCTATTATTGGTTTGTTTTATCTAAGTTGTTAAATTAAACGACTGAATATATAGATGAAACCAGGAGGGCAATACTAGACTGGCCAAAAAGATGGAACATCATTGAAGGAATTGCTTAAGGATTGCTTTACCTACATAAATACTCGAGAATGCGCGTTATACATCAAGACCTTAAAGCTAGTAATGTTTTGCTAGATGAAAACATGAACCCCAAGATAGCTAATTTTGGTATGGTACGAATTTTCAGACAAGACGAGACTGAAGCGATGACCGATAGGGTAGTTGGTACATAGTAGGAACAAAACTCACTCTTTCAAAATTAAAGTTCTAATTAAATTTTGCCTACTTTAATTTGGTTACATTATGCAGTGGTTACATGTCTCTTGAGTATGCAATGGACGGGACTTTCTCAGTGAAATCCGATGTCTTCAGTTTTGGAGTCTTAATTTTGGAAATCGTGAGCGGAAGAAGAAATACAAACATCACTCATCTTGACAAAACGGTCAACCTTATTGGATATGCAAGTCTTGTTTTACTCCAAAAGTCAAACTGCTGCATGAATAACTAACTTTTGAATGATTTTAATTAGGCATGGGAGCTGCGGCAACAAGGGGATGCATTACAATTGCAGGATCCAACAGTTGGTGATAGTTGTGCTGTACACCAATTGTTGAGGACTATTCATGTCGCACTTCTTTGCGTACAAGAAAATGCAGTGGACAGACCAGAAATGTTGGAAGTGATATCTATGCTTACTAATGATACTATGCTGTTACCTGTCCCGAAACGACCAGCGTTCTTTTTTGGTACAAATGTGTCTAATTCAACCTTAGTTGATGGGAATATAGAGTGCGGCTCTGTAAACAATGTAACTATTACACAAATGGAGGCTCGATAGCATATTAAAGTGCTGTAAAAAAAATATAGTGGTAGACATTGTAGCTTCACGTGTATTAAACAGCTTCGGTTGGATCATGTTAGTTTGGCTTTTTTGTGAAGTTTTCAGTTGGACTAAAAGTCTAAAACCAACGAAATTACTAGGGGGACAACTGTGACGGATTCAAGAATTATCGGTGGGCAAAAATTAGGCCGTGCCTAAATAGACAGGACAAAAGATTGAGTCACGATTTATGGATCATAACGTATGAAAGGTTATGCAATATGCTCTTTTAGTATAAAGTGCCCCGGGGGGGGGGGGGGGGCGGGGGTGCTTGGCGAAGATGGGCGGCATGGGGGAGGTGTGGTGGGGCCATGTGTTTTTTTCTTCCTAAATCTCTCACACAAAAACACACACACACACATAATAGGACGGTAATGGGGTTTTAAACCGTAACGGCAAAACCCCTCCACAATGAACGGTCTAAAAAATCAAAAACTATATGCCGTGAGTGGAATTGTGAGGGCCTAATTTTATAAAAGTATTTAACCTTAAAATTTTGGGTTTCAATCCTTTTGGATGAATGAATTCATGAATTTAGTTGCAGCCTATGAGATACGATTTGTGAAACCTATTTATTTAAACAAGTCAAATAAGTTATTCAATTATGGTAAAACCTAGCATTGTCGGTCCTAGCCCGGATGTTGCAATGGTGAGTTGACGTGAATTGTCGATATTGATTTGTTCATTATGATATCAAAACTAAAAAAAAAAAACCATTAAAAAGCATAAAAGTTGGCGTAGCTCAGTAGCGTGGCACCATTTGGCCCGATGGAAGCTCTCACGACACCAAACTTCATATTTGAGATCTATAGTAATAATTAAGTTGTAAACAGGCCCAGCTGAGCCCCAACTCCTTCGTTTAACATATGCGAGCTCCAACATAGCTTATTTCGAACTCTAATTCTAAAAATCAAGTTTGTCTGTTTAGTAATTTTTCAAGTTGTTCATTATTCATATATTAACTTATTTGTATTTATTTATAATTATTTTTTGTATCTTAAATATATATAAACGAAACCTCTCTATTTTTTTTTTCAAGTCACCAGATTGCTTTATTTATAAATGTTAGTTTCTAAGTATTTGATCCGAATTCACGGGTATGGCTCACCAAACCCAGATAGCCATTAAACGAGTTATAACATCTCATTATATTAAAAATTAATCTCACCAAATATTTGATATGAAAATCCTATAAAATAGGGATATACTAAAAATTAATATCCAATTTTTTTTAAAAAAATATATTATTTATAATTATGAAACAATTTTATAGTAAAAAAAATAAGTAGGTCATGTGTCTCATCAAACCCAGATAACTTTTAAACGGGTTATAACATCTCATTTATTTGTGAAACTCTTTCATCGTCAAACCCTAAGTATACTATTAATTTCCTTACAATAAATAAAATTAGAATACAAAAAAATATATAAATATTATAAACGTAAAATGTAAAACAAACCCCGTAATCAAACCCTAATTTAATTTCTTAATATGAATTTAGTTACATTAAATATTCTTATTTCTTTTAAGTTTAACTTAAATGAAAAGTTTCACAAAATAATATCTATCTAAATTATAACAAATGAACATAAACGAATAAATATAAAAATTAAGTATATAATTCATTCAACGCTTTATTAAGAAATGAACATAACACAACATAAATTAATCAAGAAAGGTTAAAGTATATTATTAACTTCTTACAATAAATAAACTAAAATCCAAAAAAATACATTCATAATATTAGAAACGAAAATTTTAAACAACCCCGTAATACGGGGTGATAAAAACTAGTATTAGATATATGTAAACGGAACTTTTAAAAACTTTCTAATTGCTTCTTACATTCTCTCAAGTCACAAGATTGTTTTATTTGTAAATGGAAGCTTCTCATGCATTTGACCCGAATTCACGGGTATGGGTCTCACCAAACCCAAATAGCCCTTAAACGGGTTATAACATCTAGTTAGATAAAAAAGTAATCTCAATATTTGATATGAAAATCCTATAAAATAGGGATATATATTAAAATTAATATCCATTTTTTTAAAAATGGATTGTTTATAATGAAGAAACAACTTTATAGCAAAAAAAATATGCGGGTCATGGGTTTCACCAAACCTAGATGGCTAGATGGCTTTTAAACCGGGTTATAACATATCATTTATTTACGAAACTCTTTTATCATTAAATCTTAAGTATATTCTTAAATTTTTTATAACAAATAAAATTAAAATCCAAAAATTTTATATAAATATTAGAAAAGAATTACGTAAAACTTATAACATAATAAAATTATTTACTTATCCTGGTGGCAGTATAATATATTTCGAACTCTCTCTTTGATAACTCGTTTTGACATAAAAAAATATGTTTCGATGCTTCATCTTTTCTCAAATATTTTGCTATAAAAACTAGAAAGCCTCTTCATTTCACAATCTCCATGTTCCGTTCGTCATACCTTCTTCTCGGTGCATCATTTGCTTGTTAATCGTTGAATAATAATCTCTCTCAGCAGGTTGGTTGTTCACGAACCCTGAGCTGACTTTAATGGACCCTTTTCGTCTTTTTGGTTAATTGCCTTGATTATCTGGAATTTAAGGTTTATATATGCAGGTATTAGAAAGCATTATTGTCTTTGTGGGTGCGCCATAACCTGTTTGATAAAATGCCTAAGTGAAAGTGAGCTTTGGCCTTTGCTTTTTTCTTGCGTGGTTTAATTTTAATTGAAGCTACTTCGGCTTATTTAATTGGGTTTCGGGTCGGGTTTTGAAGGTTGGATATATAACCTGAGCATTCGAGTTAAATGGTTCACGGGTTTATTGTAATTCGGGTTCCGGCTCTTGAACCTTGGTGTATAATTGTAATGCTAACTCAAAACTTGTATATTATCTGTGTTCTATGACTAGAATTAGTTAGTTTATAAAGTTTTAAAAGATATTTAAATTAGTAATTTATGTTTGATCAAACAGCCTATCTACATCATCCGTGTCTAACTTTAAGGATTGTGTTTTTGCAGGCTGAAAATGGTCAATTTGGTTCGATTTCGTGTTAGTGATACGCGATTAGAGTCCTCAATAATACCAACCTTAGCAGCAGCTGTTAGAATAATTAGACATTATCATTTCAACACGAACCAAACTCTAAACACTCCAGGCCCATTTGCTTCAGCTCAGAGTGCTGCCCAAAACATTGTGGCTGTTTTCTGGGACTTGGACAACAAACCTCCAAGATCCGTATCTCCGTTTGACGCTGCCATTAGGCTGAAAAAGGCTGCTGAATCATTTGGGCCTGTTCGGTACAAGATAGCCTATGCTAATCAACATTCATTTGGTTATGTCCCACCCGTGATTCGGGAACATAGGAGAGATAGGAGAACGTTAAACCAGCTGGAAAATAAGGGTATCGTTAAACCAGTAGATCCATACATATGTCGTGTGTGTGGGAGGAAGTTTTATAATAATGAAAAGCTTATTAACCATTTTAAGCAAATTCATGAGCGTGAACACCAGAAACGAGTGAGCCAGATCGAGTTAGCTAAAGGTAGTCAAAGGGTGAAATTAGTTGGAAAATACTCCATGAAAATGGAAAAGTATAATAATGCTGCAAGAGATATTTTAACTCCAAAAGTTGGGTATGGATTGGGAGATGAGTTGAAACGGGCCGGATATTGGGTTAGTGTGGTTTCAAATAAACCGCAAGCTGCAAATGTGGCATTGAGAAACCACATGGTGGATATGATGGATAGGAGGCAGATGGAGTGCTTGATACTTGTGTCGGATGATTCTGGTTTTGTGGAGGTTATAAAGGAAGCAAGAATGAGATGCTTGAAAACAGTGGTTGTGGGTGATAGTAATGAGGGGGCACTTAAGAGGGCTTCTGATGCTGCGTTTTCATGGCAAGAGATTATTTCGGGAAAGGCTAAAAAGGAAGCGGTATCTGTTATGGGGCGGTTGAAAGATCGTGATATTTTGAAAAGGTTGGAGTGGACATATAGTTATAAAAGGGAGAGGGAGCTATATGGTTCATGTTCTGAGGATAATGATGATCTGGATGTGAGTAACTTAGTTCCTGATGAAATTAAATCGGATCAAAGCCGAGCTTGGTGGAAACTTGAGTCGGATTCAGATGCTGCTGCGTCTTCCTGATTGGTGGAAACTTGTTTTTGTGAAGCTAGTAGCTTTTTATAATTGGTTATTTGTATGTGACTGTAATAACCACTAGAAGCTGAATAGATACTGAATTCTCTTAACAACGTTAATGCCGGCCAACAGACAGGTTGTTAATCATGGGAATAGTCAGGTACGCTCTTAAAACACAATTTGAATTTTATATTATAACACGAGTAAATGGTGTAGCCTTAATTTGTTTTCCTGTTCCATTTAAAGCTTGTTACCTAATTTATTGTTCATTTCTGCACGTGTTGTTTGGCACCCTCTCTTTTGTATATAAACCCACATTAGTTTCTGTTTTAGCAAGGTTGGTAACTTATTATCTTAGATGTATGTAGGTTGTCTTATGTGGTTTGCAAAATATCACATTTACATTAATATTTTATTATTTTTTATAATAGAAAACAAACTCAACTCACCCATGATTTCATAGACTCAAAATCATAGGCATAAAGGTTGTAGCACTTGATTAGTACCACTAGGCCATATTATGCATGTAAAAAAGGTCCATTTGTGGAAAATTTAATGCGACTTGTCAGCTTTTGTGTGATGTTGCAATTAAGAAAGATGAAAAGAAATGAAAGAAACAGATCAGTTGAAGAGGAGAAATGAAGATAGTTGCAACTAACTGTTGTGCATTATATAGGGTACTAGAACTGAACAGAATGTATAATCTACTGATGCATAGATAATAGAAAAGTACAAGTAGAAACACCGCTTACCAATCGAACATGTCTAAGACTTCAATATAACCATTACAACATCTAAAAGTCAAACGTAAGTTGTGAAAAATATATAGAGATTCTTGCATTAACACTGAGGTGAACATAGTAGTAAACAGTTAAAAACATGTTGTGCTGATTGCGGAAAGCCACCAGAATCAGCTGGCTGTGATCTCAGAAACCTTCGTGTTAAACAAAGAATGAATGATAAAATCAATCCTCCATTTGTGTAATGGATGTATTATTTACAGAGCTGTCCTCTGTCTTCCGGTCAACTAAACTCCGACACAGTTCTGCCAAAAAAGAATGCTGGTTGTTTTGGGACAGGTAACAACATAGTATCGTTAGTAAGCATAGATATCACCTCTGACATTTCCAGTCTCTCCGTGGCGTTTAATTGCACACAAAGAAATGAAACATGAATAGTTCTCAACAATTGGTGTACAACACAACTATCACCAAGTGCTGGATCTTGCAATTGCAATGTGTCTCCTTTTCGCCACAGCTCCCATGCCTAAACTCATCCAAAATTAATTAATCATGCTGCATTTGACTTCTGGGATCAAAGGGATTACTTTTCAAATAAGATGAATTAGACTTCAAACTAGACTTACATGTCCGATAAGATTGACAGTCTTGTCAAAAAGAGAGTGGCATGTGTTTCTTTTTCCGCTCACAATTTCCAAGATTAGGACTCCAAAACTGTAGACATTAGACTTCACCGAGATGTACCCGTCTATTGACTCAGGAGATATGTAACCACTGCATAGTGTAACTGAGTTAAGAGTTGGCAAAATTTAATCAAGTGTAAGCAGGTTACAGAAAGAGTGAGTTCATACAATGTACCAACCACCCTTTGGGTCATTGCTTCAGTCTCATCTTGTTTGAAAATTCTTGCCGTACCAAAATCAGAAATCTTAGGGTTCATACTTTCATCTAGCAAAACGTTACTAGCTTTAAGATCTCTATGGATAACGTGCATTCTCGAGTATTTATGCAAGTAAAGCAAGCCTTGAGCAATTCCTTCAATGATGTTCCATCGTTTTGGCCAGTCTAGTTGTGCCCTCTTGGTTTCATCTATTCAATCGATTTAACAATTTAGATAAAGCAAACTAGTATCTAATATCAAACCATCATAGACATGTAGATTCATATATTTCTTACCAAAGAGAAAGAAATCTAAGCTCTTGTTGGGCATGTACTCATAAATTAACATCTTTTCTTCTTTATGAATACAACAACCAAGAACTCGAACGAGATTTGTATGCTGAAGTTTGGCAATAAGTATAAGTTCATTCTTGAACTCCACAAGTCCCTGTCCTGATGTTATCGAAAGCCTTTTGATTGCAACTTCTCGTTCATCGCTAAGTTTCCCCTTTTGCCATAATTAGCAAATTTAATCACGCTTTTGTGACAGAATTACTAGCAGTTCTAAATACACGGGTCATATGAAAATATACGAATACCTTATAAACAGGTCCAAAACCACCATGTCCAAGCTTATTTTCATTTGAGAAATTATTCGTCGCTGTTACTATAGTAGAAAAACTGAAAACTACAATATCACTACCTTTTCTGCCATCCTTTTCATCATCATTTGAACCCATCAGTTCAAGCAAGTGCCTTTCGTCATCGTACTTTTGTCTCTCTTCTATAATCAAAACCATGCCTTAGAACGTGAAATGGATACTATAAATACTACATCAATATCTACTGCTATAGTGCTATACCTTCTTGTTTAAGCTTTCTGTTCCTATACCACAGTAGACCGAAGCAAAAGAGAAGTAGAAAATTGCCAGAAACAACGGGCCCCCAAATCAAGGCATGTCCTGTGCGCAATGTCTTGGTTAGACCCAATTTAGCTCTATTCAAGCGTCTTTGTTTTATTTTTTTAAGTTTCGATTTCTCTCATCATACTTTAAATAATATTAATCTATTACCTATTTAGTTATCATTTAAATTTTCTTTTCTCTAATAACTTTTCTTCATAATTTTTTAAAAGTTCTAAATTCAAAACTGTGTTTAATTTTTGTTCTCTCAACATTCTGATATAAATTTATAGGAGAACGAAGTTGTATTCAAATAAAGTATTTTTGGGTACGGTAAACTATGGATTGGCAATTTTTATCGAGCATCATTACATACAAGCCGAACAACATTCTGGTACAAGTATGCAATTTTATGTTTTTCGGTTTTGATACAAATAGGTTTTGGCAATTTTCAGTATTCTTGCGCTACCGTAACCAAACTTGTGTTGTATCGTCATAATCGGTACAGTTATTTTTCCACGACAAATTCAGCTTTATCTTTTTGTTGTACATGGGTGCTTTTTCGCAAGAAACACAAGTGTTACTAGTTTAAGATGGTTATTAGTAATAAGAACGTGGACGATATCTATTGAATCTAGAACATAGACAATATGAAGAAACAACATGACAGAATCAGCCACGTGTATTTTACCTTTGTTAAGAGAATCAAGCCTCATTTCCTGTGCACCACGTCTTGCATTAGATCTTGTCACCAGATCCTCTAGTAAAGTTTAATGCACGTCATAATTTAGCTCGTATTACTTCCACATTTAAGCTTGTGATCAATAACAGTAACAAAAATAGTAGTAGCAGTAACAATAATAAGAATAATAATAATAATAATAATAATAATAATAATAATAATAATAATAATAATAATGTTGTAACACCAATATGAATCTAGAACATAGACAATATGAATGATAGAAATACAAGACAATTAACCAACAAATGACTGACTCAGTCATGATTATTTTACCTTTAACCAGCACATACTTTTGATCAGAGGTCCCTTGTGGATTAATCGAAAACTTGGCTGATTTGGTTCCAATCCATTTATTACAACCAGCTCCAATGTCACGAGAGCTAAACGCTAAGCAATCACAATCATTCCAGCATCTCACCATACAGTCACTAAAGCTTAGGCTTGAGTTATCATCATGCGTAAACACACGCACGCCCTCAGTAAATTCCCAGTCAATGGGGTAAATATATCATCTCCACTTCTACACGGAGGCAAAGAGCCCGCCACACAGCCATTACCTGAATCATACCCATAACAGAACTCAGGGCTCCAAAATAATCGGCTATTAGCATCTAAAAGTTGGCCGTTTGCAGTCAAAATCCACATGGGGGTAAGACCATGATTGAGGCTATAATAATTGAAATATCTTTCGTCATTGTTATATTCATAACTGAGATTGTACCCACTCCATTTGTTCAGAAGCTTAGTAAACTCAAATGTTTGATGATTTAAATCCCCACTGGTCCAGTATGGCTTCCCCCGGTGTCGAATCATTAATCTCTGAGAATTTTCTCCACTTGGTTCCCAGCTCAAAGTAAAAGCACCCAAATCAGGGATTTCATCACTTAGCCAAGAAGTTAACTTCCAGTTACGGCCCGTTCTACGGTCTGACCCGAGTTTCATACCTGGTAAGAGTATGTTAGTAGGGTAATCAAAACTTCTCCAGAGAATTCGGTTGTCAACTTCATTCTTCAGCTGGAAGTCACCCGTGTCTTCAAGAGTTGCGGTCAGATAAGGACTAGGACCGGATTGATTGTCTGAGATACTTACAAGGGTTATATCTCCGGTGGCAATGATTATTTTTCCAGTGTCAGGGTCGATCATGAGGACGCTAGAACTTGATGTGATCGGAGTAGATGGGTTGGCCACCCACACTCTCGTGGAATACGTATCATCGGTGTACCAAATTCCTAAATAAGTGTAGTCTGTTTCTGGAACGGTAAAGAAGCCTAACGTGAATCTTCTACGAGGGGAAACAAGCTGAGAATTGAGGTTGAGTTGATCACCAACTTTGATAGTTGAAACAGCAAAGGCAGAAAAACAATTGAAACATAGAACAATGGAGATGATGAGACTGATCATATTGCAACAATTTAGCGAAACAAAAGATCGATACTGTTATGTTTATGAGGCTGAATTAGAACTCGGTATTTTGAATAATTCTAAGGTTGACTTTTGATGAGAGATACAGGAGTTGATTGAAGTCTTCAAACTCTTTTGGATTGATAGAAAAGGCCAAACTTCAAATGTATAATTTAAGTTTTAAGTTACAGGAGTTGGTTAAAACTTTTAACCATTTAGGACAAAAGTAGAGGGCCTATGCCCATAAGCATCTTATTGCGAGATTTTGACGAGTCGGATTTCCGGACAAATACATAGGTGGTTCGGCCTGTCTGTCATACCCGAATTCCATCAATCAGGTGTCAATTTCGCTACTTTAAGTAGTCCTTAATCTTTTCCTTTTTTAGCCTAAAACTTGTAAATAATTTGACATCATTTAAGCATCTATTTATAATTTTAATTTCAATAACTAATATACAATTTTGAATGTCAAAAGTTTGATTAACTAGCCAACTTTAATATTATTATTCTTTCCTTCGCTTGCATCAGACTTCTTTGATAATGATAGGTTAGACATGGGGTTTGACCATATATATACATTATGCAACTTCATGAAAAACACGCAAGTACAAGACTCTCACGTACTGTTATTGCTATTAGAAACTTATAATTTAAGCTATATGTTGGGTTAATCGAGTTGTTCATGGGTCGCAGGTCAGCGGGTCAAACGGGTCAGCAGGTTCCGGTCAAGAACTAAATGGTCCAGGGGCAAAAAGGGTCTTTAACCGTGCAACTGGACTTGAAATTTGTTGGAAGTTAGGTTTTTGTTTTGGTTTATTTAATAGTTTATTTAAGTTAGTTGTATGGAATTAGTGCTGCATGTTTGGTAAAATTAAAGAGTTATTCCTACCGGTTCTTTAGGATAGATATTAGTATTTTATTGTACTAATATTGTTTGTATAATCATGGTCAAGTTTACTAATTTGAAGTAAATTGATGTGTTACGTTAGTTAATTTCCAGTTAGTAAGTTTTTTGTGGTGAACATTTTGGCTAGGTTTCAGTTTTATTAATTTGGAAAACCTGGACTCAGAAATGTATAAAACTAGTTACTTTGGACAAAATTTTATCCATCCTTTAATATGAATAATCATTAACCACTATATATGCCATGTTTGTTAAATAGTTTTCTTTGTGATCATTTTCCCTTAATTAAATCAATATATGGCCATCATAAGTGATTTTATGACAATACCCTGCTCTCTTAACATGTCGCAAGACATGACAAACCACATAATATTCTAGATTAATGGTATCAAGTTGTATACATAGCAACAAAGAGAGAGATAAATTTATTAATAGTCAATAGAATTATTAAGTTCTTTTAAAAAAACATAATATCATAAAATGTATTTTATTGTTTTAAAATATTAAAAACTAGGGTTAGGTTATAATAGGAAGTATAGTTTTTGTAGAAAGGATAAGAAGTAATCTTGTCCATTGATTTTGAACATGGAGGGTTGAGATTAGTTTAGGGGGAAATCAAGTGTGAACATAAGGAGAAGGGTATAAAAGGAATAAGACATTTGTTGACTTTCTCTCTCCACATGCAAGGCACATGCCAAATTTCCCCATCATTTTTAAACGTCCATAACTTTTTTTTACTACGTTTTTATTGAAAAACAAATTCACCATAATAACGAGTGTCTTTTTATCTTTAATATGAGTACCATATTGTAATATAAAAATTAAAAAAAAAATTATTGGGTTTTTTAAAATTGTGTTTTATCAAATTGTGTTTTACAAAATTGTGTTATACAATAGTATTTTTCATTGTGTCATACAATTGTGTTTTTTTATTGTGTTTTTATCATTGTGTTTTTTTTTCATAGTGTTTTTTTCCATTGTGTTTTTCATAGTGTTTTCCATCGTGTTTTTTCGGACTTTTCCGGCGAGGTGGTGGCAGTGGGTGACGGGTGTGGTGGCGGTGGGCGGTGGAGTGGTAGTGGATGTAGGAGATGAGTGAAGATGTAAGTGGGTTTTATGTAAGTGGGTTTTTGAAATTAAGTTAAGTGGGTTTTGAGATTGAAGTAAGTGACTATTAATTGGAAATTTCCATTCGAGAAAGAAGCGAAGCTGACTCGACCTTGAACCTAGTCTTCTTCAGTTTAGCCCCGCTCTATTAGGTTTTGTATGGTCATACCATGTCTTTCATGAAAGATTTTAATTACCTTAAAATTCAAATGAAAGACATAGTGTCTGCCACTAACAACTTTGATGTTGCCATTTGCCAAGGTGATTGGGAGTGGTGGATTCGGGAGAGTGTATAAAGGAGAACTCCCATCTCCAAAGGGACAAAAGACTTTTGCTTTTAAGAAATTAGATCGCAGGCTAGGGCAAGGGAACATTGAGTTTTGGAAGGAGGTCATGATGCTTTCCAAATACAAACATGAAAATCTCATCTCCCTTATGCACTTTTGCATCGAGGGTGGTAAAATGATCCTTGTGTATGAGTATGCTTCTCGTGGGAGTCTTGATCGATATCTTAGTGATGCTAATGCCCTCACTTGGATCCAACGCTTGTAGGTATGTGTTGGGGCTGCACGTGGGTTACATTTCTTACATGATCCTAAGGGGACACAACAAAGACTACTTCACCGAGACATCAAAAGTGCCAACATTCTTTTGGATGAGAATTGGACACCAAAAGTTTCAGATTTTGGACCGTCAAAACTTGGCCCTGCTAACCATGCACACACATACCTTGTCTCACATGGCGTTGGCACACTTGGGTATTGTGATCCATTATATATGGAGTTGGGTTTCCTATCAAAAGAGTCCGATGTTTACTCTGTTGGTGTGGTGTTGTTTGAAATTTTGTGTGGTAGATTATGTTATGAGTATTGTAATCACGGGCACACTAACGTTTTCGTTCCTAAGTGGAGACAATGCTATGATGAGAAATTCTTCCAGGTCTAAGAGAACAAATGGGTCCAGGTTCTTTGAAATCATTTTCAGCCATTGCCTATCAATGTGTGAAGAAAACTCGTGAAGAGCGGCCAACGATGGCTAAGATCTTGAAAGTACTTGCATTTTTACTCGAACAATAATTAATTTTAGTTTCCTTTTCTTTTGACAGCTTCGAATATATGTTGCAAGTCTAAAACCAATTCTAAAAATGTTAATTGGAAGTTGAACATAAAGAATGGAGTTGACATAAAACATAATTACAGGAGATTTTTGAAAACAACAATAGAGAAAGGCCTAGCTTGAGGCTCAAAGGTGAAATGCATCAATCACTTGATGATGATCATCGCCTTATGTTTAAATCAAGGTCAGTTATGTTGAATAATGAATCTCAAACTAATCTTTGATTTCTGGTATTTTTTTGTTTAGTCCTGTTTTTTATTTTAGGAGTCGCTGAACATGTTTATGACTATATATAGTATGGTGAATAATAGATTTCATGACCAGGATGATAGCGATAACTCTCAATCACCACTTGTTAGTGACGGTGAAGAATCAGATGACTTAGAAGGTAACACATAATTTACTATCCCATAAATATTTGATGTAAAAGAATAGAAGGTGATGCGATGAACTTATTACGAGCAGAGCTGAAACTAATTTTGACATGTTAAACTAAAATGCACATAGTTGTGTTGATGGATCTGCATAATAGGCAAGTCTTTACCTAATTAAAAGTTTAACATACTTAGATCAGTTTTTGTTTCAGAAATGACGGATAGGGAATGGAGACAAGGGAAAAGACCAATGCAGAAGACGTTGTGGGGCTATTACAATAGTGACAAATGTCAAGAAGATCAATTTAAAATGTTTTTGGAATGAGTAAAGCGACACTTAATATGATCTGTGACGAACTTAGATTCTGCCCTCACTAAAAAAGCCACCATGATCTGTTGGGCGATTCCGGTTCGTCAGCAGGTTGCAGTCTGCTTATATCGTTTAGCAACTGGCAATCCTTTGCAAACAGTTTCAAATGTATTTGGGTTGCATATCCCTACATGCCGAAAAATTGTTCTTGAAGTCTGTGAGGCGATCCGAACAGTCCTAATGCCCGAATTCTTCCAATGGCAGGAACGTCTTGAACAAACAAGAACTGAATTCGGGACAATCTCAGGCATACCCGACATTACAAGATCAATATACACTACCCACGTGTGGATAATCGCACCAAAAAGCTACCCTCCTAAACACTTTAACAAAAAACACTCCAAAAGAAATAAAATAACATCATACTTCTCCACGGTCCAAGGCGTGGTTGACTTCCGAGGTCGCTTCACCGACGTGTGCGTTGGCTATGCTGGTTCAACGACTGAGGACATGCATAAAAACAAACCAAGGATTCAACATTCATTGAATGAGGAGGCACAAAAGATAGCAAACGATGCGGTTAAGAGATTAAAAAGGAGATGGGCATGCTTACAAACCATCACTAAAACCCAGCGTCGAGATTTGTCGGTACAGGTAGTGGCATGCTGTGTTTTGCACAACATTTGTGAGATCAACAATGAGGCCATGGACGGGGATTTGTTGTTTGATGATGAGATTGTCAATCGGGAAAATGTTATGGGTAAATCAGTCAATGCCGTACAATTAAGAGATTATATGTATTAATTATTAATGAGAATAACATTGCAAAATAATTTCCAGATTTTCAGCATCATTCTTAATAATCTTTATATATTTTTAGATAGAATTAATAGTATATTTGACTAGCGTATTCTTTGCCTGCATATCCTCATTCTCATTGAATGAGTTTTTGTAACCTTGGCTTATTTAAGCCTTTGTATTTTTAGTGTAAATTAAGCTTTTCATTCATACAAATCTGTGTTTATATGATATCAAGAGCTTCACACTCAAACGAGTCTTGATCCTCTTCATTTTTTTCTCCGATCACAATTCCGGCTACCACCATGGCACCACAAACTGTCATTCAGATTACTGCCTCCACCCATTTCAACATTACCCTCACCACTGATAACTTCTCCCGTTGGCGTAAACATGTTCAATCAACACTCATTGGAATGGACCTGGTTCATTCCATTACCGGAAACAAACCGGCGTCGGCATAATTTCTCGATGCGGACGAACGAAATCAAACCCAGATTTCTTCACTTGGTATCGACAAGACCAAATGATTTTTGCTGCTCTTTTTGGTAGCTGCTCAACCACAATCCAGCCCTTGATTGCATCTACTGAAACATCCCGACAGGCTTGGGAACTGCTCGTAACGAGCTATGCAAACTCGTCTCGGTCAAGAGTCATATCGCTGAGAACTAAACTTGCCTCTAACCAGAAAGGAAGTCATTCTGTTGCTGAGTATCTTCGTGATATGAAGATGGTTGCTGACGAACTCGCTTCGGTTCAAGAACCTGTGAAGGATGAAGACCTCATGGTCCACATTCTTTGTCAATTAGGTGAAGAATTCAAACCTATTGCAACCTCTATTCGCTACCTTTGTTCAAAAATTACCTTTCCAGAATTGTTTGAGAAACTCGTTGACTACGAATGAGAACTTAATCTACCAATTGTCCCGTCTCAACCCGCCATGACTACGGTTACTACACCACTCGCCAAAACCGTAATTTCAACTGATCTACCTCCGACCTCCGCAATCATTAAGGACAATCCAACAACAGGAATTCTCGCTCTCGGTGGACTTCCAATGAAGGCGCTCGCGAGACTCGCTCTAATATTTATTGTCAGTTTTGTCATTTTGCAGGTCATGAAGCAAAGGAGTGTAGGAAACTCGCGAGGTTTCTTCGGGAAAATCATGTCCAAACAGAAATTCCTTTGAACTCCAACAAGTCCTCACCAACCGCTAATGTTGCTACTTCCTTATACATGTTTTGATACCGGCGCATCAAATCATGTTGATCCCGACCGTGCTTCTCTTCATTCCGTCTCCAATTATGGCGGGCCTGAGGAGATTGTTCTTGGCAATGCTAATACTCTTACCATCACTCACATTGGTCAATCCTATCTTCCAATGTCACATGGTTCTCTTTCTTTAAAAGATGTCTTATGTGTCCCTCATTTGAAAAACAAACTTATTTCTGTTGCTAAATTATGTAAGACTAACCATGTTTCGGTGGAATTTTTCCCCACTCATTTTTTTGTCAAGAACCTTCGCACGGGGGCACGTCTAATGTGGGGAGAGAATTACCTTGATGTCTATTATGCCAATTCTTCCTTCTTCGCCTCAAATAAATGCCGTTTCCACCACCTCACTTCAAGATTAGCATCACAAGCTTGGACACCCATCTATTCGGATTTTCAAAAGATAGCCAAATGCTTAGATTTAAATTTCAACTTTCATAATTTTCATTGTAGCTCATGCTCTATCAATAAAATTCATAAAACCTCATTCGGCTTGAACTCGTTTACCACTACCAAACCTTCGCAGTTGATATACTCGGATGTTTGGGGACCTGTAGAAAATCCATTGATGGTTTTACTTACTATGTGATTTTTGTTGATTTTCATACTAAGTTTATTTGGCTATATCCAATGAAGCATAAATCTGATGTATCTATCTTGTTTCCCCAATTCAAATCACTTGTAGAAAAAGTTTTTCAAACACCTCTAATATCTCTCTTTACAGACAATGGTGGTGAATACATTGGTCTCACCACCTATCTCCAATCTCAAGGAATCTCTCACTTCACTACTCCACCTCATACTCCGGAACAAAATGGTGTTGCTGAACGTCGTCATCGGCACATCGTAGAAATCGATTATCTCTTCTTCACCATGTCTGACTTCCTCTTTCTTTTTGGTCACATGCTTTCCAGACTGCGGTTTATCTAATAAATCGGTTACCCACTCCCATCCTTGATTTCAAAACCCCTTACACTTTTCTCTTCCAAAAACAACCAACCTACACTAAACTCGAACCCTTTGGGTATGCAAAGTCCAAGCTTCACCCACGCTCCGAGCAATGCAATTTCTTGGGCTATTCACCTTCTAAATCCGCCTATAAATGTTATGCCCCTACCACCCATCGCCTTTATCACTCTCGCCATGTTTGAGTTTGTAGAAAATCACTTTCCTTTTCGTACTCAACAAACCTCTTCTTCTCCTATTCCTACAGTGATTCATTCTTCGGCATACATCCTATTACACTAGCTCCAAACACAACAAACCCTGCACCTTACCTATCCCAACAGCCCACTTCACACGACAACCCGCTTCACTCAGCAGCCCAGAACTCCACTTCACTCAACAACCCACTTCACCCACCTTCTGGGCCTGACCCTGATCCCAACAACTCAACCACAGCTCCCCTACCTCAATCCTCCTCAAGCCCATCTCCTTCTACACCTCCCTCACCACCTCAAAGCCCACCCTCACCCTAGTTCACTGCCTCCTCCTCGCCACCTTCGTCCACTACCTGTGCATCATCCACCTCCGCCTCCTCCTCACCAAATGTGTCCCATACCTTACGAACTCAATCTCGTCGCCAACGCAAACCGAACCCAAAATACTTCAACTCCAGCCTTGTCAACACCACTACACTTCACCCAATTCCACCATCCGTCGAACCCACTACTCACACTCAAGCCTTAAAAGATCCCTAGTGGCGTAAAGCTATGGATTGTGAATTCAATGCACTCCTCAAAAACGTCACGTGGGACCTAGTTCCTCCCATGCATCACAAACCGATTGGATGCAAGTGGGTCTTTCGTATCAAACGTCGTCCGGATGGTTCCATAGACAAATACAAAGCACGTCTTGTTGCAAAAGGTTTTCTCCAATAGCATGGAAAAGACTACTTTGAAACTTTTAGTCCGGTTTCAAAACCCATTAATATTCATACGGTCCTTAGCATTGCCTTATCTCAAAATTAGTCCCTTCGCCAACTAGACGTAAATAATGCTTTTTTACATGGTACTTTGGATGAGGATGTCTACATGTCCCAACCACCCGGTTACGTTCATCTGGACTTCCCTAGTCACATTTGTCGTCTTCGTAAGTCTCTTTATGGGCTCAAACAAGCACCTCGTGCTTGATATTTGGAACTCACTAAGTTCCTTTTACACCTTGGTTTCAAAAAATCTCTTACTGATCCATCATTGTTCATTTACAATCACGGGGGCACCGTATGTTATTTTCTAGTATATGTCGATGACATTGTTATCACTGGCAGCACCGATTCCTTTGTTGAGCAGGTCGTCCGTTCCTTATCTGACATGTTCTCCATTAAGGATCTTGGCATGCTACATCATTTTCTTGGGATTGAGGTCATTTCTGCTGCTAATGGCCTCTTCTTATCTTAACATGCCCACATTCAAAATCTGCTTACAAAGTTCCACATGGATGGTGCTAAGTCTGTTGCTACACCTCTTAGCTCCACCGAAACACTTGCCCTTGTTGATGGGTCATCCAAAATTGATCCTACACCATACCGACAACTTGTTGGTTCCCTCCAATACCTCGCCTTTACACGGCCCGATGTGTCATTTGCCGTAAATCGACTTTCTCAATACATGCATGCTCCTACTGAACAGCATTGGCATGCCTTAAAACGGGTCCTTATGTATCTCAAAGGTACTATATACCATGGTCTATTCCTCAACCGTGGTTCTCGGCTTGATCTTCAAGCATTCATCGAATCGGATTGGGGTGGTACTATGGATGGGGCCGGTCCACCACAGCTTACATCCTCTATCTCGGTTCCAATATCATCTCGTGGTGTTCCTACGTCAAAAATCTGTCTCTTGCTCTTCTACCGAAGCCGAGTACAAAGCATTAGCAAATGGTGCCGCCGAACTAGCGTGGGTTCAAAACCTACTGTTGGAACTTGGTTTCTCAAAGACAACCTCATCACCTACACTCTTTTGTGACAATGCGGGAGCAACTTATTTATGTGCGAATCCTGTCTACCACTCACGCATGAAGCATGTGGCGTTAGACTATCATTTTGTTCGAGAAAAAATTGCAAATGGATCACTATGTGTTCAACACATCCATTCTGAAGACCAACTGGCTGATGTGCTCACGAAACCACTAGGTCGTGGACCATTTCTTCATTTACGGTCCAAGATTGGAGTATTCGATGGCTCCTCCATCTTGCGGGGGCATATTAATGAGAATAACATTGCAAAATAATTTCCAGATTTTCAACATCATTCCTAATAATCTTTATATATTTTTAAATAGGATTAATAGTATATTTGACTAGCTTATTCTTTGCTTGCATATCCTCATTCTCATTGAATGAGTTGCTGTAACCTTGGCTTATTAAGCCTTTGTATTTTTAATGTAAATTAAGCTTTTCATTCATACAATTCTGTGTTTATATTAATTTACATGGATTTGTTTATAATCCAAGTGTTTGTATATTGTGTTTCTTGTTAGAAGTCTTATTTAGATTTGAAGGTTAAGGGACTTATACATAACATTATTTATTATAGCAACCGAAAATTAAGAAAGCCCAAATATATAGTCGTAATGCATCAAACGGGACCAACACATCTTCGATTTTCTGGTTTAACTAGAAAAAGTTTTATTTTATTATTATTATTTTTTTTCTCTTATGTTTTAACGTGTGCTAAAAGTACTTCCACAATGGGGCAAGAAGCAAATTCATCTTTTTAAGAAGCAATTTATCCACATTGACTTTAATGGCGATTTATATGAATTTTTCCAGCTGAAGCTAATTAGAGCATTCCCATCTTATTCTCTATCCTTAAATAAAAAATTACACTAACTTATTATATTTTCTTTCTTCATTTCAATTAAATAATATTTTTATACATTTTTCACTAACTTTTCTTTTTCCCTCACTCACAACCACTTTCAAAAAATATTAAAAAATTATAGGGGGTGAACAGTAACTTTTCAAATATACAGAAAAATCACTGTTTTTTCTAAAATATAAAAACTATTCACTTACAACACCCAAAATCATTCTCTAAATTATAAAAACACCACTCACATAAAATGATGGGTTGGATAAGAATGCTCTTAAAGCCATGAACAGTGCATACTCCTCTTTAATCCTTTAGCGTTGAGTTTATTGAATCTGTTACCATAAACATCAAGATTCTCCACATTAACCAATTTTGTTTCTATTTTTATTATTTTATAAATTATAAATTAATAATGCAGTCAATATGACAACTAATAATACTGTTGTATTCAATAAATATATATTCAAGAGCTTGTGTATTTAACATTCATTTAATTTCAGGTCCTATTTGAACTTTTATATTGTTCATTATATATTAGGATCAAATAAAAAGTTTGATTTTTCTAAAAAGGCTAGAAAGTAGGGTATTTTAGTCTAATACTTTAATATCAAAACCCACTTACTTTAATCTCAAAACCCACTTATATTAATTTCAAAAACCCACTTACATAAAACTCAATTACATCTTCACTTATCTCTTACAACAACCACCACTCCACCGCCCACCGCTACCACAACCGTCACCCATAGCCACCACCTCGCCGGAAAAGTCTGAAAAAACACTATGAAAAACACAATGGAAAAATACACTATGAAAAAAAAAAACACAATGATAAAAACACAATAAAAAACACAATTGTATGACACAATATAAATAACACAATGGAAAAAACACAATGAAAAATACCATTGTATACCACAATTTTGTAAAACACAATTCGGTAAACACAATTTGTAAAAAACCCACTAATTTTTTTTTTAATTTTTATATTACAATATGGTACTCATATAAAAGATAAAAAGACATTCGTTATTATGGTGAATTTGTTTTTCAATAAAAACGTCGTAAAAAAGTTATGGACGTTTTAAAATGATGGGGAAATTTGGCATGTGCCTTGCATGTGAAGAGAGAAAGTCAACAAATATGTTATTCATTTTATACCCTTTACCTTATGTTCACACTTGATTTCTCCTAAACTAGCCTCAACCCTCCATATTCAAAATCAATGTATAAGATTCCTTCTTATACTTCCTACAAAAAGTATACTTCCTATTATAACCTAACCCTCTGTTAGTATACTTAATCATGCTTATCAGCATAGTTTAGTTGAGCCCAATCAACATTATTAAGGATTTAAGCCTAACGAAACAAATTAAGCTTAATTTAATTCAATTAGCCTAACAATAACTACATGTCTACATCAGTCCTAAACTAAATTAAACCTATCCCAAATCCAAGTCCAAAATTTCGGCCCACATAACAAAACCCATTACTTAGCAAGTTATTCTTCAGTGGAAGACAAAAATGAGAAGAATGAGAAAGATTTATAACCAAACAAAAAAAACCCTTTCAAAAAAATTAAAAATAAATAAAATTTCATAACTCAAAATTTAATAAAAAAAATACAAAAAAGTAAAAACATAAAAATATTCCACCGTCTTTCTCGTTCTAAAAAAACATAATGTTGAGGGAAAAAGAACATTATGTCTTTTTGTTTATCATTGTGTTTTGTGTTTATTTCTGTCATTGATTGTGTCTTTTTTCTTTAACATTGTGTCTTTTTTCCTTAACGTTGTGTTATATTTTACGATTTATTGTGTCTTTTTTTAGTTTATAATTGTGTCTTTTGTTAATTTTCGTCATTGTGTCTTTTGTCTCTACATTGTGTCTTTTCGGTTTTTTTTGGAACGAGAAACACAAGGGAAACATTTTTGTTTTTATAATTTTTCATTGTTTTATATATATTTTGAGTTATGATTTTTTTTATTAATTTTTTGAAATTTTGTTTTTGGATTTTTTGTGTGGTCACAAATCCTTCTCACCATTCTAATTTTTGTCTTCATTTGTATTTTAACTTTTTCATATATATATATATATATATATATATATATATATATATTATCAAAAAGGATTTTTGTGTACACTTTTCATGAAAACATCAATTCTCAGCCACACATTTAATTATGTACTTGTAGTTTGTAAGTCTGATGTCCACCACGTCTTTGTGTACTTGATAGAGATGCAATTATTGGAGTCCCTTGTCACTCATTCTTCCTCATTATCTTCCTTTTACTCTTAGTATATAGCAGATAAATTGACAAGGTTAAATTTAGGGGTTCCTTTTATTCTTTCGTTTATTTTGCAGTCTTATGCTTCTTGATTGCAGGGTTTTTTTTACCGTGCATTGATTTTGTTGTTTGTGTTCTGCAGTTGCTTCATGCTCATTACTTCGTCTTTCTGGTAAGTTGGTTTACTTATAATGGTGACTTTTATTGACTTAGACAAACTCATTGCCAACTTTATCCGTAGTCCATCTGATTTAGGAGGTAATTGTTGTTGAAGCTTAATCGACTACAATAGGCTGCATCTTTTGATTCGATAATGTAAGACATGTCACATCCCAACCTAAGGCAGAAATTTCGGGGCGTGATCTGATTGCTCACAGCTCGAAAATATTATCATAATATAAATGTGGCATTATCTAATTAATTATTTTATTTCAATTATACACACAATATCTAAATACAATAAACAATTTAAATATACAAATATAAGCTCAATAAAGATTAACTTGATTATATCCTAAGGTCTTGTCTACATGTCTAAACTTCAATATTCAATACAAGCAACCTGCATATGCATATAAAATGGAATTTTGTCAACATAAAGTTGAGTGAGAATATCACCAGTTTTAACACAACAATATAAATAAGCATCACGTGATAAGCGCGGTAAATATAATCAAACCGTAAACAAGTATGTAGACCGTTGCCAAGCGAATCGGGCGTTGCTCACTAGCGGGAACACCCACTATATGAATGATTGAATAGTAATCCCAATATACGAATGATTGAATGGTAACACAACTAAGTAAGTAGCACGTTTGTTTGATTAAATCACTCACAATAACACGTATGCATTTGTTTGAATATATATATAGTATGAAATACGGATACATATGCATATGTCCCCAAAACATTTAGAAAAGTTGGAAAATAGGGGAATGATAAACTCACCTTAGATTAATGAATAACGAATATAAATATGAATAAGCGAGCTAACAAATAAGCGATTCGTCCACTACATGTCAAACGATATAAACAATTCAGAATCTCAGATTTTAGGATATGATAATATAAATAAAAACGAACTCGTTGCCGCTGGAATCAATTTATACGGACGTTTAGAACTCAAGTTATGTTAAATTTAAGATTTAAGCGAGCTGGTACTGACTAGAATCCGAACAGCGATTCGGAAATCAGGTTTTGGTTAGTAGCCTTAAAATCACGTTACGAGAATAAAAGTCTTCTGGACCGAACGTTGAATCCGACCAGAAGTATGAGAAAACGGATAGTCAAACTTGAATCCGACCATAAATATGAATGATTCCTATGTTTACAACTTACCCGGAAAGTGAAAGAATCAAGAGATATGATAGTCAAAGGTCCATACGCATGCAAAGTCAAGCGAACAAGCATTGTATCTTTAACGAATAAGCAAAACCGAAGGGTTTGGTGATGGTTAGAGGTAGGTGACGGCTAGGAGGTATCTCTAGGGTTAGGATGCAGGTTTGTGACAGATAATTATGATGTGTTTATATAGAGATTACAAAAACGAACTATATTTGGAATATTTACTCATTTAAGTAACAAAATACAATGAGAATATCGATGTAATAATTCAAAGATTTCGTAATCTATCAGTAATTAAAGAATATGGACTTGTATTTTAGTTATAATCCTTTTCTTGAACCTTAATTTACCCGATTTATGCCAAATATAAGCGATTTGAATGCTAAAAACAAATTAGGAAACAAAATAAGCTATTTAATGAGAAAATCTAGTACAATAACTAACAAAATTTGGCTTGGACACCAAGAAAACAAAATTGGACTAGCTATAACATTTCTTGGAGTCTAAGTTTAGTTAATTTAATCAAAAATAGGAAAGAATTAGAAAAACTAGTCCCTGTGGTTCCCGAAAATGCGATTCTTAGCTGTTTTAAACGATTTTGAAGGTTTCTAAGGGCTATTTGGCATAATTGAAAGTTATGAAATTATAAAATAAGTTATAACAAGTTAAATACCAATAAATACAAGTTTTAAATAGTTCGGAAGATCCAAATTACGTTCCCAAATCGATTTAAACTTAAATGAATATAAATACGAAAAATCCGAGATGTTACAGTCTCCCCTACTTTAGGGAATTTCTTCCCAAAATTAAGGAAAACCAAAACATAATCTTTTTGAAAATAATTGAACTTTTTAAGAAAAATATCATAACCTAGAACTTCTAATAACCGAAGCAACGCTTCAAATGACAATCCGATAAGGGCACTTATATATAGGATGTACCAGCGGCGAATCCACTATGTCCTTATCATCTTATCCTTTGTACCGTTACCCAAGATACCTTATGTTCTAAATCATGACACACAATTTTACGTATTATGATTTCCATGCGAGGACTTTGGTAATTACGTGTCGAGCCACAATTACTTAGATCATCGGATGGTCCGCATAACTCGTTCCATCATGTGGTTATAAAATATTTAAAACCATCATTTTGAAAGAAAACAAATGTTTTGATAATTTTTAAGTATAAATTCAAAAGATAATTAATACATGTTCGAGTTGAATTTGTTAAAACCGTGAAATTTCTAAACACCTTTTATAGCGAAGTTACAAATTTTAGAGTTTGGAAAGGATTTCGTGAAACAGACATTTGAAGTGAATTATGATGATCGAGAATAAGCTAAGAGTAAAATATGAAGTTAAACGTGATAGATAAAGGAACTTGTTTCATGAGATGATATGCGCAAAAATTTAATTTATAACAATTCTTACGATAGTTAATAACATGTGGAATTTTTAAAGATCATATTCATTAGAATGAAATTCTTAAGATCGAGATTGTAAGTTTAAACGAAGATTTTGGTGAGTCGAGTTTGATTAGTTCGAGAACTTATGGGATTTAAAGAGAAGTTAATATAAAGTTTATAGCTTTTCAAGTTGGTAATTTTGAGATTAGACTAATTCGATTAAGATATTCTAAAATAGTATAATAGTTAGTAATTAATAATTTAAATATTAATGATAATGAGAAAATATACATATTTGAATTAAATTGTTAATAGATTAAACTCGGAAGCGGATATTCCCGAATCACCGAGATAGTCCTGTTCCAGTTAAATCCTTAAAATTAGATAAAATATAAAGTAAGTAATTGAAGATATTAAATTAGATTAAATTTGGGAATTCATGGATTTATATGTGTATATATATATATATATACACACACACACACACACAAAATTGTTATAAATAGTAGGGAATAAGTAAATTGAGTTATCGATGATTTATAATAGAAATTCAAGTAAATAACAAATTTTAAATAAGATGTGAATTAACATAATAAAATAAGATAAACGCGAGGCTAGAAATGCATGAACCACCATGACTATTCTAACAACTACGAATTCATCATTAAAACGTTCAAAATTTTCAATATATATCAAAAATCAAAGTGGGGAGTTGAAGTATTTATGAATCATTGCTTAACTTTAACTAAATACCAAACTTAATCAATAAATAAAGTGAGTGATGGGTTTTAATGGAGATTTATCAAATAAATCAATTTTAATGATAAAAATTTAATTAATGGAAGATTTAATTTAATAATAAGAATTAAATTTGGATGATGTAAAAGTTAGTTTCATATCAATAAAATTTACAATGTTTGAATTTTAATAATAAAGACTTATAAAATGGAAAGTAAGTTGAGAAAAGTAACATGAGGACAAACAAGAGATAATAAAATATTTATAGTTTAAAGTTGAGGTTAATGATTGAAATATACTTGGTAATTTATAGTTTGAGGATATGGAAGTAAATAAGAGAAGATGATTTAAATAATATTTTAATGGATATGAGTTAGTAAAAGATTTCTTGTTCGTGGTATTTTAGTTTTGTCGAGATTGGCGGTCGTTTTGTTAACGGAATAGAGTAGCAAACTACTTGTCGATTCTAGTAGTTGAATGGCAATCACAAGAAGCAGGCGAACGACGTTGATTACGATGATTGATTCTTAGGAAAGACATTCTATGAGGACCAAATATGAAGCTTTATAAGATGAGGGGTAAGTTGTGGGAACGAGTCAATGTAGAATATGTTGGGTTTTAACAAGATTATCAAAGTGATAAAACCTTACTTTTACCAAAAACGCAGCGGATAAATGTTTTAAATCTTGTTAGTTTATAGTGTATAAAACCAATTTTATACATGCAAAACCCAAACCCGGATCCATATACGAAATACATACTATCAAACACATGCATGTCATTATAAGTTCATGCATGTTAAACTACCTTTCAAGTAAACCAAAACCGGGTGAAGAAAGAGTGATTGAAAGGCAAGAACTTGAATATGGAAGCTCCTCAAGCTAGCATACCCCAAGTCTCCAACAATACACCTTTGTTGAGCTAGGATTCACTTGAAAAACCAACTCCTCCTTGATGTTCTTCCTTGTGGCCGAAAATGGGAGAGAAAAGGAAGAGATGAATGTTTTGTTACTTGCAAAAATTGTAAGAATGAATGAAAGAGAGTTAGGGAGTTAATGGAAGCACCACCCATGGCACCCACTCACATCCAATGCATGTCTCCACTAAAGAAAACATAATAATATAAAATAAAAGGTGTAATAGAGTAAAGGGGGGGGGGGGGCACCCTCTCACCCATTTCAAATTTTATATTTTTTTTCTTTAAATAAGTTTTATATCATAAAACTCATATTGTGTTATTTCCCAAAATAATATAACACAATATAGGTAACATGCTTGGTAACCATTATTCACATATTGTTATTTAACCATCTTAAATAACACCATGGAATGCTCTCTCTCAAAGTATAAATCATTCATATGATTTATTTATTTCACAAGTATAATTATTTAGAAACCTCTTTCCAAATAACTCAAGTGTTTATATTTGTTTGTTATAATCATATCATATATAAACAAATATTATTGGTGTTTGTCTAGCTTGTTATTGGGTATGACCCGACTTGGATCATAACGTACTAGCCACATCAATAATAATATGTGTCTTGGGCAGACCGAGTCCAACAATCTCCTACTTGCACAAGATACATAGAAGATTGATGCAAGTAGCAAATACCGCCTAACTACGGTTTACTACCCCTAATACGCATGACGAAGTGCCATTCAATAACATCATCCTCTTCAAGTCCCTTACTTGAAATGATTTAGGTGAATCTGTCATTTATCCTTTTGCCACGGATTTTATGTCAAATCCAGAGACACAGAGTGATCATTCTCTGTTGATTTAACTTAGCAGGCCTTAGACATCTTACTCTTAACGAATAAGAGGGACAAATCCCCTCTTGACTACATACGTCTCTCACAATCACCTTGTACTATACCTGATCTTAGACTTATGTACTGTCATGTTTCAGAGCAGAGAAGAACTAAGTCAAAGTATAATAGTTGGTGAATATCAAGACCCAATATGTATCTCAGGTCGGAGGATACTATGATATTCGCCTTTTACTCAAATTTACTTATGATCAATCACAAAGATTCCATGTAGTAACATTTGAGAGCGGGTCAGTCCAATATTTATATCCCATAAATATCTATAAACCTTGGCAGCAACCTTTTGCTCTATATTCATACCTTATGAATATCTACCAATCCAAGTTCATAATAGTCTTACCTTCATATTTGTTCCCACAAATATGAGCGACTACGGACATTTAGAATAAGTAACTTATACACGGATTTAAACATGCTAAAATGGAACATAACTCAAAATGTCATAATGATAAACCATAATCATATGAATGAGTGAAAATAACAATTGTTCCTATATCCAAATACAAAATTCGATTCTATCCAATCACTAGAATATTGAAGTCCTAGGGCACAAGTGTGACCTTTATGCTTTGGCCTTTCAAGGAGCTTCGTGAGTGGATCCGTAATGTTTTGATCGGTATGAACTTTGCGGATACATATCTTTCCTTTCTCAAATTCATCCCTTATGTAGTTGAACCTCCGCTCAATGTGCCTCGTCTTTTGATGATCACGAGGTTCCTTGATTTGAGCAATCGCACCCTCGTTGTCACAAAAGATTTCTAGAGGGTCCTGAATGGTACGGACCACCCCTAGGTCGGCAATGAATTTCCTAATCCACGCAGCTTCTTGAGCTGCCAATGAGGCGGCGATGTATTCCGATTCTGTGGTGGACAAAACTACCACATCTTGTTTCAAGCTCTTCCAAGAGACTGTCCCACCATTCATAATGAAAACATATCTCGATTGTGATCGAGAATCATCACGATCGGTTTGGAAACTCGCATCCGTGTAACCTTTTACAACGATTTCCTCCTCACCCGAACCGTATATTAAAAACATGTCCTTAGTCCTTCTAAGGTATTTCAATATACTCTTAACCGCCATCCAATGGCTACTTCCCGGATTATGTTGGAATCTACTTGTCACGCTTAAAGCGCATGACACTTCCGGTCTAGTGCATACCATTGCATACATGATGGATCCAATAGCCGATGCGTATGGGATCCCATTCATTTTATCTTGCTCTTCCTTTGAGCTTGGACATTGAGACGCACTCAATATCGTTCCTCTTTGAATAGGTACCAAACCTCTCTTAGAGTTCTCCATCTTGAACCTTTTCAAGATTTTGTCAATGTATGCACTTTGGTTTAAACCTATCAACCGCCTTGATCTATCCCTATAGATCTTTATTCCCAAAATATAGGAAGCTTCACCAAGATCTTTGATGGAAAAACAACTTCCAAGCCATGCTTTTACACCTTCCATGGTTGGAATGTCATTCCCAAATAGTAGTATGTCATCAATATACAATACTAAGAAGGTAATGATGCTCCCACTAGCTTTCTTATACACACAAGCTTCATCACCATTTTTGATGAATCCAAATTTCTTAACTTCTTCATCAAAATGAAGATTCCAACTTCTAGATGCTTGTTTCAATCCATAGATTGATTTCTTTAACTTGCATATGCCGTGGATCAACAAAACCTTCGGGCTGAACCATATAGACATCTTCCTCAAGATGCCCATTTAGAAAAGCGGTTTTGACATCATTTGCCAAATCTCATAGTTATAATATGCGGCTATGGAAAACAATATCCTAATCGACTTTAGCATTGCTACGGGAGAAAAAGTTTCATCATAGTCAATCCCTTGAGTTTGAGTGAAACCTTTTGCTACAAGTCTTGTTTTATAAGTATCAAAGTTTCCATGCATATCGGTTTTCTTCTTGAAAACCCACTTACTTATAACCGGTTTGGAATTAAGAGGTGGTACAACCAAATCCCATACTTGGTTGTCATGCATGAATTGCATCTCTACGTTCATGGCTTCAAGCCATTTGTCACAATTGGATTGTGACATTGCATCACGGTATGTGGTGGGTTCATCCGAATCTACCACATAGCCTCCATCCATGAAAAATCCATATCTTTCGGGTGGATGACTAATTCTACCGGATTTGCGAACGTTTTGTGTATTTTGATCAACCATTTGATCATTCTCAACAACCTCTTGTTGATTGCTAGTGTCAACCAAACGTGTATCGGCTTGTGGTTCTCGATCCTCCTCGAGTTCCACCGTTCTACTAGTACCTTCCATAAGGAACTTAGTTTCCAAGAACTCGGCCTTTCAAGCAATGAACACTTTTTGCTCGGTTGGGTTGTAGAAATAATATCCCATAGAATCTTTGGGATATCCTACAAAGATACACTTAGTGGATCGACTTTCAAGTTTGTTTTGGGTGTTGTTCTTGACATAAGTCTCACAACCCCATACCCTTAAATATGATAATGATGGAGCCCTTCCATTCCATATTTCAATAGGTGTCTTGTCCACTTTCTTGGTTGGGGCCATATTTAGAATACGGGCCGCGGAGAGCAAAGCGAAACCCCAAAATGATAGAGGCAATGTGCTTCTAGCCATCATAGATCGAACCATATCCAATAGAGTTCGATTTCTCCTCTCGGACACACCATTATGTTGTGGTGTTCCCGGTGGAGTAAGTTGTGAGATGATCCCACAACTTCTAAGATGATCTTGGAAAGCATCACTTAGGTATTCTCCTCCTTTATCCGAACGAAGTACTTTGATGGTTTAATCGAGTGATTTTGTACTTCATTTTAGAAGATTTTGAACATTTCAAAAGCTTCATCTTTGTGTCTTAACAAGTACACATACCCATAACGACATAGTCGTCAATAAAGGTAATGAAGTATCTTTCACCATTCCTTGTCATTGCCTTAAAAGGACCACATACATCGGAATGTATGATACCTAATAAGTCTTTTGCCCTTTGGTTTGTTCCACTAAAGGGGTCCTCGGTCATCTTTCCTAACATACAAGACTCGCATTTATCAAATGAATCACCTTCACTTGATTTCAAAAGACCATTCTTTTGAAGTGTATGTATGCGATCTTTGTTTATATGATCAAGGCGACAATACCAAAGATAAGTTTTACTCAAATCCATTTTGAGCCTTTTGATGCTTGATTGGTATAACATGTTATCATAGGATGTGTTATTATGAACCAATTCATAAATGCCATTAGATGGCATTGCTTTAAAATAAAATACATCACTCATGAAAACATAAATACAATCATCCATAAACTTAAAATCATAACCATATTGTCTTAACAAGGAAACGGAGATAATATTCCTAGTCAAACTAGGAGTATACAAAACATTATTTAAAATAACTTCCAAACCATTTGGAAGCTTCAAAATGTAGTCCCCTCGGGCTTCGACAACAACCTTTGCTCCATTGCCCATGAAGAGACTAATATCTCCCTTCTTGAATCCTTCATTTCCTTTGAACCCCTGCAACAAATTGCAAATATGAGTTCCACATCTGGTATCCAATACCCATGTGTTAGAGGAAATAATATTAAGATCAACATGAATCATGAAAGTTGTACCCGAGGTTTTCCCCGCATCCCTCTTAGCGTTCAACTCTTTGAGATAGGTTGGACAATTCCTCATCCAATGCCCTATCTCCCCACATCCAAAATAAGGATCCTCCGCGCAAACCTTTGGCTTCTTTTCCTTCGGTTTGGGTGGTCCCGCTTTCGCCTTTCCCTTGAACTTAGCCATGACTTGTCCCTTACCTTTGGCAACCTTTACCTTAGGTTCCGGGTGATGCCTCTTCCTATTGCCTCCCTCATTGATCGTGAGAACGGGTAAAACCTTTTTACCCATTCCCGTCTCGGCCGTCTTGAGCATTGCATGAAGCTCACCAATGCTCTTGTCCCACCCATTCATGTTATAATTCATAACAAAAGTCTCGAATTTCTTGGTTAGCCCATTTAGGATCAAATCCGTGGCTAACTCGTTTGAGACGCGACAATTAAGGCGCTCGAGACGATCAATGTGGCTTTTCATCTTAAGCACATAGGAGGAAACAGATTGGGTTTCTTCCATACGACATGCATGAAGCGCTCGAACCGTTTTAAAGCGCTCCACCCTAGCTTGTGTAAGGAACATTTCCTTAAGTTGGGTAATCATGTCGTATGCCCCATGAAGTTCAAAATCCTTTTGAATTTCGGGAATCATAGTTCCCAACATGAGGCAAGAAACTTGCACCGAATCCTCAGTGTGCTTTACCCAATTGTTATAGTTTTCGGCATCGTCAATGCTAGGTTCATCAGGAATAGGTTTGTCTATTACGTAGTATTTCTTTTCTTACTTGAGAACGATTCTCAAGTTACGATACCAATCCATAAAGTTGGTATAGTTTAGACGATCCTTATCGAGAATAGATCTTAGTGATAGGTTATTTACGGGTGGAATAATAACGTTAGGTGAATTGTTGATTGCGGCCATCTACAAACATAACAAAGCTCAATTTTAGTATTTTAGATATCAATTAATTTTAATCTTTAATACCCTTTATGTCTCCAAGACAATTAATGATTAAAATCTAGAACCGAACGTTACATTCAAATAGTAGTTAGGTGACCTTTATCCTACTATTTAAATTAACAAGGTAGTCAACGTTTGACGATTGCAACCCTTTGCAACTTCTAGTTTTATGGGATCGGTTAAACATCTTATGTTTAGTTGGCATGTTTAATCCCATCAACACCATTGTACACCATGCTTTGGTGACCCTATTCACATGGTTTCCAATTTAAGTCGTCCTACTTATACACACATGTGAGTTTACATATACAAGTGGTTAGGTGACCTTTATCCCACTTATATGGTAAACCCGCCTCAAACTCATAAGTTTCCTCCAACATGGTTAGGTTACCTTTATCCCATATCGAGTTCCTAAGTGATTCGAGTGTTGTATAAAAGGATGGTGTTCGACTTATTTTATAAAAGGTTTTTTTTTAGTTTTCTAAATGCTAGATTGGAAAACCTTTTATGTACCTAGCATTTGCATGCATTCAAATGTATGGTACTTAGTTGAAAAACCCATTTTCAAAGTTCCTATTAATAAAACCCATTTTATTGTGAAATCATTAGCCATTAATAAAACCAATTTTATTACCTAACGATTTCTAAGGAACCAATTTTATGCTAGTTGTTGATTTTAAGTAGTTAGCAAACCATATTGCAATAACACAAACAAAAGAAAATCAACCATGCAAGCATAAAACATACAACCACAAGTTCATAACCATAGCCTCCTAATATTGACTACACTTGTTGACCGAAGACAAGTGTGTCAAAAGGGTCTTTCCTAAGGGACCCAAAGGACATAATCTTGTGTCGGTGAACTCCCACTTGATCCCGCATCCAAATGCTCCAAGTGTTCACCCCCGTGTTGTGGTCTCCACTTTATTTGGGCTTCCATCCTTGCATCTTCTTTTACAAAATATGTCATAATACATTTTTCTAGTAAAAGAAATGCATCTAATCTACTTATTATTTCAAACCAAATAATTGAATAAATAGATTACAAACCCAAATAAATATTACAACCATATCAAATGAACAAACAACCACTTGAATGAACAAACACATCAACACAATCATTTAACCAAACACAAGGCCATGGCTAGGTTATGAACATCTATTACACATCCAAATATGCAATAATCCAAGACCCAAAATTGGTTCCCCTTTGGCCTAAAACTATCGGCCCAAACTTGACTAAACCGAAAGTTCCGGGTTTTGTCCAAACAACACAATCAATCATCCAAATGACTTAGTTTTTCAAGACTACCACATGCATGTAAAGTATAATCTTGAAAAACCATGGGGTAACCAAAACCCCTAAAATTTTTGGCCATATGGTAAAACCCCACCATAAACCCGAAAATTTTGGGTCTAATGAAGCATGCATCCGTATAAGCGGCTCTTGATGCCATTGTTGGGTTTTAACAAGATTATCAAAGTGATAAAACCTTACTTTTACCAAAAACGCAGCGGATAAATGTTTTAAATCTTGTTAGTTTATAGTGTATAAAACCAATTTTATACATGCAAAACCCAAACCCGGATCCATATACGAAATACATACTATCAAACACATGCATATCACTATAAGTTCATGCATGTTAAACTACCTTTCAAGTAAACCAAAACCGGGTGAAGAAAGAGTGATTGAAAGGCAAGAACTTGAATATAGAAGCTCCTCAAGCTAGCATACCCCAAGCCTCCGACAATACACCTTTGTTTAGCTAGGATTCACTTGAAAAACCAACTCCTCCTTGATGTTCTTCCTTGTGGCCGAAAATGGGAGAGAAAAGGAATAGAGGAATGTTTTGTTACTTGCAAAAATTGTAAGAATGAATGAAAGAGAGTTAGGGAGTTAATGGAAGCACCACCCATGGCACCCACTCACATCCAATGCATGTCTCCACTAAAGAAAACATAATAATATAAAATAAAAGGTGTAAGAGAGTAAGGGGGGGGGGGGGGCACCCTCTCACCCATTTCAAATTTTATATTTTTTTTTCTTTAAATAAGTTTTATATCATAAAACTCACATTGTGTTATTTCCCAAAATAATATAACACAATATAGGTAACATGCTTGGTAACCATTATTCACATATTGTTATTTAACCATCTTAAATAACACTATGGAATGGTCTCTCTCAAAGTATAAATCATCCATATGATTTATTTATTTCACAAGTACAATGTATTTAGAAACCCCTTTCCAAATAACTCAAGTGTTAATATTTGTTTGTTATGATCATATCATATATAAACAAATATTATTGGTGTTTGTCTAGCTTGTTATTGGGTATGACCCGACTTGGATCATAACGTACTAGCCACATCAATAATAATATGTGTCTTGGGCAGATCGAGTCCAACAGAATAATAGGGATGCGTATGTATATGTATATGTATGTATATGACTTAGTGCTAGTGAAGACTCGAGGGCGAGTCGGGATTTAAAATAATATGTATAAGTTTGAAGCATTTAAGTAAATGAACAGTGTTTATAAAATTTTTCAAGAATAAAATAACCATACATATTAAACGAGTTGATCTCCCATGAACTTTTAATGGCAATTTGAATGGCCAAACTTAACAAGCAACATAAAGTTTGTGAATTCGCCTACCATTAGTGTTCCATGGCAATTTGTTTGCCCAATTCAAATAACGAGTAATAAACAATTGAGTTGGTCAGCCCATGAACGTGTACATGGCGTTTAACTGACCCAACTAATTAACGAATTATCAAATCAATGGAGAGCGTTACATGGGATTTAACCGACCCAACTAAATATCGAATCAACGAATCAAATATAAGTAGTTGGTGTATCTCAAACCACCCCGGAAGATACGTTCCAACCCAAAAATCAAACCGAAAATGGTATAAGAAATGGATAGTTGGAGTGCCCATGGATTTCCATGGATTTTTCACCCAACTAAGCATTTAAAATAATTTAAAAACACCATTTGGAAGTATAGCCGTTTAGCCGGTTATGTTTACCACGCAACCGTTTAGCCTATTAGGGGTACCACTTAAAGTTATGGTTGTACGAAATTTGTCATACCCCATGCTTCAAGGTGAAAGAGCATAAACAAAACACGGGAATTCTTAAGTAATTTCCCACAATAAAAGATAATCTATCAAAATAAAAGATTTAGAAAAATATTTTGAATGTGAGGCGTAACCTCGGAATTCGTGTGTGTGTGCAATTCATAAATAAGATAAGATACAATAAAATAATTAATCTAATTAAGCTGTAAACAATTAAATAGCACATAAGACAGTTTATATAAGCACGTATAGGGTTCCTAAAATTTGACTAGGACAATTTCTAACGACCTATCTTATAACCTTCAGCTCTGATACCAATCTGTAACGCCCCAACCTAAGGCGGAAATGTCGGGGCGTGATCCGATTGCTCACAGCTCGAAAATACTATCATAATATAAATGTGACAATATCTAATTAATTATTTTATTTCAATTATACACACAATATCCAAATACAATAAACAATTTAAATATACAAATATAAGCTTAAATAACGATTAACTTGATTATATCCTAAGGTCTTGTCTACATGTCCAAACTTCAATCTTCAATACAAGAAACCTGCATATGCATATAAAATGAAGTTTTTTCAACATAAAGTTGAGTGAGAATATCACAAGTTTTGACACAACAATATAAATAAGCATCACGTGATAAATGCGGTAAATATAATCAAACCATAAACAAGTATGTAGACCGTTGCCAATCGAATCGGGCGCTGGTCACTAGCGGTAACACCCACTATATGAATGATTGAATAGTAATCCCAATATACGAATGATTGAATGGTAACACAAGTAAGCAAGTAGCATGTATGTTTGATTAAATCACTCACAATAACACATATGCATTTGTTTGAATATATATATATATAGTACGAAATACAGATACATATGCATATGTCCCCAAAACGTTTAGAAAAGTTGTAAAATAGGGGAATGATAAACTCACCTTAGATTAATGAATAACGAATATAAATATGAATAAGCGAGCTAACTAATAAGCGAGTCGTCCACTATATGTCAAACGATCTAAATAATTCAGAATCTGTGATTTTAGGATATGATAATATAAATAAAAACGAACTCGTTTCCTCTAGAATCAATCCAAACGGATGTTTAGAAATCAAGTTATGTTAAATTTAAGATTTAAGCGAGTTGGTACTGACCAGAATCCGAACAGCGAGTAGGAAGTCGGGTTTTGGTTAGTAGCCTTAAAATCACGTTACGAGAATAAAAGTCTTCTGGACCGAACGTTGAATCCGACCAGAAGTATGAGAAAACTGATAGTCAAACTTGTTGACTATTTTGCCCTTTAACGAGTTTTGAACGATTTGACCAGCCAACACCCTTCAACTACCGAAAATGATTGAAGGCTATTGACTAGGGAATGTATATGAATGTTTCATATGTTTAAAACTTACCCGGAAAGTGAAAGAATCAAGAGATATGATGAGTCAAAGGTCTGTACGCATGCAAAGTCAAACGAACAAGCATTGTATCTTCAACGAATAAGCAAAACCGAAGGGTTTGGTGATTGTCAGAGGTAGGTGATGTCTAGGAGGTCTCTCTAGGGTTACGATACAGTTTTGTAGCAGAGAATTATAATGTGTTTATATAGAGATTACAAAAACGAACTATATTTGAAAGATTTATTCGTTTAAGTAACAAAATACGATTTTAATGAGAATATCGATGTAATAATTCAAAGATTTCGTAATCTATCAATAATTTAAGAATATGGACTTGTATTTTAGTTATAATCCTTTTCTTAGACCTTAATTTACCTGATTTATGCCAAATATAAGCGATTTGGATGCTAAAAACAAATTATGAAACAAAATAAGCTATTTAATGAGAAAATCTAGTACAATAACTAACAAAATTTGGCTTGGACACCAAGAAAAAAAAATTGGACTAGCTATAACATTTCTTGGAGTCTAAGTTTCGTTAATTTAATCAAAAATAGGAAAGAATTGGCAAAACTAGTCCCTGTGGTTCCCGAAAATGCGATTCTTAGCCGTTTTAAGCGATTTTAAAGGTTTCTAAGGGCTATTTGGCATAATTGAAAGTTATGAAATTATAAAATAAGTTAAACCAAGTTAAATACCAATAAATACAAGTTTTAAATAGTTCGGAAGATCCAAATTACGTTCCCGAATCCATTTAAACTTACACGAATACAAATACAAAAATCCGAGATGTTACAAGACATTAGGTCTAATTTATGAGCGATAGTACTTCTGATTGATTATCAATAATTGCATGATATTTTTTTTAACTTCGATAGAGCTTATCATCATTCCATAATTATTAATATGACAAATTACAAGGTTATAATGGTAGTTTTGCTTTGAGTTTACTGTTTTAAATTATGTTCATCAACTGTGTTATTGATTCGATTAAAACCTAAGTAGCACGGGAACGGGCACGGGACTAGGATACGGGGACGCTACGGGTATGGGAAACGAAAAAAATCAAAAATCCAAGAAACAAGTACGGCAAAAAGTTTAAAAAAAATATAATTATATTAAACAAAGTTCATATAAAAGTTTTAAAATAAGTTAAACCAAGCTAACACTTTTTAATTTTTTTATATAAAAGTTAATAAATTTTAGGGACTAAAGGCAAACAAATAAAAGATCAAGGGTTAATTTTTAAACTTATAATTATTTAACCCTAACAAACTAACATCACCCAACCTCCTTTCTTCTTCCTTCTTCTGCAGCCTCCTTTCTTTCTTCCTCTTCTTCAATGGTTATCCGGCAAAACCATATCATCGGCGCCGGACTTCAATTTTGTCCTTTGTCCTTTCAAAGGAAACGTTTCTAAAAATTTGATTAAGCAGTAGCCAAGCCCGGAGACGTTTTACAGCCTGTCCCTGATTTTCAGAATCGGCCGGAAACGTTTCGACGGCGTATCCGTCCCCAGGTTTTCCCCGGGACGGGGACTCAACCATGCCAGGCGTTTCCGTACAACATATATTAAAACTGATTTTAGAAGACTCATACAGCCAAATTGATCTAGGTTTTATTTTCAACCAAATATAAGGTAATTGTGAGATTAGAAACTTAAGTGCATTCTTTGAAAATGAACCTTTTGAAAATTGCCTAAAATGAGGAACAAGGGTAATACTTTGCAGGTTAGCCTGTCTATGTTTCTTGATAAATTTAGAGAACACATTGATTCAATTAAGCCTTTGTTTACTTATTTCCAAATTGATCAGTCTTCTAAGTCAAGGTCTATGATTTGTTTGGTTTATGATTCTGATATTTGTTAAGTTTGAGACCCACTTCTCTTTATAATTAGTCACTTTTCTGTTACCAACAAAAAAAAAGTCACTAAGCATGTATTTCAATAATGTTACCATCACTGACGCCATGTCCAATGTACCTGTGGTTCTCTAACCATGCAGTAACAACCCTTGGAAAATATTGCAATGAGCTAAGCTGAGCTGATCAAAACTCACGGCTACAAAAAGCCAAATACGGCACTTGTATACCATGAATGACCACATGAACATGCAACACAAACACAACATGGCACATACTCGGCACACAGCAACGCACGGGTACGATTGCTAGTTTAGATTAAATAACATTAATACAACTAACCACAAAACTATCTAAACATTTTTTTAATTGCATTATTTAAAGTCTTGTATTTTATTAAATCGTAATAACTAACTACTTTATAAAAAACCTCCAAAGAACTAATTTATTTTATAAACCCCTCCATTAACGTTTTGTAAAAATCTCACCACTTTAGTTAATCGTTTTCCAAGGCCTTTTTTCTCTTTTTGTTTTTTTTTCAGAACACCAAAAATTTATTTCCATGTAAAATCTCCCTAATCTTGTATTTGCATGGGTTTGAACCCACTATATCTATTTTGAAATGATATACACCATACCACTATATCATTAGATTATGGATTTGCCAATGCTCTCTAATCTCTCTTTTATAAAAACTACACTCCCGGTCAAACTACCATTATCTATTATATAAATTATCATATTTTTGAAACTACTATCATGTTCTAATATTAAACTTATTTTGAAAGTTAAGCATCAAAGTAATCTAATAACTAATAAATTAATATGAATTATTGTGAATAATTGAATACGGAGCATGAAACTATCTATATTAAGACACGTAAGACATACTTAATAATAAATAATTATAACAAATATAATTTATTGGACCATACGTAGTGGATGGAGGGGGAAGTGCCCCCTCCTTTAATTCTATTGGTTCTCAGCTCAAATGGCTTGAGGAACCGCCCGAATTTCAGATATGGGAATGCAGCGACTCAGTCAAATCCTAACTTTCAGGTTCCGGTCAAAACCGACAGCAAAGTGATTATCGCCAAAATGGTTATCAGCATAATTCATATAATCAGAACAACAGTTGGAAGTATAACAGAGACAGTTACTGGGGAAACAATTCGTCAGGGCCAACAGAAGGGGTCCTCAGGTAATAATGATGACGTTGTGCACTCGAAGTTGGATGCATTGTTGAAGATTATGACAGATGCACATAAAGATACTCAAAACATTTTGAGTTGAGAGATAAATCTTCAGAATACATGGGGAAATAGATAGGTCAATTAGCCTTTACAGAAGAATGGAGGTCAACTTCCAAGTGACACCACAACCAACACACAAAATTCTACCCAAGCTTCAAGAAGGGAACAATATGCACATCAATGAGGCAAGTCTTTTACCTCATTTTAAAATTTCTAGTGTTGAAATTGATTCACCGTCACAATTTGTTGAGGGGTTTATGGAATATGTTAGTGATGAGAGTAATTGTGCTGGTCAAAATGAAACAATTTTCCAAATTATTTTAGAATTGAAAACAAATGAAACATCTTTTTTGTGAAAATTGTTCTTGTAATAAATATTTAAATGGTATATTGACCAACATAAGAGATGAGGAGGTGGAGAACAATACCACCCAAGTAAACTTTAAGACCCCGGAGTGCCACTTTTATCAATCCAGATTAGGGAATTTAAAACTGATCGGGCACTTCTAGGTCTTGGAGCATGTGTTATTATCATGCTCGGTAGTTTGTATGATGAGCATGAATTTGGCCCGTTAGAAAAAGTAAACACCATTGTTGTGTTAGCGGACCAAACTCATACACTTCCACGGGGTATGGTAACTAATGTAATGGTTCGTGTCGAGGAATTCTGCTACCCAGTTGACTTTCTTGTACTTGACTATGCTAAACGTGTGAATAATACACAATCTACAGTCTTATTGGGCAGGCCATTCCTTGCCACAGCATACACGGTGACTGATTGTGCTATAGGAGTATTGGGAATCAAATGTGGAAACCGTGACAAATGGTTATCATTGTTTGAAAATGCTACTAACCCTCTTGTTGACAAGGAAACCCTGAAGGTTGATTTTGTTAACAAGTGTGTGTCCTTGAGCAAGGATCACACAAAAGAGGAATGTTTTGTGACAGACAGGTGTAAGAGAAAAGGTAGCATGGAGGTGAAAGGCTGGAATGAGATGATGAATGAAGCTGGAGGTGGCGAGGAAGTAATAACAAGGAAAGGGAAGAAGACAAGAAAGAAAGAAAGAAAGAAAGAAAGAGGTAAAAGAAACCACTTGAATGAAATGACAGTTGGTGGTTGGAAATGCTTGGACTAGATCCTAGCTTACATGAAGACTAGAAGCAATGGCTTGAAGAAGAGCGTGCTTATAACGAGAAGGCTGCACGGGAGCAGGCCAGCCTCTCACCTTGAATGTCATAAAAGTTTAGAAAGGGTGATAATTGTACATTTTGTATATTTTTAGTTACATTTTTTTTAGTTTGCATATTACTAATCGTATTTTAAGCGTACCATCATAGCAAAGCTAAGTGTGGGGACACTGTATGGGAAAATTTGGGATTTTGATGTATTCGATAAAGAGAAAACGACGTTTCAGTTAAGCTACCCAGAGTGCTTTCCTATTCTTTTTGCCGTGGTTAATCCAACTATGTGTATATTTTTTTTGTATTTGGAAATTTGTGGGTGTGGTTTAAGGGATTGCTACATACGTTAAATGAACCATGATTCCTACGAAAATGAGTTAGCTCTTTCAACATATTTAACTCGTTTAACAAAATTTATCATGAAACTAAATAATCCGGCTTGGTAAATCAGTTTAAAAAAAAAATCTATTAAAAAGTGTTTTGCAAAATTCTTAAAAAACCTACGTCTGAATCACAATGAGAAGATTTCTTTTACACATCTTAAGATTTTCAAGATTAATTGTAGACTTTGTAGAAGAGTAGTTCACGAGCCATGTTTAGCACCGCATAAACATCTATATTAGATTATTTCGGTTTCATAGTTTATTTTGTTGTTTAGTTAGAGTAAGGTGCCATCTTCGGCCTTGTGGTTTAGTAAATAATGTGAATTTAGTCCAAAAAGTTTATTTTTTCATATCATCTACGTTTCCAATTCTTGCCAATTACACCCAAATCACTAGCCCCGTTAAATTTAATCCTTAAGTTAGAGATAGACATGTCTTCTAACTCTTTCTTTATTTTATGAGTAAAGTGTCAAAATCATCCCTGAGGTTTGGTTACATATGTGAATTTCGTCCAAAAATATTTTTTTCCTAATTAGACCCTCGATTTTTCCCAACCATTGCCAATTTTGTTTGTTAACTCGGTCTAAATTCAACGTTAACTCAGTGGTGCTACTATCCTTTTACATGTTTGCTTACATTATTATTATTATTATTATTATTATTATTATTATTGAGTTAAGTTATTTGAATTGAACCAAGGTATACTCGGCTCAATTCAAATCGAATCGAGTTAAGTTACTCTTGGCTCGATTCAATTTGAATCGAACCGAGTTATACTTGGGTCGATTCAATTTGAAACGAACCGAGTTAGACTTGGCTCGATTCAAATTGAATCGAACCGAGTCTAACAACTCGACTCAATTCAATTTACTTAGCTAGCTACTGATTTTTGTAACCCGACCTATTTTAACCACTTGACTCGTTTCATCCATCTGTTTTATCTTCTATAACATTATATCAAGTTTCCTTTACTCAATTCATTTCATATTACTTGATATTTTTAATTTTTTATTTTTCTTCTAGTTAAGTGTTAATTTTATTTTATTTTACTTCCTGATTTTTATTTTCCTTTTATTAAAGTTTAGCTTCTTGTTTATCTAATGATTGATGATGATGTTTTTGCAGCAACACAACAAGTACTGTCCACTTGATCTTCCTCGTAAACGGAAACAACGAGTGTTCGTGTCAATGATTAAAGGTTTGAGGGAATGATGCATGCCATATCGAAAAACCCAATGATACATGCTAATTCGATTGAGGAGTTTTGGGTAAATGCAAAAGTGGTTAAAGACGGGAATACAATATCATCGGAGGTGGCCGGTAAAAGGTAACCGAAGATGTCGCCAGACGAGTGTTAAACATCAAGGACGCTTCTGACCACTTCTTTGGGCGACCAAACAAACAAGATCTTCAACCGTTTCCTGATGCCATCGGTTATGATGCGAAATGGTCTAATTGTGAGAGACGTTATCTGCCACCATATTGGAAGTACTTGTTTCATATCATAGCAAACTGTGTGTTAGAACCAAAAGGTGGGGTTGATTAGTTGAAGCTTGAATTGGTTGGGGTAATGGCTTACCTCACGAACAAGACACAATTCAACTATTCACATTTGATCTTCTCGTTCATGCATGCAAACGTTCTGGCAGAAAAGCCTTGGATGATGTATCCAAGGTTCAAGCAACTGATACTAGATGTTTTGATTCCACAGTTGCCGAAACCAGCTGACGAGGTATACCGTGCAAAGGTGGTCCAACATACAGTGTTTAAAGCGTTGATGGAACCACCGGAAAGAAGAGGATACATGTCACATCCCGACTTAGGGTTTAGGCGTGTGACCCATAGTTGGTACCTGTTTTGTAAATATATCAGAGTTGCGGGTTATTTAGCGGAAGACTTTGGTTAAAATAAAAATATAAAATATTAATTTATTTTGAAAACTTCTTGGATAATAAATACCCAAGTGTTTGATTTACATACCTCGTTTGATCTTGTTTCAATATTTTAATAATTAAAACTGAGCCATCTCCATAAATGAGTATCTAACTCCATGAGTGACTCTTATTCCTTGCTATCTGTACTATACTTGCTTTCCTGTAATGTGGGGAAAAAATACGTTAGCGATATGCTAGTGAATCATTGACTTTAAAAACATTTATTAAATCTTTGATTGACAAGATAGTTTTCTTGAACAAACTCAGCAGAAACGTTTCTTATTTCTAGGAACTTGTGCCACTTGTCGTACACACACAATTATAGTTCTCTGGGAACTGATGCCCATTTGGAGAACTTTTGTTATGTCTGCTAGCCTGCGGCCACGTAGCCTTGATTTATAGGCTAGACAGATATGTTTGGAAAGCCCACGTAGCCGTAATGTGGGGAAAAAATAACTCAATGTCGGTTTATTTATTTTGTCTTTCGCGTAGTGCGAAGATTTTACGTCATATCCGTTCGCGTAGCGCGAACGAAGGAAATTCAGAATTTAGTCTTTTGGTCCTTGTACTTTCCAAAAATACTAAAGCGGCCCTTATGCGGCTCACGGCGATACGAGCGTGCGAAGTGCAAAGTGCGCCATCAAAGCGTTACATAAGAATATTACTATGGAAAATTTCTTCCTTATAAAGAGATTCTATTTTCTTCCCTCTTTCCATATGGGATGAAAGTTCTCTTTTTTATTTAAACCCATGTGGAATGCTTCCACTTGTTCCATCTTTTCATATGGAATGGAATTTTCACTTTTCCTTAAGATAATATGCCTTATTTTTCTTATCTCATTTCTTTCCCATTACCTGTCTTAAAGAAATTTTAAATCGCACATCTTCCAAAATTGTCATTTTTAGCCCAAAATAATTATGGGATTTTCCTGGTAGTTACAATGCAGGTATAGAGGTGTTGTTTCGGGCATTAAGTTCAGTTTGTTTGCTGAGACCGAACACGTTAGTGAAGACACGATTAAAGGTGATGGCGATAGTAGTGGTAATGAGTTTGATGCTGAGGATACTGATACAGACACCGAGGTTGAGGATGAACATCAGATGAAGAGAAGACATGAAACGAAAAGGATGGCTGTCAGCAAGCCTTTTGCTGGAGGTCCTTTATAAGCAATTGAGGAGGAAGAACAATGATGTGTTGTAAAACACTCGTATTTTCCGCACGTTTTATCTACGTATTATATTATATTTTATATGTTTTAACTCGTTTTAGATAGGTTTTACGTACATTTATTAATCTTGTAGGTTTTGGGTAAAAGAAAGGTAAAAACCGGGACTTTTCGAGCATTCTATGAGCCTTTTACGCATACAAGTTCAAGACAAAGCTCAAGGCCCGACCCGTATGCGAGGCCCAAATACTATTATAATATTATAATATAAAGAATTTAAAAACCCTAGAGCTGCTGGACAGCAGCCGAACAGCAGCAGCAGCAGGGGAGAAAAAAAGAAAAAAAGTTTTTTCGGCTAGGTTTTGAAGGTTGTGGCGGCTAGGGAAGGAAGAAGACACAAGAGCCAAGCCTCGGGATTGAATCCCCATCGTTTTTGACAGCAAGAACAGCCCCGGAAACATCCATATCCTTATATCTTTTTCATTGTTCATACACTTTGATTTTCTTGTTTAATTGTTGATTTGTTTTGCAATTGATTGAGAGATTGAATTGTTATTGATTATTGTTGATCATTGGATGATTGTTAAGATGTTTGGTATGGGATTAATGATGTGTTTGCTGCTGTCCAAAAATGATTCTCGGCTAAACTTGTTAGTTCTACCTAGGAATGATGATTCTTGTTAGTGTTTGATAGGTTTATGGATTGTTTGATTGATAGACTTGAATTGTTATTGTAAAGTTTGATTTAGACATGAAATAGGTTGTGTTTAAGGGCTGGAAATTTTGGTGATTCATTGCATAAACCCCGTGTGTCGGTTGATTAGTTTTGTATTGATTGATCGGTGCATTGTTTGATTCTAGACTTGGTGTTTAGGGTTTGTTTGCGGTAGGTACCACCGTAGGGTTTTGTTGCATGATTAATTGGATTAAGTACATCGGTTAAACACCTTTCTTGAGACCGAGAGTTGATAGGAAGTTAGGGTTGTCTCATTGCCTTTGCATGCTAGAATAAGGATTGCGCGAGAGCGAGTTCATTTCTTGTCAGGTTTAGGTGTTTGAGCGACTAGTTGATCTATTTTGGTTTAAGTTGAATTGTTCCTCTATCCTTGGTTGTGTAGTATTCATTGCCATTAGGGTCGAGTGTTGGTGAGACCGAGAGGTGATCCTTCATTAGAACACGTTAGCAATTGTTTCCCGGTTTGGTCGTTTTAGGCGATTTTGAGTAGTTTAGGCTTGTTGAGTGAGACCGAGAGGTAATCCAGTGAGCCCGAGCGATCCTTAGTCATGTCATCTTTAGGGACCGGTGTCTATATATCATTCAATCCATTAGCTTGTTAGACCTACAATTTGATTCAGACCTAGGTAGACGTTTTCTCCATCCTAAGTTAACACAGTTAGTTTTCCGTTAAGTTTTCTATTTTTGGTAAGTTTTGTTAGTTAATCCAGTTAGTTCAGTTAAGTTAAAAGAAATCAAAAATCAATATAATATTATTTTAAGGTAGGTCTTGTCTAGGGTTAGTGATCTTTAGCGTTCTAACGTGTCCACGTGTTCGATACTCGGACTTCCTAAGTCTACACTACTTGCGATCGGTACACTTGCCGGTTGTGTGTGGTTTTAGGATTTTCGTTTTAATATTAAAGCTTAGTTGTGAGGGTCATTATTATAGGGTTATTAGACACACATCAAACAACCACCCGAGCCGCCACTTAAACATTTGAAAGGTGTCAAACCCAGAACCCTGTCTCTACAAAGATGCCTTCATTCAAGGTAATCTTTGCACCTTCCACCTTAAATCTAACCCAACCTACCCAGAAAATCACACCTCCCCATAAGTCCATAACCACCTCACCCACCTCACTGACCCAAACCATAGCCACCAAAAAGGGCAAACAACCCAAAACCAAAACCCAAACCAAGACCAAAGCCAAATCCAAACATACAGTTAGAAATCTTCAAGATGAACCAATTACCTCACCTGACATCTCACCTGAAAGACAAACCAAACCACCTCCCTTCCCGAAATAGAAGAGCCCATATCTACTCAACCTACCCAAACCTCACCCATTCAACAACTAATCCAATCACCTCCCACAATAACCTCACCCTTAGGATCACCAGCCTTCACCTCCCCACTAAGACAACCAACCTACTTGTCCCAAACCTTTATTTCATCAAACTTCCCCGCATAAGTAACCTCTCCTATAACCCAAACCATCACTGAACCAATCACCCTACCTTTAGCCCTTACTACAACACCCCAAACTGAAGCCTCACCCATACCAATTCAACCTCAAACCTTAACCTTGCCTATCCAAATCTAAACCCAGCCAACCCAATCAATAACCCCACTAGCCGTTACCCAAATACCTAGAATCATAACCCCTTGACAGGTGGAAGGTATTTAAAACCTCCAGTGTACACCGATCCCATTCTTGAAAGGATTGAGGCACCGGAGGCTTCAAATGAAAAGCGTGCAAAACGGGAGTTGTTAATGATTGAGTTTGTTCGGGATCAAAGGAAGAAAGAGGCGGAGCTTGTGAATAGAGTTGAAAATCTGGAAAACGAGCGGGAAAAGGATAAAGGGCTAATTGAGAGCCAAAGCTTGTGGCTTGAGACTCTGTAGAGTCGGATAGTCAGTCAACAACAACTATTAACTGATCAGTCCCTGTTACATGCTCAACAATGATGTGTTGTAAAACACCCTTATTTTCCGCACCTTTTATCTATGTTTTTATATTGTATTTAATGTAATTTAACTTATATTATCTAGGTTTTACATACACGCCTACAACGACAACAACGGAATAATTTCTTCTGCCGATGTATTACGCAGGAAGAGGTGAGGAATGCACTAAGGAGGATGGGAAGGGCTAAGGCAGTTGGCCCAGACAACATACCTATCGAGGTGTGGAAGTGCCTAGGGGAGGAAGGAGTTTGGTGGTTAACTACTCTATTCAATAGTATCTTCAAGTCCGGTAAGATGCCAGACCAATGGAGGAGCAGCGTCGTAGTACCTATTTATAAGAATAAAGGAGACACCCAATGTTGTGGGAACGACAGAGGCATCAAACTACTAAGTCATACTATGAAGCTATGGGAAAGAGTTATAGAGACTAGAATTAGACGGGAAACCCAGGTTACAGTGAACCAATTTGGTTTCATGCCGGGGCGGTCGACTACAGAGGCAATACACCTTCTACGAAGACTCATGGAAAAGTATAGGGAGAAGAAGCGTGATCTACATATGGTGTTCATTGACCTAGAAAAGGCGTACGACAATGTGTCACGTCGACTGCTTTGGGATAGCGTTGAGAGCAGAGGGGTCCCATGGAAATATATAAAGATGATTATGGACATATGCCAACACTACAACAAGTGTCCACGCGCCCTTGGGGGATACTAACTTATTCCCGGTAGAGGTAGGCCTTCATCAGGGCTCAGCACTGAGCCCTTTCCTTTTCGTAATAATCTTGGACGAGTTGTCAAAGTCAATTCAGGAGACAGTCCCTTGATGCATGATGTTCACAGATGATATTGTCTTAGTGGCCGAGAGAAAACAAGATCTGAACATGAGGTTAGAAGAGTGGCGAGCAGCTCTGGAAAATAAAGGTTTAAGGATTAGTCGCTCAAAGACCGAGTATCTCCATTGTAAATTTAGCGGGATAATTGATGATGAGGAGATCTAGATCACCATCGAAAACCAAGTGGTTCCGCGGGTAACAAATTCAAATATCTAGGATCGTTTGTCCAGAGTGACGGGGAAATAGATAGTGACGTGGCCCACCGTGTCCAAGTTGGATGGAGTAAATGGAGGGCAGCTACAGGAGTTTTGTGCGACAAGAGATTCCCAAACAGGCTAAAGGGTAAATTCTATAGGGTCGCGGTTAGACCAGCGATGTTATATGGAACAGACTGCTAGGCCATCAAGAAGTCACATGCGCGTAAGCTAGAGGTTGCAGAAATGAGAATGTTAAGGTGGATGTGTGGGCACACACGATTGGACCGGATAAGAAATAATGTTTTTCGAGAGAGATTAGGGGTTGTTAAAATTTTAGATAAGATAAGAGAGGGGAGATTGAGATAGTTTGGACATGTTAAGAGAAGAGAGACGACGACTCCTGTCCGATCTGTAGAAACTATTAGTATAGAGGGGAGGAGGGATAGAGGACGTCCCAAATTAACTTGGCCTGAGAGAATTAAGCATGATTTGCTAGATTTGCACCTCTCCGAGGACATGGTTGAGGATAGGAATTCTTGGAGACACAGGATTAAGACTAAGGACTTTTAGGAGAAATGTAGAGTTTTGATTCTATTTCTATCATAGGGGGCATTTCTTCACCTTATTTCGAGTGAAAAATGATATATTACTATAATACCCTAACCTCAAATTATTATTAATAACACATATTTAGTATTAAGAGCTAATATCACTATTATTAATTTTCCATATTTAGTATCAGTATCATTACTAAAATCACTATTAATGATCTATTCATTACTAATATCACTATTATTATTATTGATCTCATGCAAATGGTTTTTGAGCCGGGGGTCTCTCTGGAAGCAACCTCTCTATCCCTTGGGATGGAGGTACGGTTTGCCTACATCCCACCCTCCCTAGACTGCTAACAGTTTTGCTATTGGTGGGATTTATACTGGGTATGGTTGTTGTTGTATTTATCTTGTAGGTTTCGGGTTAAAGGAAGAAACACCGAGCTTCTTGAGCAGTTTAAAGGTCTTTTACGCATACGTTTTCAAGTAAAACTCAAAGCTCGGCCCATATGCATCATGGACAAGCCCAAGCCCAACATTATATTATAACATAAAAAAGAAAAAAAAAACCCTAAGCTACACCTTAGTTCCAATAGGACCAGTGGCAGGCAAAAAGAAAAGAGAAAACTAGGGTTCTAAGGAGTGTGGCGGCTAAGAAAGGAAGAAGAAGCAAGAACCAAGACTCGGAATCATTCACCATCATTTTTCACAGCCAAGTGCAGCCCCGAAACATCTCCATATCCTTTCTTTTTAAACATTGTTCAACAACTTTCTTATTCTTGCTTAATTGTTAACTAGTTTTGCAATTGATTTAGAGATTGAATTGTTTATGATTAGGATTGATAGTTGAATTATTTTTAAGATGATTGGAATGAGTTATATGATGTGTTTATTGAGTATAAATGGCTGTCCAAATATGATTAGAGGCTAAACTTTTCGGTTCTACCTAGGAATGATGATAATTGCTAGTGTTTGATGAGTTTTATGGATTGTTTGATTAATAGACTTTAATTGTTATTGTAAAGTTTGATTTAGACATGAAATAGGTTGTGTTTAAGGGCTGGAAATTTTGGTAATTCATTGCTTAAACCTCTTGCGTTGGTTGATTAGTTTTGTATTTATTGATCGGTGCTTGTTTGATTCTAGACTTGATGTTTAGGGTTTGTTTGTAGTAGGAACAACCGTAGGGTTTTGTTGCATGAATTTGTGGTTAAAGTACAGTGGTTAGACACCTTCTTAGAGACCGAGAAGTGATAAGAAGTTAGGTTCGTCGCATTACCTTTGCATGCTAGAATATGGATTGCGCAAGAGCAAGTTTGTTTCTTGTCCAGTTTAGGTGTTTTGAGCGACTAGTTGATCTATTTGGTTTAAGTTGAATTGTTCCTCTATCCTTGGTTGTGTAGTATTCATTACCATTAGGGTCGAGTGTTGGTGAGACCGAGAGGTGAGTCAACATTAGAACACGTTAACGATTGTTTCCCTGTTTGGTTGTTTTAGCCGATTTTGAGTAGTTTAGGCTTGTTGAGTGCGACCAAGAGGTAATCCAGTGAGCCCGAGCGATCCTTAGTTGTGTCATCGTTAGGAGCCGGTGTGTTTATATCATCCAATCCATTTACTTGTTAGGCCTACAGTTTGATTCAGACCTAGGTAGACATTTTTCTTTATCCGAAGTTAACGCAGTTAGTTCCCTGTTAAGTTTTCTATTTTTGGTAACTTTTGTCAGTCAGTCCAGTTAGTCCGGTTAAGTCATTAAAAATCAAAAATCAATTTAATATTATTCTTAGGTAGGTCTTGTCTAGGGTTAGTGATCGTTAGCGTCCTTACGTGTCTTCGTGTTCGATACTCGGACTTCCTAGGTTTATACTACTTGCGACCGGTACACTTGCCGGTTGTGTGTGGTTAGGATTTTCGTTTTAAAATTAAAGCTTAGTTGTCAGGGTCATTCATTGTTATAGGGTTATCCGACGTACACCAAGTTTTTGGCGCCGTTGCTGGGGACACGGTTTTAGGCGTTTTGAGAGCGATCCGAGTTAGGACTTACCTTGTGTGCTACTTGTAATTATTTTTGTTTTGTTTATTTATTAGGATATTTGGCTTCTTTTATTGATTTGTGTAGTTGTATGCGACAGACTCGATCTCGTGGACCACCCGACACCGAATCATTTCCCGAGCCTGAGAGAAAGTTTCATGAGAGACGTCGCGTCGTTTCACCATCATCTACTTCATCATCCGTTGTTAGTTTAACCTCTTCTCCTACGTTTTCCGACTTTGACGATAGGGATAGGATCATGGGCGACAATCCACCACCGAGGAGGAAAGTTGCAGACTGGGCCCGTCCGGCCAATGCTGGCGCGAGATCCAGCATTGCACCACCCGCCGTTGGAGTTAACGTGAACTGGCAGATTCCGACGAACATTCTGAATACCATTTCTCATTTTGCTCAGTTCCACGGGTTACTTCACGAAAACCCACATCATCATCTCACTCGTATCGCATGTATCTGCGACACCTTCCATCTTGCTGGCGTATCCGAAGACGCCGTCAAACTCCGCGTCTTTCTGTTTTCACTCATCGATAAAGCGAGTATGTGGCTCGAGTCCCTCCCACAGGGCTCTATAGCTACTTGGGCTGCCATGCAGACCCAATTTCTTGAGAAATACGATCCTCCGGCTATGGCCGCTCGTTTGCATAATCAGATTCATTCTTTTCAGATGGAGGACACCGAGAGTTTCTAAGAGGCATGGGAGCGTTTCAAAAATCTGTTAGCGTTGGGCCCGAACCACGGCTTGTAGGATTGGGTGATTGTCGAGAAGTTTAATAATGGAGTGACATATGTGACGCAAAACATGCCTGACACGGCGGCGGAAGGAAATTTGCTGACGACGAAGGACCCGGATGAGTGCATCGCTTTGTTTAACTGGTTAGCTATGAGTGGATACCAGCGACCACCCGCCAAGGGAGGTAAGACCGTCGACTGCATATCACGCGGCATGCATTCGGTGGATACGACCACTGCACTCACGGCACAGGTAGAGGCATTAGCGCAGATTGTGAAGGACTTGCAGACGAAGAGTAGGTTGTGCGAGATATGCAGAGGAGGGCATGATACCGTTCAGTGCCCAGTCAGTTCGCAGGAGGAGGCCGTAGACTATATAGGAAATCCAAACCGAAATCAAAATTCTTTCAATTCTTATAACTCAGGATGGAGAGGCAATCAGAACTCCAACTGGAGGAGCGGCAATCAGTCCGGTTTTCAGCAGCGTCAGAGTCTGTTCCAGGATGCGGGTGAAGGAGCGAGCAGTGGGAGAAGAAGCCCACTTTAGAAAAGATGATGGCGCAGCAGACGCAGATGTTGTCACAGCTTATGACACGAGAAGACTCCCGACATAAAGAGACCCAGGAGAAGTTTCGGGAGCACGAGTCTTTCATGAGGAATCAGGGAGTGTCGATTCAGAGTCTTGAGCGGCAGATGGGAGAGATAGCGAGTCAGTTGAACGAGAGGCCGCAGGGTACGCTACCGAGTAATACCGAGCAGAACCCGAAGGGATTCGCGAAAGCTGTGACGACGAGGAGCAGTGCAGGGGTACGAGGTGAGCCCATGATTCAGCAGAGGTCTAGAGGAGGAGGAGTCAAGGAGCCTGCAGTTGATGATAGAGAGGAGCAGGTGGATGAGGAGATTCAGATGAAGTCTCCGCCGACCCAGGTGCATCAGAGGAGCAGCCCAGGGAGTTCAGCACAGGCCGAGAGACAGTAGTTACCGAGCGAGCCACCGAGAGTCTACAAACCTAGAGTGCCATATCCCAGGAGACTCCGCAGAGATAGAGATGAGGAGCAGAACTCTAAATTCCTTGATCTTTTGAAGCAGCTTCACCTTAATATTCCATTCCTTGAAGCACTGACTCAGATGCCGAAACATGCGAGTTCCTTAAGGATATTCTTTTGAATAAGGAGAAGTTAGCTGAGGTAGCTTCTATCCCTTTGAGTGCTAGTTGTTCTACGGTCTTACAGAGGAAGTTACCTGACAAGATGTCCGATCCAGGAAGTTTCACGATTCCCTGCATCTTGAGTGATGATACGGCTATTCATGCGCTGACTGATCTCGGTGCCAGTATTAATCTCATGTCGTATTCCGTGTATCGCAAGCTGGGTTTAGACGAACCAAGGCCTACCAGGATGAGTATCCAGCTTGCTGATCGTTCTGTGAAATACCCTCGAGGGGTGGTCGAGAACATGCTTGTTCGTGTCGACAAGTTCATCTTCCCGGTGGACTTTGTCATTCTAGACATGAACGATGATGATAGTGTACCGCTTATTTTAGGCCGACCATTCCTTGCCACTACACAGGCACTGATCGACGTCTGTGAGGGTAAGTTTATCTTGAGAGTTGGGGATGAGAACGTCACCTTTGACGTTCGACAGTCACTTAAACACCCCAAGTCTGCTGATGACTCCCTGTACTTTATCGATAATATCATGGAGCATTTAGGGAGTTTTTCAGTGAGATTTGTGGAGGATCTGCCTCCGACACTCAGATTCTCGATAGGGACCCTCCGGAGATTGAGATCGTTACCATGACCGATCAGTCAACGGAAGATGACACCGAGTCACATACCCCTGAGTCTGAAGTGTCTGCTGGGATCGTACGAGACGATCCGATGGACCGACCTTCTGTCGAGAGCCCCCCTCCTTCCATAGAGCTTAAGGATTTGCCCGCCCATTTGGAGTATGCGTTTTTGGACGAGGAGAGGAAGTTGCCGGTTATTATTGCATCTGCTTTGAAGGAGGTCGAGAGAGAGAGATTGTTGAGGGTGCTGAGAGAGCACAAGGAGGCCATTGCATGGAAGATTATCGACATTAAGGGTATCAAACCCTTCGTTCTGCACTCATAAAATCCTCATGGAGGATAATTTTAGGACTGTCGTTCAGCCGCAGCGGCGGCTTAATCCGAAGATGCAGGAGGTCGTGAAGAAGGAGATTATCAAACTCCTTGATGAGGGGATCATTTTCCCCATTTCTGATAGTTCGTGGGTTAGTCCAGTCCAAGTGGTTCCTAAAACGGGTGGCATGAATGTCGTCACCAATGAGAGGAACGAGCTCATTCCCACTAGGACTGTGACCGGTTCGAGAGTCTGCATTGATTACTGCAGACTGAATGATGCCATGAGGAAAGACCACTTTTCTTTACCTTTCATTGATCAGATGCTGGAGCGTTTGGCAGGTCAGCAGTACTACTGCTTCTTGGATGGTTTCTCCGGGTACTTTCAGATTCCGATTGCTTCCTATGACTAGGTGAAAACCACGTTTACCTGCCCATACGGCACGTTTGCCTATACACGTATGCCGTTCGGACTGTGTAACGCTCCAGCCACATTTCAGAGGTGCATGGTGCCTATATTTCATGACATGATCGAGGACTCCATGGAGGTGTTCATGGATGATTTTTCTGTGTTTGAGAGCTCTTTCTATCAGTGTCTCTCCAACCTTGAGAGGATGTTGGCCCGATGCGTTGACACCAACCTAGTCCTTAACTGGGAGAAGTGTCACTTCATGGTACGCAAGGGCATTGTTTTGGGGCATCGTATTTCGAGTGCGGGATAGAGGTCGACCGAGCGAAGGTCGAGACCATTTTTAATCTTCCCCCACCCACTTCTGTGAGATCCATTCGGAGTTTTCTAGGTCACGCTGGGTTCTATCGCCGGTTCATTAAAGATTTTTCCAAGATCGCGAGACCCATAACCAAACTTCTGGAGAAGGATGCCCCATTTGTGTTTTCTGAGCAGTGTATCGAGGCGTTGGTCTTTTAAAAGACAAGCTCGTTAACGCCCCGATCATGATTGCTCCCGACTGGTCGCTTCCTTTTGAATTGATGTGTGATGCGAGCGACTTCGCAGTCGGAGCGGTTCTTGGACAACGGAAGGATAAACACTTCCATCTGATTTACTATGCTAGCCGGACCTTGAATGGTGCACAGGAGAGTTACACCACCACCGAGAAGGAGCTTTTAGCTGTGGTGTTTGCGTTCAATAAATTTAGGTCCTATCTTGTTCTGTCCAAGACAATTGTGTACATGGATCAGTCTGCCATTCGTTATCTCTTTAACAAACAGGATGCTAAGCCACACCTTATCCGATGGATCCTGTTGCTTCAAGAGTTTGATATTGAAATCCGTGATAAAAAGGGGGCCGAGAATGTGGCGGCCGATCATCTTTCGCGTCTTAGGGAGCTGAGTTAAGAGAGCCAGGGGTCAGGATTAATGACCACTTTCCGACAGAGAGTCTCATGTTTGTTTCAGCTCAGGATGAGGGTTTTCCATGGTTCACCGACTTCGCGAACTATCTTGCAGACGGGTACTACCCGAAGATGTCTTACCAGCAAAAGAAGAAATTCTTTGCTGATGTTAAGTTTTACCTTTGGGACGACCCGTATCTCTTTTGTATAGGTGCTGACCAGTTGATCAGGAGGTGTGTTGACGTTAAGGAGGGATGGCAGATTCTGAGCCATTGCCATGTTGGACCGACAGGAGGTCACCATGGTGCGAGTTTGACAACGAAGAAGGTATTTGATTTCAGTTTTTATTGGCCTTCGATCTGTAAGGATGCGCACGCGTTTGTGGGGAGTTGTGATCGTTGCCAGCGTGTCGGCAACATCTCATCACGAAATAAAATGCCCCAAAATGCTATTCAGGTTTGTGAGGTTTTCGATGTTTGGGGCATTGATTTCATGGGACCGTTTCCATTCTCGCGTGGGAACAAGTACATACTCGTGGCGGTTGATTATGTTTCGAAGTGGGTCGAGGCCAAGGCCTTACCCATGAATGATGCCCAAGTTGTAGTCCGTTTTCTCAAGAGCCTCTTTGCTCGTTTTAGTGTCCCGAAGGCATTGATCAGTGACAGAGGTACTCACTTCTGCAATGCGCAGATGGAGAAGGCGTTGCGACGCTATGGGGTCACCCATCGGCTTGCGACTACCTACCACCCATAGACTAGTGGGCAGGTGGAAGTGAGTAATCGGGGGATCAAACGGATTCTTGAGAAAACGGTTGGTTCAAATCGTCGGGATTGGTCCGACAAGTTGGATGATGCGTTGTGGGCCTTTCGTACAGCCTACAAAACTCCGACTGGTTCCACACTGTTTCGGATGATCTATGGGAAGGCCTGCCACCTGCCTGTTGAGTTGGAGCACCGTGCTTCGTGGGCCTTACAAAGGGTCAATTTTGATATGTCTGCCGCAGAGAGCACTCGTTTCCACCAGTTGCATGAGTTAGAGGAGCTGAGAGATCACACTTACGCGCAGTCATTTAGGTATAAGGAGCGGAGGAAGGAACTGCATGATAAGAAGTTGAAGGGGAACAAGCAGTTCAAGTGTGGGGATCTGGTCTTACTGTATAATTCCCGGTTGAGGTTATTCCTGAGAAAGTTGAGATCCCGATGGTCGGGACGATTCATGGTCACTGAGGTTTTCCCGTATGGCGCTGTCGAGATAGAGGATAAAGGCGGGATATTTAAGGTGAACGGTCATAGACTGAAGCACTACATTGGCGAGCCAATGGCTGATCAGACTGTTGAGGTATTCTACCTTGACTTGCTCACCGAGACGTAGACGTGCTGGATGCATCACTCGGGAGACTGCCCGATTTGTAGAGTTTGTATTTCTGTTTTTTGTTGTGCTATCTGTTTATCTTTTTTTGTCTATTTCAGGATGTTCCAAAATGAAACCGCTAGTACTCAATCTCCATTCGAGTCGTTCGATTTAAGGGGTGTTCCTTGATTAAAAAAAATAAAATAAAAATTTTTAAAAATCATAAAAACCAAAAACACAAAAATACGTTTATTTCTTTATGTTTTTATTCTCTGTTGTACGCCGCTACATGCGAGCAAATTTGAGCTTTTGCAGGTTATATTATGCGCATGGTAGCTACGATGGCGTTTTGGAACTGGTTCTCGTGAGGTTGCGGCCGCGAATGAAATGCTATACGGTCGCTTGGATGCTACTTAGCTTTTGAAGATTCTGCACACAAACCAGGGGAGTAACACGTTCTTTGTTTTATTCTTGTATATTATATTTTTACTTTTGTTTTATTTTTATTTTATTTATTTTCCTTGTTCTCATCGAGGACGATTTTGTTCTAAGTGTGGGGATGAGATTTATTTTACTTAGTTGTAGAAAAATTTTCCCAAAAAAAATTGAAAAATTTGAAAAATTGTCCCTTGAAACTTGTTTTTCTGCGTTAAACAGGAAATTATATTATTACCGGGTAGTGTTTGTTTTATAAATTCTTGGTGCTTTCAATATATATATATATAAGAACAGTGCCTATTAGACCCTCACGTAATGTATGGCAACCGAACATTTTAGACTTAGTAATCGATGTGCTGGTAGGCTCAGCCATTGAGAATGAAATGGCGGTTTGGTTGTTAACCTAATTGAACCTTTTTAAATGGCCTGACTTTAGTGGGAAATATCTTAGAGTTTTGTTTGTTTAACTAAGCCCGTAACAGGACTGGAATGAAAAGCCAGGTTATACTCAAGCCTCGAGTCATATGATCACCTCTATATAAAAACCTAATTTTCGTATACGTATCTATTCCTGCAAATAGCAGAAGACAGTTCTGCTCGGCCCTCTGTTGCGCGGTGGCGCAGACCTGAGCCTTGATGCAGTCTGTAATATCGTCCAACATGGTGAATTTTTTCAAAAAAAAAATGCAAAACGCCAAAAGGCAATGCAAAATGCCAAAAGGCAGAAAAAAATTCAAAACCACCATGAAGGAAACTACTGTCGGTCGATCAAGGACCAAGCTAGAGTTTATAGGTTGTATATGAGTCGAGAATGTTTTGATCATGTAGCAATAGGTTTAAGTCAAATTGGGGTGATTCGGTCCGGTAAAACCATAATGGAACGCGGTGAAGTGGCAGCAGGGCTTTTAAGTGTGGATCCCGCTTAGTCATACAAACTAATGAAATTGTCACGCCTTATTTGCCTCGGTAAGTATTAGGGGCATGGGTTTAAGTGGATAGCAATACCGGCAATCGACTTGATCTAGCTTATTATGTGAAAGTTGGAAGCAATATTTGGGTAACGGTCACTTGTTCTAATACTTTAAAAAGAAAAATATAATAATAATAATAATAAAATAAATAAATAAAACCAAGAGTTATCGGTTGAACTCGGTTATGATCCTGTGTAGTATTCTTTTTCAGGGACGAATAAGTTTTAAGTGTGGGGATGTTTGATGTGTTGTAAAACACACTTATTTTCCGCACCTTTTATCTATGTTTTTATATTGTATTTAATGTAATTTAACTTATACTATCTAGGTTTTACATAGTTTTATTTATCTTGTAGGTTTCGGGTTAAAGGAAGAAAAACCGATCTTCTTGAGCAGTTTAAAGGCCTTTTACGCATACGTTTTCAAGTAAAACTCAAATCCCGACCCATATGCATCATGGACAAGCCCAAGCCCTACATTATATTATAACATAAAAAAGAAAAAGAAAAAAAAAACCCTAAGCTACTGCCTAGTTCCGATAGGACCAGTGGCAGGGAAAAAGAAAAGAGAAAGCTAGGGTTCTAAGGAGTGTGGCGGCTAAGGAAGGAAGAAGAAACAAGAACCAAGACTCAGGATCATTCATCATTTTTTTCACAGCCAAGTGCAGTCCCGGAACATCTCCATATCCTTTCTTTTTAAACATTGTTCAACAACTTTCTTATTTTTGCTTAATTGTTAACTAGTTTTGCAATTGATTGAGAGATGGAATTGTTTATGATTAGGATTGATTGTTGAATGATTTTTGAGATGATTGGAATGAGTTATATGATGTGTTTATTGAGTATTCATGGCTATCCAAATATGATTAGAGGCTAAACTTTTCGGTTCTACCTAGGAATGATGATAATTGCTAGTGTTTGATGAGTTTTATGGATTGTTTGATTAATAGACTTTAATGTTTATGGATTGTGTTTTGGTAATTCATTGCTTAAACCTCTTGTGTTGGTTGATTAGTTTTGTATTGATTGATCGGTGCTTGTTTGATTCTAGACTTGGTGTTTAGGGTTTGTTTGCGGTAGGAACAACCGTAGGGTTTTGTTGCATGAATGTGTGGTTAAAGTACAGCGGTTAGACACCTTCTTAGAGACCGATAGGTGATAAGAAGTTAGGGTCATCTCATTACCTTTGCATGCTAGAATAAGGATTGCACGAGAGCGAGTTCGTTTCTTGTCCGGTTTAGGTGTTTTGAGCGACTAGTTGATCTATTTGGTTTAAGTAAAATTGTTCCTCTATCCTTGGTTGTGTAGTATTCATTACTATTAGGGTTGAGTGTTGGTGAGACCGAGAGGTGAGTCAACATTAGAACACGTTAACGATTGTTTCCCGGTTTGGTTGTTTTAGCCGATTTTGAGTAGTTTAGGCTTGTTGAGTGAGACCGAGAGGTAATCCAGTGAGCCTGAGCGATCCTTAGTCGTGTCATCTTTAGGAGCTGGTGTGTTGATATCATCCAATCCATTTACTTGTTAGGCCTACAGTTTGATTCAGACCTAGGTAGACGTTTTTCTCCATCCGAAGTTAACACAGTTAGTTCCCTGTTAAGTTTTCTATTTTTGGTAACTTTTGTCAGTAAGTCCAATTAGTCCAACTAATTCATTAAAAATCAAAAATCAATTTAATATTATTCTTAGGTAGGTCTTGTCTAGGGTTAGTAATCGTTAGCGTCCTTATGTGTCTTCGTGTTCGATACTCGGACTTCCTAGGTTTATACTACTTGCGACCGGTACACTTGCCGGTTGTGTGTGGTTAGGATTTTCATTTTAAAATTAAAGCTTAGTTGTGAGGGTCATTCATTGTTATAGGGTTATCCGACGCACACCAAACAACACGATGACGGTCTGAGGATTGAGTCACAAGTATCATACCTCGAGAGTGACATGCCATCGTCTTCTCGAGCTCAGGAGATGGTTCAGGTTGAGTTAGAAAAGTGGACGGATTGAATGTTACAAGAAACCGAAATATTGGAGTCAAGGGTTGGGTTACTTGAGGGAAATCAAGGATCTTCAACGAACATCGATGCCGTTGTGGCAGGAAATGCAGGTCTTCTAGCCGAAATTGACAGATTACAGGCGAATATTTATGAGCAAAGTAGATTGAATGAAAATCAAGACAGTATTAACAAAGGTCTTGTCAATCGTTTCCTTGCTGCAACTGAGGTACTCCAAATGACTTATGACAACATTGAGAAACTCAAGGAACGGTTAAGAACGATGTTTAGGAGTTGGGTTGATCTGAGCGAGGAGGAAACGGAAAGGAACATAGCCAAACGAAATGCTTTGGCTAATCTTGCTAGTAATGTCCTTGTTGTTGGAACCCGCAGTGGAGTGGGTATTGGTAGACCTCCTTCTGATGATGCAGGTGCGAGTCGAAGTGGTGCTGGAGTCTCTGTTACTAGTGGTGACTCAGCTGTAGTTGGTACAATTTTTTGTACGACGATTGTGAGTACTGGTGTCGTTCTTATAGTTCCTTCGTTTGTTAAAGGAACTGATGTTAGGAACGAGAAGGAGGACGAAGAAAGTGATGATGATGAGTCTGATGATGATGATGAGTAGGATGAAACTGATGAGGATGATGATGATCCTCATGGAAGTTTCGATGATGATGGTGGTGATGGTGGCGGCAACGGTAGCATTGGAACTGATAGTGGAACTGGACCTAGTTTAGCCACACATGATGACACACTGAAAGACCAGCGACCGAAGCCACTAAGAAAATAAGAGATGCGGATGCTGCGATTGAGGATTGATACAGTTCTATTTTTAAAGTTGCTTTGCAAGTAATCTGTCTCAGGTTCAAGACGTCATGGAAGATGACGATTGAATAAGTTACTCCCCGAACCCATATAGATCGGTTCGTGTGGTTGAAGAATTGGTTCAAGAGCCTGTTACTGTGGTGGCTCTCGAGGCAACTGATGCCTCGGCTTCTCGTGCACCCATAAGAAAAAAGAAGTGGTATATTATTGGTCGATCTACAAGTTTACGGGGCCATAACTACCACTATCATGACGATTCTCCTATCCTATACTGCAAGTGGCACAGGGAGAGTGGGAAATGGGCACTTAGGCGCGCCAGTGGGGATCTAACTTACTTGAGCTATCACGATATGCATACTTTGTCAGTTTTTGAAATGAATTACTTCTGAAGAGCTGTGGGAAAAGGTTCTTATGAGGAAAAATTGTATGGATGGTTTAAACGCTACATCAGCAAAGAATGGAAGGAAGATTACCCCAACTTTAATCAAAACAAGGGAAGATCGTACCTTCATCCCACCGAAACGGACCCCAAGACCGGCAAGAGAAGAAAAGCATAGCGATACAGGATGCCCAAAGACCATGGTGAGCCAATATACCATGAAGAACCGTTCACTCCCAACATGCTATATGACTTTGTAGCTTGGGAGTTCAACAATAGTACTGGGGAAGTGGTGATCCACTGTGAGACCATGCATTCATTACGTTTCTTTGATGAGCATGAAATGGCTGATCTCGAAGGGACAATACCGACCAAATAGTTGAAACGTTCAACAAGTTCATACACTATCTTGTTGACAACCAAATGTTTGACTATTCGTCTCCCTTTGAATATGAGACCGACTAAAGACTGAGGCTACCGAAGCAAATACTAAAGACTAGAGGGAGATTGTAGAGCCCGGTTTTTTAGTCTTTTGCACTTGGACCGTAATTAATGTAACTAGGTAGCTTGTCGGTTTTTGTTTATTTGTATATTTGGGCCCGAGGCCTTGTTTTGTTAAGCCCAATGGGTCGTAAATAATATGAAAGGAAGCATGGAAGTCTCCCACTATAAATAGTGGAGACTTCACATGCATATCAAGCTTTTGCCAAATATCATTCTTATCCATCCATTTAAACTCTCTGCTCTTTCTCTCTAACTCTCTTCTTCTCCTACCTTGTTGCAAATAAACCAAACACTCCAAGATCCAAGATCTAGGTTAACCACTAGTGATTTCCGCTAGCTAGTGGTCCAGATTGACTCGAAAACTTAGTTGTTAGATCGGTCACGAGACGTACAAAAATGATGATATGGTATTGAGCTGCTGTTGAATGTTTGGAATTAACGAAGTTGCTTTAAATCAGATAAATATATTTCTTTGTTTGTGTTCATTAATGCTTGTTTTGCATCGTTTATAAAGTTAGTGAACGTGGTTGTATCCGAGAACTTATCTACCTCGGCCGAGACAAAATAAAAAGGTCTGTAGGCACTAACGAGTAACGAAATATATACCATATAAGCTAATCTTTTTAAACGACATTAAAGTTATAACACTAAAAGTATCGAAAGTATAGTCATAAAACCAAATACAATAAAATCTAACAGCTAACCGATGATTCGAAACGCTCTCCTAGCATTCTTGACAGCAAATTGTTTGATCACCTCTTCGCAGTTTATATTATCTAAAATTTCGCTCTAGGTAGCTATCATCGCCAATCCATTAAGTCTTTCTTAGGACATTGTGGATCGTAAGTAAGATTTTAATAACTTCAACTTTGAAAAGCTTTTTTCTGCAGATGCCACCGTGACTGGAATAGTTAACAATATTCGATACGCAATCCCTACATTTGGGAAATTTTCTTGAGTCTTGTTCAAATACTTCAAAACTTCAATTGGGCTTCTAAATCCCATTGTATACAACATGTCTAATGAGCTTAACTCCATATAAAGCTCCTTACCATCAATATCCGATCTTCCTTCAAACTTGAGTGCATTTTCAAAAAAATTGCAAGACAACTTAAGATCTTAATCATCAATTCCCCTCAAGTTATGTGGAAACAAAAAATCAAATAATTTATCGTAATTTTTGAATTGATCAAATCTTGTCTCGTCTCAAGAGAAGCAATAGCTTAATCAATAAATATATAAAAAAATAATTTACTCTAAAATTATCTTTAGGAGTAAATGAAGCTTCTTGGCTACTTGAACTCTCATCACTTTGTTTTTTTCTTTTACTTACTCGTTTTTATGCAAATATCAGGTCAATACCCATTTCAATAGCAATCTTCTTAGCTTCATTAATCGCTTTTAAAAAACCATTTTCTATAAAATCCTTGAAGACGTCAATCAATCTCTTTATTTCTTTAATAGCAATATCGAGGTGCATATCTTTTGATTGTAATCTTTTGCTCATTATATTCACCTCATTTAATACTTTATATCATATGACAATTGATACCAAAAAGTCAAAATCAGTTTCATTTTCTACTATTGCAGTTGTTTCATCAATCTCAATTTTTTAAGGGTTTATTAATTTTTTTTACTTATTAATTTTGGTTTAGTGGTATGGGCCCAATAACCTGAAATTTACCAAATGGATTATGAATCAGAAATTTTTTTGGGCCTGATAAATTTTAAATGATCAAAATCAATTATATTACATATTTTTTTAACACACACACACACAAATATATAATTGTGCCCGCGAAAAAAGGTGCTCTGGCTGAGGGTGCGCCTCCCACACCTCTTAGGCTGGTCTGCTAGCGAACAAACACAAACATGAATTTTCGTCGATTTCATATCATGAACTGTTTGTTTATTTGGCCAATAAAAACTTCATGAACGAACATGAAAAAGGTCTCGCTGGGATACACACACACACACACACACATATATATATATATATATGTATACATATATATATAAGAGAGAGAGAGAGAGAGATAAAGGATCCAATTCAATAATCCTTTATCATACAGTGGGTACGCGACTTCCTACACTCTTGATTTTAAGAAACCTTAAATCACCCTCCTCTGCCAATGAACTCCTCTATGTTAACTGTCACTTAAGCCATCTCCACCTCCACCACTCGCTGACACCATTAACACTCTCCATCACCATCATCGGCGTCGACAACGAACTTGCTGGGAAAACGCAGAACGCCGCACCCATTGTTTTCATTGGTTTTTTTAGCAATTGATCAATTACACTTTGAAATTGATCCAATTAATCATCAATTCATTCAAACAAACATATATGGATCTTCCAACGAATCAATTTTTGAGTTAATTATAATTATAATGGGTTTTTAACCTTGAAAGTATCAGGTTTTATGCTTGAATGTTTTAGGTTTTAACCTTGAAAAACATCAGGTTTTAACCTTGAATGTTTTAGGGTTAGAAATTTGACTTGAATGCTTTTGTTTTTTTAGGGTTAGAAGTATCAGATTTTTAGCTTGAACGTTTTAGGCTTTAAACGTTTTAGGTTTTAAGCTTGAACGTATTAGCGTACCTAATGTACGTTAAACAATTATTACATGTTAACTCACCCCTATGTATTTAGGGTTTGGATCAAATACAAATGAAGTTAACATGCTAATTGTGAGAATTAAGTAGAGTAATTATATATACAGGTAGACTAATTATGTAATTGCATCATAGAATAATTACATAATTACTCTACATGTATATATAATTACTCTACTTAATTCTCATAATTAGCATGCTAATTTCATTTGTACGTTAACTTTCCCCATATATATATATATATATATATATACACACACACACATAATTTATTTAAAAAGAGTTCATATAGAGCCTATATATATATATATATATATAATTTATTTAAAAAGAGTTCAAATAGAGCCTAATTGTAAAACCAAATTGTTAATAATGGTTCGGTTTAGTTTGGTTTTTAATTTCAACAGTTTGGTTTTATTATGAATACTAAAAAACCGTTACTAACAATTTGACCTACAAACTATTAAAATCGAATAGTAAACGCCCCAAAGAAATACACACCTTTACTTTTTGTATCTATCCCACTCGAAAACAGGATCAAAATAAATTACTATTTATCTTTATCACCACTAAATTCTAGAACGTTCAACGTTATTAAATTTAACTATCAAACACAGGCTGCTGATGAATCTATCTAACACAAAACTCGCACATAAATTTTAAAACACAATATATAATTTAACGTATTTGACAAATCTACATAAATCATTCAACCCTCAAACTCAAAATTACAACAATAATAATTTCCCCTTCAACCATTAAATAATGATTCCTCTCATCATCTTCATTATTCTAACGGTCAACTATTCTCCGGCCACCAGTGTTTCAACCCTCAAAGCCGGTGACCAACTCAACCTCACTTCTCACCTCATTTCCCCTAGTAACAACTTCACGTTAGGATTCTTCACTATTCCCACCACAAACTACACTTACTTGGGAATTTGGTACACTAATGATCAACAATTAAGAAGAGTATGGGTAGCCTACCCGTCAACTCCGATCATATCGAATTCTAGCGTCCTCATGATCGATCCTGACACTGGCAAATTGGTCATCACTACCCGACGAACAACCCTTGTGAACATTTCAGATAATCAATCTGGTGCTACTCCTAATGTGACCGCAACTCTGGAAGACACTGGTGATTTTCAGCTGAAGAACGAAGTTGACAACCGAATTCTCTGGAAGAGTTTCGATTTTCCAACCAACGTGTTATTAACAGGAATGAAACTCGGGTCAGACCTTACGACGGGCCAAAGTTGGAATTTAACTTCTTGGTTAAGCGATGAAATACCCAACTTTGGCGCGTTTACTTTGAGCTGGGAGCCAAATGGGGAAGACTCACAGCGATTAATGGTTCGGAAACGAGGTAAGCCATATTGGACTAGTGGAGATTTAAGAGGTCAAAACTTTGAGTTAATGAATGTAAACAATTTACTTCTTTCAAGGTATGAACTCAATTATGTGTATGATAATGAAACAAGATACTTCAGTTATGATAGTGTTAATAATATTCATCCCATGTGGATTTTGAGACCGCACGGTCGGATTGTGGATGGTAATGCCCGTGTGCTATCGTCAACTGATTTATGTTACGGGTATGATTTGGGTAACGGGTGTGTGGCGAGTTCTGATATGCCGAGATGTAGGAGTGAGCATGATAAGTTTAGTCCGATGAGAGGGGATTTTGTGAGTGAGGGGATAAGTAGATCAGTTGATGATAATTAGAGCCTAAGTATTGGTGACTGCATGGTGAAATGCTGGAATGATTGTCGATGTTTGGGGTTTGTTACTGGTGGGAATGGGACTGGCTGTATAAGATGGACCGGAACCAAATCGGTTAGTAATTTTTCGATTGATTCACGAGAAAATTCGGCTTCAAAGTTTGTTCTTGTTTCGTCAAAACCGAGCAAAGGTAAAATAATGCAATTAATGTTGCTCAAACAGCTCATGGCTCGCTCGTAATCCAACAAGCTGAGCCAGAGCCAATGTAAGCTTGGCTCGTTGTGAATGATAAATCTTCTATTTTTTCTATATATATTTATGTGTGTGTAAAAAGTATGAAATTATTTTTTCTTAACTGATGAGCGGGTATGACGAGCCACGAGCCGGCTCCATCTTTTTTACAAATCTAGTTCAAGCTTTAACTTTTCAACTTGCTATCACAAACTATCCGAGCCCGCACAAGCCCGCCAAGGTTAACCATTATGTTTTTGATTCAAGACGTAACATAAGACATTCGGCACAGGAAAAGCTAAAATCTTGATTTGGGCACCTGTTGTTGCTGGCATTTGTCTACTTCTCTTTTGCTTTGGTCTATTGTGGTATCTTAAGAACCGAAAGCTTAAACAAGAAGGTATAGAAGTCGATATTAATGTTATATTGGTCTACTTTCGAAGTTTTATATCTATTTCACTTTCTGAAACATGGTTTTGATTGTAAAAGAGAGACGAACGACATTTTCTTGAGATGATGGCTCCCGAAAGCTTTAGGAATTCGAGTGATATTAAACGAGACGATAGGAAAGGAAGTGATATGGTGGTGTTCAGCTTTGCTGCTTTAGTAAAAGCCACAAATGATTTCTCAGATCAAAATATGCTTGGACAGGGTGGTTTCAGACCTGTTTATAAGGTCTTTGTGTCTTTTCAAACAACCTATGCTTTTAGAACCGTCGGTATATTTATCTTTTTATTTTTTTATTGACAAAAGAGAGATATATTGTGCTTGTGACAACAGGGGAAACTTAGCGATGAACGAGAAATTGCAGTTAAAAGGCTTTCAAGAGCATCAGAACAAGGGGTTGTGGAATTTAAGAATGAACTCATACTTATTACTAAACTTCAACATACAATCTTGTCCGAGTTCTTGGTTGTTGTATTCATGGAGATGAAAAATTGTTAATTGATGAGTTCATGGCCGACAAGAGTTTAGATTACTTTCTCTTTGGTATGATATATGTCTCATAACATAAGATTTAAATTGGGTCTAATATACATTTCTTGTAAATATAGTGTTGGGCCCATTGGGCCAGTTTACCTCGCTATACATAGCTCAAGTGAATAAACCCTAGTGAGCTCACCTAACAAGGGTTGGTTCGGGCCCAATGGACTTAACACTATACTAGTGTGCTTTATCTATGATGTTAAAATGATTGAATAGATGAAAACAAGGAAAGCATTGCTAGACTGGCTAAAAAGATGGAACGTCATTGAAGGAATTGCTCAAGGATTCCTTTACCTACATAAATACTCAAGAATGCGCATTATCCATAGAGATCTCAAAGCAAGTAATGTTTTGCTGGATGAAAACATGAACCCCAAGATTTCTGATTTTGGCATGGCAAGAATATTCAAACAAGATGAGACGGAAGCAATTACCAGAAGGGTAGTCGGTACATGGTATGAACACTCACTCTTCCAAAATTAAACTTCTAGTAAAAATTTCTGACTCCTAACTCAGTTAACATTATGTAGTGGTTACATGTCTCCTGAGTATGCAATGGAAGGGACTTTCTCGATGAAGTCTGATGTCTTCAGCTTTGGAGTCTTGATCCTTGAAATCTTGAGCGGAGAAGAAACTCTAGCTTCTCACATCTTAACAAAACTACCAATCTAGTCAGATTTGTAAGTCCAATAGGTTTGAGTTCATAAGTCAAAGCACAGCATGAGTAATTAAAGACTTTCATATAGCTTTAGGCAGGGGAGCTATGGCAACAAGGGGATGCAATGCAATTGCAGGATCCAACACTTGGTGATAGTTGTGTTGTACACAAATTGTTGAGGGGTATTCATGTTGCACTTCTTTGTGTACAAGAAAATGCAGTTGATAGACCAAATATGACAGAGGTGACATCTATGCTTACTAGTGATACTATGTTGTTACCGGTCCCGAAACTACCAGCATTCTTTTTTGGTAGAAGTTTGACATTAGTTGATAGGAAGACAGAGGGCCGCATATTAAACAACATAACTATTACACAAATGGAGGCTTGATAGTATATTATTGTGTGTTCTCTCGGTCATCCTTTTTTGCCACTGAAAATTTTAAATTCACCACCGACCGATTTTGAATCATTGCAAAAACTATTGTAGGCACCATAACAAATGTAGTGGTAGACATTGCAGTTGAATGTGTATATTGAAACAACTTCTCTTGGATCATGCTTGATTAGCTTTTTTGTAAAGTTTTTATGAGGATTTAAACCAATGAAGTTTTTGATAGGTTCAAGAATTCTAGTTAAGGCCAAAAAAAAATAGATGGAGTAAAAGTTGATTGGGCTAAAAATGTTATGAAAGGTCCCAAGTGTTGGGAGGAGAAGTTGAATTGACGAAAATCCATAATCAAACATATAATTTGTACATTTATTCATATATAAGCAGAGGAAAGAATCAAATAGAAAGTGTTATTTTTGTAAGATGTGTAAGAACCAGTCATAATAGAGAAAATAGAAATTAATAATTAAATAAGAAAGGGTAATATTGTAAAATATGATCTATTCAATTCCTATAATAATACACCATCAGTTACAACATCAAATGTAAGTCAATATATCTTAAATCACACAAATTACCAATCCATCATAACACTCAGCCAACCACTTTTCAATTCCATACAACTTAGAAAATATGTTACTAACAACAATATCACACCAACCAATACATTTCTGCTAACAACAACAAACCCAACAACACATGTAAAAAATACCAGCAAGCTGACCCATACGCAGACGTAAATACCAACAACACAAACTAGTGCAATAAAGACAGACACAAAAAACCATCAACACAACAAAACCAACAACACAACCTCTATATATATATATATATATATATATATATATATAAAATGAAAACCCACTTGAGTTGTGAAAACTCTAGAAACCCATTCTCAACCACATGTTTTTTAATTAATGTTTAAATCTTGTGGTCCACAATTAAAGTGAATAAAAAATGTAAATATAAATATAACTTTTTCTCTCTCCTAAAAACATATATAAAAATTAGTAAAAAAATGTTAAAAAATAGCAAAACATTTTTTATTTTATTTTTCTGATGTTTCGATATTTTGTATTAAATGTTACAACATATATTACATGTAATAAAAAAACGATGTTACATAGGGATTTCGCGGATTTTCACAACTCAAATGGGTTTTCATTTTAACCTTACCCTATATATATATATATATATATATATATATATATATAAAATGACAAGTTGGTGTCATTAAGCCGTCATTGGGCCATTTGGCGGCACCTTACTTGTTCATAGCATTTTCTTTTTTTCTTCCGTTTTTGGTGCCATAACGAATATAACGGAAGGCGATCGAATGAAAATTTTGCTTTTTTTTTTGGTTTGTTTAATTCCGATATCATAGCGAACGTGACGGAAACCGAAATAATTCGCATAGACTTAACGCCTCAACGTCCGAGATCGACAACGCTTGGGTTTTACCAATGTCCGTTTTTACCGACCAACGCCACCCCATTGGTCCACTAAATTTTTATATTTTCCCTTTTTTTAGCTCCAGTATCTTAACGAACGTAGCTGAATTTCGTTACCGTAACGAACATAACAGAAGCCGACCGAACGACAATTTTGTTTTTTCGGTTTGTATAATTCTGATATCGTAACGAACATGAAGCAAACAATCGAACTCGTATAGACTTATCGCCTTAACGCCCGTGACTGATAGCGCTCGGGCTTTACCAACGCCCGAGTATACCGACCGACGTCACCCCCATTGGCCCACTCAATTTTTATGTTTTCCCACTTTTAGCTCCGGTACCATAACGAACGTAGCTGAAACCGACCGAATTCGTGTCCAGTTACCGCCTCAATGTCCGGGACCGACAACGTTTGGGTTTTACCAAAGTCTAGGTTTACCTACCAACACTACCAAACAAACGTTGTTTTAAATAAATTTTTTTATATGTTAATTTGACGAGTATATTTTTTAGGTTTAACGTTAAGGTTTTACTAATGGTCCCGAAACAACGAGCCAGGCCCAACACAACTTTATAGACAAAGTAAAGGTACGACAAATGCTATCCACATTGTTCATTCAATTAAAGGTTTCGAGTTTCACAGACAACCCAATGTGATTTTATCCGGTTATAAATGCACATGACTTCTCTTTTTCATATCTATCCTGCTCGAAAACAGGATCAAAATAAATTACGATTTGTCTTCACTAAATTCTAGAACGGTCAACCAAGCTATCAAATCATACAGGCTGCTGATGAATCTATACTCACGTATAAAGCTATGAAACTCGCACGTTTTAAAGCACAATAATTGAACTTATGAAGCATAATCAACCTAATAACGTTGACAAATCTACATAAATAATTCAACCTCAAACTCAAATAAACAACAACTATTTCCCTTCAATTATTAAAAAATGATTACTCTCATCATCATCATCTTCACTATTCTAACGGTCAACTATTTTCCGGCCACCAGTGTTTCAACCCTCAAAGCCGGTGACCAACTCAACCTCACTTCTCACCTTATTTCCCCTGGTAACAACTTCACCTTAGGCTTCTTTACCATTCCAGAAACAGACTACTCTTATTTAGGAATTTGGTATACGGATGACGAACAATCTAGGAGAGTATGGGTGGCCAACCCGTCAACTCCGATCATATCAAATTCTAGCGTCCTCATGATCGACCCGGACACCGGCAAACTGATCATTTCAAACGAACAAACAACTCTCATAAACATATCGGATAATCTATCCGGTTCTAGCTCGAACTTGACCGCAACGCTTCAAGACACTGGTGATTTCCAGCTGAAGAACGAATATGATAATAAGATTATCTGGAAGAGTTTCGATTATCCAACTAACGTGCTTTTACCGGGTATGAAACTCGGGTCGGATATTAAAACTGGGCGTAGCTGGAACTTGACTTCTTGGTTGAGTGATGCAATCCCTGATTTTGGCGCGTTTACTTTGAGCTGGGAGCCAAACGGGGAAGATTCGCAGCGATTAATTGTTCGGCAACGAGGTGAGCCTTACTGGACTAGTGGTGATTTGAGAGATCAAAACTTTGAGTTTATGAATGTAAATCAATTACTTTTATCAAGGTATGAGCTTAATTATGTGTATGATAACGAAACAAGGTACTTCAGTTATGATAGTGTTAATAATATTCATCCCATGTGGATTTTGAGGCCGCACGGTCGGATTGTGGACAGTAATGATCGTCGACTATCGTCGTCTGATCTTTGTTATGGGTATGATTTGGGTAACGGGTGTGTGGCGAGTTCTTATACGCCAAGATGTAGGAGTGAGCATGATACGTTTACTCCGATGAGTGGGGATTTTGCGAGTGAGGGGACGAGTAGATCGGTTGATGATAATTCGAGTCTAAGTATTGGTGATTGTATGTTGAAATGCTGGAATGATTGTGGTGTTTGGGGTTTGTTACTGGTGGGAATGGGACTGGTTGTATAAGGTGGACCGGAACCAAATCGGTTAGTAATTTTTCGGTTGATTCGCTGGGAAATTCGGCTTCAAAGTTTGTGCTTATTTCTTCAAATCCGAACAAAGGTAAATCAATCGCGGTTAATGTTGTTCAAAAAGCTCGTGGCTCGCTCGAAATCCAACAAGCCAGCCCAAGCCAATGTAAGCTTGGCTTGTTGTGAATTATATTTGTGTCTAAAGTAAACGAAATTATTTTTTTTTCTTAATTGACATGCGGGTTTGACGAACCATGAGCCGTCTCGAGCTTTTTACCAGCCGAGTTCGACCTTAACATTTCAGCTAGTTAAGATAAATGGGCCAAGCCCAAGCACACCTAGGTTAGTTATTATGTTTTGGATTCATATGTGCATTAAGCTTGAGTAGTTGCTGATATGGACCATATGGCCTCAAGATGTAACATAATACATTGTGCACAGGAAAAGCTAAAATCTTGATTTGGGGACCTGTTGTTGCTGGCATTTGTCTACTTCTCTTTTGCTTTGGTCTATTGTGGTATCTTAAAAACCTGAAGGTTAAGCGAGAAGGTATGGCAGTTTATATTGATGTTATACTGGTATACTTTTGAAGTTCAATATCTATTGCACTTTCTAAAACATGGTTTTGATTGTAAAAGAGAGACAAAAGAGAGACGACAGACGTTTTCTTGAGTTAATGTCTCGCGAAAGCTTTAGGGGTTCTAGTGATATTGAACACGATGATAGAAAAGGAAGCGATATGGTGGTCTTTAGCTTTGCTGCTATAGTAAAAGCCACAAACGATTTCTCGGATCAAAATAAGCTTGGAAAGGGTGGTTTTGGACCTGTTTATAAGGTATTTGTGTCTTATCATACGTTTTTTTTGTTTGTGAAACTTAACTTTAGTAGTTCTATGTTGTTGGCAACAGCATGATATAATGTGGTTATGACGATGTAGGGAAAACTTAGTGATGAACGGGAAATCGCAGTCAAAAGGCTTTCGAGAACATCTAGACAAGGACTTGTGGAATTCAAGAATGAACTCATACTTATCGCCAAACTTCAACATACAAATCTTGTTCGAATTCTAGGTTGTTGTATTCATGGAGAAGAAAAGATGTTGATTTATGAGTTCATGCCGAACAAGAGTTTAGATTACTTTCTCTTTGGTAAGAAATATATATCTCATGACGTAAGCCTTGAATTCGGTCTAATATATAGGCCCATTTAATAGTGTTGGGCCAATTGCATGTGCCTAAACTAGCCGGTCTAATGGGCTAGTTCGAGCCTAATGGCTCCAACACTATATTAGACCAAGTCCAAAACTTATGTCATGATGGTTTGAGTTTTGATATTAGTTTGCTTTATCTAAGTTGTTAAATCGATTGAATAGATGAAACCAGGAAAGCACTACTAGACTGGCCAAAAAGATGGAACATCATTGAAGGAATTTCTCAAGGATTACTTTACCTACATAAATACTCAAGAATGCGCGTTATCCATAGAGATCTTAAAGCTAGTAATGTTTTGCTAGATGAAAGCATGAACCCCAAGATTTCTGATTTTGGTATGGCAAGAATATTCAAACAAGATGAGACTGAAGCAACGACCAAAAGGGTAGTCGGTACATAGTATGAACACTCACTTTTTCAATATTAAAGTTTAAATTAAATTTTACCGAATCTAATTAAGTTACATTATGTAGTGGTTACATGTCTCCCGAGTATGCAATGGAAGGAACATTCTCGGAGAAGTCTGATGTCTTCAGCTTTGGAGTCTTGATCCTTGAAATCTTGAGCGGAAGAAGAAACTCTAGCTTTGTTCATCTTGAAAAAACTACTATCTAGTCAAATATGTAAGTTCAATCAGTTTGACTTTAGTTTGACTTTGTAAGTCAAAGTGTAGCACGAATAATTAAATACTTCTATATGGGTTTAGGCATGGGAGCTATGGCAACAAGGGGATGCATTGCAATTACAGGATCCAGCACTTGGTGATAGTTGTGTTGTACAACAATTGTTGAGAACTGTTCATGTAGCACTTTTGTGTGTGCAAGAAAATGCAGTGGATAGACCAGTAATCTCTGACGTGATCTCTATGCTTAGGAATGAGACTATATTGTTGCCTGCCCCCAAACGGTCAGCGTTTTTCTTTGGCAGAACCGCATCAATGTCAAGTAATTCATTAGGCAGAAAGTCAAAGGACTGTTCTGTAAACAAGATGAGCGTTACGGAAATGGAGGCTCGGTAGCATATAATTAGCATCCATGCTATCGAATTTCACATATATTTACAGTTAAATATGATGGCCGGACCTGTGTCCACATCAACACCAAGATCGTTGATGATAACAGTTGGTCATGGTTGTTTTTTGTGATTTCTGAGTGGTTTTTATCACTATAAGCTTATTTGAACATGATTTTTTATTAGCATGTATTTATGAGAACATAACTATTCTTTACATTGAATTTCGAAAATAAACTGGAATTTTTATTTTCATCTCTAAAGAAACAAATGTTTAGGTATACTCTTTTAACTCTTTATTAAACTTGCAATTTGCCTTTAAAAAATGA